>NC_091952.1:13630241-13937741 GCF_031021105.1 Erythrolamprus reginae
TTCCGTTTTACTTTTCCACTATGCAGAAAATACTACTGCTTTAGTTGACTATTAGAGAAATATTTCTAGCATTAAAATGTGGTCAATTGAGGATAGTGAATTTTCTTTCATCCCTTTACACTCAAAGTAAAAGTAAGAGAGAGAAAGAGAGCGAATAATGAGGAGGAGGAGGAGAAGAGGAGGAGGAGGAGGAGGAGAAGAAGAAGAAGAAGAAGAAGAAGAAGAAGAAGAAGAAGAGAGGAGGAGGAGGAGGAGGAGGAGGAGGAGGAGGAGGAGGAGGAGGAGGAGGAGGAGGAGGAGGAGGAAGAAGAAGAAGACCACCCTTCCAGTAAATGTATTTAAACAAATGATTTGTTTACTTGGGAGTATTTACTATGGATATTTGCACAAGATTGGTTGAACTTCACAGTCTAAATATCACCTCCTAACTCTATCTTCTTGGTGTTGGAGAAGATTCTCGAGACTCCCTTAGAGAGGGAGGGAGATAAAATCAGTCAATCCTAAAATAAATCAACACTAACTATTCTTTGGAAGGACAAATACTGACAGATACTTCTCATGTGGTGGCTTAAATTATTGGCTGCCAAATGAGAAGAGGGACTCACTGGAAAATACCCTGAAGGCAAAAGGACTGAAGTCAAGGACTATCTATAGTTGAAGGCCCATTAAACTAATTTTGAATTTATTCCAATAGCCAAATACCAGATATTTATATTTTAGCTGCCCATTCAGGGGTTTCTGGGAAGGTGGATAGAGATAAATTATAGATGGATAGATGATAGATAAAGATGATATAGAATATGTACTGTATGTATGTAATGTGTGTGTGTGTGTGTGTGTGTGTGTGTGTACAACACAAAATAACTCCAAGTAAATCAAACTTCTGTGAAATCAAACTGTCCACTTAGGAAGCAACATGATTGACAATCAAGTTCACATGCTGTTGTGCACATTCAACTTTGTACAGAACAAAGTATTCAATGAGAATATTTCGTTCATCAGATCTAGGATGTGTCATTTGAGTGTTCCCTTTATTTTTTTGAGCAGTATATGTATTGTATGTATGTATGTAACATATTTTTGCTGATAAGTGAAAAGGAAGGGAGACACTAGTATAGATCTATTTAGAGCTTGTTATGCTCTTGTCAGTTAGACATACCCTTGCCGGGATTTGAACCAGTAGACTTCTACCTGCAAGGCAGCATATTAACCTCTTGGCTACAGGCTCACCTCTGAATCAGCTTGTACCAGGGAAGAGTCATATGTTTGTGTGTGTGTTTGTGTCACATATATGTATGTAAACTCACACACAGAGAGAGAGAGAGAGAGAGAGAGACTATCCACACATACACACTGTTAAGATATTCATGAACTGGGAGAGCCATGTTAACAAGGTCAGCCAATGAATAGGAATAGCAACTAAGTCAGCCAATGGGAATTAAACACCTTAGTCTGTGCAGAGAATCAAAACTGAAAACTTATGCTTAAGGCTGGGCATGGCTCAGTCCACTCTGTATTCTCTGTCCACTCTGTTCTCTCATTCCACTCTGTGCTTGTCTGCTCTGCTGAAATGAAACTAACTCTCCTGCTTGTGTTTACTTGAAGAAATAAACTACTTGTGGTAATGTGTGTATGTATGTGGTGTGTGTGTATGAATGTATGTATGTATGTATGCATGTAACATATTTTTGCTGATAATAAAATGAAGTGAGACTATTATAGATCTATTTCAAGCTATTTAGCTCTCATCAGCATCGCAAAAACACAGAAGTCCTCGACACCCCACCTCTTGACTTCCTTGTTTTTGCGATGCTGCAATTTCACTGAGGCTCCCCTCGCTGGGAAACCCCACCTCTGGTCTTCCGTTGCCAGCAAAGCGCCCATTTTTGCGCGGATGGGATTCCCCTGCAGCATTGCAAAAACACAGAAGTCCAGAGGTGGGTTTTCCCATGGAGGGGAGCCTCAGGGAAATCGTAGCAGTGCAAAAACGGGCGCTTCACTGGCAACGGAAGTCCGGAGGTGGGGTTTCCCAGCAAGGGGAGCCTTCATCTGGCAATGGAAGTCCAGAGGCGAGGCATCCTAGCAGCGGCGGCTTCACTTCGTAAGATGAAAATAGTTAGAAAGAAGAGGCAAAAAAATCTTAAACCCTGGGTTCGTATCTTGAAAAGTTTGTATGACGAGGGGTTTGTAAGACGAGGTATCACTGTACACACATATCACCACTAATGCATTGTTCAAGAATCTGAATATAAATAAGGTAGATTAGAAGGTGGGATGAAAAGGAAATCATGAGGAATTCAAGGCCTCTTAGTTTAATTTACAGGTACATGTAAACCACCTTGTAATCTTCTGCTACTTTCAATAGATGCCTCATTGCAGAATAAAATAGATATGAAGAAGGTTTCTATCTAATCCTAAAGCTTTCACAGCAGGCCTGCCAACTGTCAATAAATCTATGAACAGTTTGTAGGTTTACAGAAATTTTGAAGGGGAAACAAAACAACAACAACAACGAAAATCTTCTGAAAAATAATAAAAAGAAGACTAAAAGGAATAAGAAGGCAGAGAGGAAATTTATTATTTGGGGACAAGCTGGCAAGTCCTTTTGGTTTTCAACAGCTGAAAAAAAAATAAGTGTGAAATTGCAGAGTCAGGCTGCAGTTACTTTTTCCACTTTGCAATAAGTACCAAGAGAGAAGAGGGGGGAAAAAACACAACCCAATAACAGCTCTATGGAGTCCAAAACTCTCTTCTCATAAATTATATAATAATAAATGAAATCATAAGTTTTTTAAGATTGCTGTTCAAACAGAAATAGCAGGAAGGATTTTTAACAGCAGTGTAACAGTTGCTGCATTTCCTCAGCTAAGTTGTTTTTTTTAAATAAAAAAACCCTCAAAAATCTGTTCCATTGTAGTAAATGTCTCTGTTTAAGTTTTCTGATCACAGTAAGTAAGGTAACAATTTGCATGCTATCAATGGGGAGGAACATAAAACATAACAAACATAAAAGTGGACAATTTGACAGTTATAGATGTTGAATTTGAGGAAGTTGTTAGAGGCTGAAACACATATTTTAATTTTATTTATTTATATAATTTGTAGAACCACCCTTCTAACAAAGAAATGCACGGCTGGCGTTTTAGCGCCAGCCGAAATTACCAGCGGGGCCGGAGAGACGCTGCCGGCAGCTCCGTGAAGTCCGGACTTCCGGGTTCCTCGTAACCCGGAAGTTCGGCTTTTGGCAGCGCGCCAGGGCAGCGCGCTGCCTGTTGGGTAGGGGGAGGTCTCAGATCGCCCTATTTAAGGGCGATCTGGACAAGACCTCCCCCTTGCTTGGCTTTAAAGCGAACACCCGCCCACCCTCCGCTATCACCAGTGTGTCCTCCTGAGGTCGCCTCGGGGCTGAATAGGAATTTTTTGCGGCCTCCCCTTTAGAGGCGGCCGTTTTTTCGCCTATTCCACACTGAGGGTACGGACTGGATTGGTTAGGGGGTGCGGCGCACTTAGTGGTATAGGCCTCCCTTTGGTCATTGGGGTTTGGCAGGTTAGGGGCAGAAATGGGCAATTAGAAGCAACTGCGCATGCTCCTTTCGGGCATTCTTTAAGGGTGATGGACCGCCTCTCTCCAGGAACTAGAGGTTTAAACAACGTCAGGGATTGGAGAGAGGATGTCCATGGGAATCACCGGATCCAATTCCCACGGGGATTGGAGGGTGGACTCCTCCCATACGACGAAGGGGCATGGCCTGGACCCAGGTGAAGGTGGTACCTTCATCTGGGTCAGCAGGGAGTTTTTGCCCAAGGTTGCCAAGGAATGTTATGGCAGGAATTTCCGCCCCGTTAGTTTTGGCCTCTGCAGGTCCTTAGTTTGTTCTGAATTTAAATATTGAAATTGGCGTATGCAAATTTATTTAAATTTATTTAAATTTATTTAAATTTATTTAAATTCAATAAATGACCCATTTTTAATCCACAACATGTCTCAGCGTCGTTACTCGGCTTCCGGGGGTAATGTTCTTTCTGCACCAACTCAGGAAGCTCAAAATGCCCAAGGAGCTTCTGATTCAGTTCTACAGAGGAAGCATTGAGTCTGTCGTTTGCACCTCTCTAACTGTCTGGTTTGGTTCTGCAACCCAGCAAGACTGACACAGACTTCAGAAGATAATCAGAGCTGCAGGAAATTTAAAAATGCTGCCAACCTGCCTTCCATTGAGGACCTGTATACTGCACAAGTCAAAAAGAGGGCGGTGAAAGTATTTACTGACCTCTCACATCCTGGACATAAACTGTTTCAACTCCTGCCCTCAAAATGATGCTATAGAGCAGTGGTCCCCAACGTTTTTTCCACCAGGGACCAGTTTCAGCAAGGCAATTTTTCTATGGCCCGGTGGTGGCGGAAAGGGGTGTGGTTGGGGGCGGGATTAAGCATGGGGGTGCTGGTCCTTCCCACCCCTCTTTCCCGCCATCGCCCTGTGGCCGGCAGAACCTGCCTCCCAAACCCTCTTGCCCGGCGGCAGGTGAAGCGCTGGAGGGAGGGGGTCAGGCCGGCCCTCCTGCCTCCCCCCCAGCCAAAAACGCAAAGGCGTGCCACGGCAGAAGCCAAAAGAGGCTTGAGCCTCCCGGTCCTTCCCGCCCCTCTGTCCCGTCCATCGCCCTGTGGCCGGCAGAACCTGCCTCCCGAGGCCTCTTTCCCAGCGGGAGATGAAGCACTGGAGGGAGGGGGCGGCGGCAGGAGGACTGGCAGCTGCTGACTCCACGGACCGGTGCAACATGCCCCGCGGCCCGGTACTGGTCCACGGCCCGGTGGTTGGGGACCCCTGCTATAGAGCAGAGGCCTCCAAACTTGGCAACTTTAAGACTTGTGGGCTTCAACACCCAGAATTCTCCACCCAGCTATGCTGGCTGGAGAATTCTGGGAGTTGAAGTCCACAAGTCTTAAAGTTGCCAAGTTTGAGGACCCCTGCTATAGAGCACTGCACATCAAGACAATTAGACACAAGAACAGTTTTTTTCCCTGAACGCCATCACTCTGCTAACAATTCCCTCAACACTGTCAAACTATTTACTAAGTCTGCACTACTATCACTTCTAGTTTTTTCTCATCATTCCTATCACCCATTTCCTCCCACTTATGACTGTACGACTGTAACTTGTTGCTTGTATCCTAAGATTAATACTGATTTTTTCCTCATTTGACCCCTATGACAATCATTGAGTGTTGTACCACATGATTCTTGACAGATCTATAGATCTGTTCTATTCTATTCTATCTAGACATGGGACAGACAACAGAGGACAAGGGGACTTGGCATGCCCTGGTCCACAGGGTTGCAAATAGTCAGATATGATTTAACGACTGAACAACAAAACATCATCTTTCAGCTGTGGCGAGGAGGGCGTTTGCCCAGGTTTGCCTGGTGCACCAGTTGCGGCCATATTTGGAGAGGGAATCATTGTTCACAGACGCTCATGCCCTCATTACCTCGAGGTTTGATTACTGCAATGCTGTCTACATGGGGCTACCTTTGAAAAGTGTTCAGAAACTTCAGATCGTTCAGAACGCAGCTGCGAGAGCCATCGTGGAGCTTCCAAGATTCGCCCACGTTCCTTCAACACTCCATGGCCTGCATTGGCTGCCAATCAGTTTTCGGTCACAATTCAAAGTGTTGGTCATGACCTTTAAAGCCCTACATGGCATTGGACCAGAGTACTTCCGGAACTGCCTGCTACCGCACGAATCCCAGCGACCGATAAGGTCCCACAGAGTTGGCCTTCTCTGGGTCCCGTCGACTAAACAATGTTATTTGGCGGGGCCCAGGGGAAGAGCCTTCTTTGTGGCGGCCCCGGCCCTCTGGAACCAACTCCCCCTGGAGATTAGAATTGCCCCCACCCTCCCTGTTTTTTGTAAACTACTCAAGACTCACTTATACCACCAGGCATGGGGCAGTTGAGACACCTTTTCCCCAGGCTATTTTTTAATACTTTGTTTTATGTTTGGTATGATTGTGCTGTTTGGTTTTTTAAATAATGATAGGGTTTTATATGTTTTTTAATATTAGATTTGTTCCACTGCTATATTGTTTTTATTACTGTTGTGAGCTGCCCCAAGTCTTCAGAGAGGGGTGGCATACAAATCTAATAAATAAATAAAATAAAATCCACTCTAGGACAAGAAAGCTTTTGATTGAATAAACCCGTGTCTTGTGTGAATTGTCAAAGCCATTTTTTTTTCCATGGTGTGAAATTCCTCAGTGTGCCAAATTGCTTCTGATGGTTCATGGGACCCTGGTGAACACCATAGGCAATTAAAAGGAAATGCAGAACACCAGCAAAACCGAATCCTAGGAGGGAAGCAATGCTATGCTCTAATAACTTAGAGAACTAGTTGGATGGATGGAGGAGGAAGGGAAGTACAACATCCAGAGAACCAGCATTACCCAGAGGGTATATACAGCGCATGGTAAATGCTGTTATCAATTAGGCTTCCATAATTTCGCCAGGGGATGAGGAGACAGCTTGGTAGGGCTTTGCTACCTGTGTTTGGGGACTCAGCCAAAAGAGAAAAAAAGACAGAGCTCAGCCAGCTCTGACAAGATTCATATGGCTTCAAACAAACAGATGAAATATAAGAGAGATCCGGCCACATAAATCCATTCTGGCAAGCTAGAGAGAGACAGATGATGGGCCATCAGTCAGAATGCAGCTGTGGGACCTTTCAAAGAAGAGTGATAGAAGTGCGTGGGGGGGAAACAGTCAACAGGCAAGTAGACTTACCTGCCTGAACATCTGTGGCTCTGGTTGCTGTGGTGCAAAGAGCCTGGAAAAGCTGTCCTACAGCAACTGCTCAAGTCTCTCCGAGGACCCAGAGGCTGGTTTTGAAGTACACAACTAAAACCCCAGGGAGCTACCAACAGTCTTGAGAACTATCCCCAACACCTTCCAAAACTTGTCATAAAGTTATAATTCTTAAGAGGATCTGAAAGAAAACTCATTAACTGGTGTGAATCTAGTAATCATAAACACTAAAGAACAGGGTATGTCTAGTTTAATAAAATAAGGACTAGGGGTGACATGAGAGCAGGCTTCCAATATCTCAGGGGCTGCCACAAAGAAGTAGGGGTCAACCACTTAGAAACATAGAAACATAGAAGATTTTATTCATTCATTCATTCATTCATTCATTCATTCATTCATTCATTTATTTATTTATTTATTTTGTCCAATACAAATTGAAAGTTAAAGAGAATAAAAACGTGTAGTAGTAAATATCAGGGAAGGGATAGAAGAAGAGATATGAGAATAGAATACATCAATGAAGAGTAGAGGAAGGATATATGGATGGGAGAAAAGATATATAAAATATAGGAGAGACAATTGATGGTAGAAAAAGACCTCATGGTCCATCTAGTCTGCCCTTATACTATTTCCTGTATTTTATCTTAGGATGGATATATGTTTATCCCAGGCATGTTTAAATTCAGTTACTGTCGATTTACCAATCACGTCTGCCTGACGTTTGTTCCAAGCACCTACTACTCTTTCAGTAAAGTAATATTTTCTCACGTTGCTTCTGATCTTTACCCCAACGAACCTCAGATTGTGCCCCCTTGTTCTTGTGTTCACTTTCCTATTAAAAACACTTCCCTCCTGAACCTTATTTAAGCCTTTAACACATTTAAATGTTTCGATCATGTCCCCCCTTTTCCTTCTGTCCTCCAGACTATACAGATTGAGTTCATGAAGTCTTTCCTGATAAGTTTTATGCTTAAGACCTTCCACCATTCTTGTAGCCCATCTTTGGACCCGTTCAATTTTGTCAATATCTTTTTGTAGGTGAGGTCTCCAGAATTGAACACAGTATTCCAAATGTGGTCTCATCAGCACTCTATACAGCGGGATCACAATCTCCCTCTTCCTGCTTGTTATACCTCTAGCTATGCAGCCAAGTATCCTACTTGCTTTTCCTACCGCCCGACCACACTGCTCACCCTACACTACTTGCTTTCTCTAGCACCTGACCTCACTGTCCACCCATTTAGAGACTGTCAGAGATCACTACCCCTAAATCATTCTCTTCTGAAGTTTTTGCTAAATTCTCCAAAGTACCTGAAGGCTAGACAAGAAGCTATGAATGGAAACCAATCAGGGAGAGAACCAACGAGAGGTGGGTTTCAGCAAGTTCTGACCAGTTCTGGAGAACCGGTATTAGAAAAATTTGAGTAGTTCAGAGAATTCCCACAGCCGACTTACCGGCCGGTGGGGTTTGCGGCGATCGGCGGGGGATGGAGGCCGCCATGTTGGGGGGCGGAGTCACGGCACCCACGTCGGGTGCCGTGACCACGTGGTGCGGTGCGTGGGCACCGATTGGCCGGGCGAGTGGAGGCAGCCCTATAAGAGGGGGCTGCCTTGTGGCGCAGCAGTCTCGCCCGGAGCATCGTGAGGCGAGGCTGCTGCTGTCTTTCCCCCCAGCGAGCTGCGTCACAGGCCTGAAGGCCTGGTGCGCAGCCGATCTTCGCCGGAGCGTCAGGCCTTCGAGGCCAGAAGAGCCGCGAGCGGCGGCTGGAGCCTTAGTTCGCTTCGGCGACACCCCCCACAGGGTTTGGAGGCGCATTGGAGCGGGGAGATATGGCGGGGGGTGGCCGTGGTCGTTCGGGGGCACGGCGGCGGGCCTCGGGGGGGCAGGCCGGAGGGCCGGGGGCCCCCCCCACGGAGCCCCGCCGCACCGGAAGAAGGAGGGCGCCCAAGCGGGTGTGGAGCGAGGCCCCAGGGGCAGGGCCTGCCGGGCGGCAGGATAGTGAGGAAGGCCCCAGGGGGGTGGCGACCCCCAGGGGGCGCACGAGGGGCCGTAGGGGAGCTGCAGTGGGGGCGAGGGGGCCCCGCCAGGGCCGGGCCCCGCCCGTGGATCCACCAGGGGCCCCAGGGGTGTTTTCTGGCGCAGAGGAGGGGCCTCTCAGTGGTATGGAATCAGGTTTCTCTGAAGCAGAGGCCTCTGCTTCACGGCCTGCCAGGAGGGGGCAGGGGGCGAGGGATTCACTTTCTGTTTCCTCACGTATACTGTCTTCATTACTCGAGAAACTGGAAGAGAGGCCAAAGAAGCGGGGCAGGTCTCGTCGGGGCCGGGCCACGCAAGTTGCCGGCGCAGATGGGTCTCGGAGCTCATCAGAGTCGGCTGGGAGCCCGCAGAGATCCCACGAGGACCGGCATGCGCAGTCAAAGACCAAGCGGAGGAAGGCCAGCAGGATGGTGTCCGGCTCTGAGGAGGCGGATGACGACTCCTCTCACTGGGGTGAGTGCCCTGTGCCTAGGCACCGGTGGTCCCTCCCAAGAGGGCCTCGTGGCAGGCTACGGGCTTCAAAACGCACGACACAGGGGGGTCAGAGGACCTGGCGCTCCCGCACAGCTGCGCAAGTCTGGAGGAGGGGGCGTAGAAGGGCAGTGGCTAGGAGGCACAAACGGAAGAGGGATACCTCGAGGGACAGCTCAGGGTCAACTACCTCTGGGTCTACCAGTACTTCTTTTGACAGCGATAATCCTTTCGCGCCGGGCCTACCAGACACTCCGCTCAGTATGCACATGTCCCAGTCCCTCAAGCGTAAAATTTGGCGGGGCGCTTACGTGGACATGTTTCAGATTTTGCTACCGACTAAGTCCAAGAAGGAGAAGGATAAAGAGGGCAAGAAGGGGTCGGAGGACCCAAAAGGCACCAAAATGGACAAGGGAATTCTGTCGTGGGCATATGCATTTTTGGCCTACCACTCTGTGGTGGTAGAAGATGATGTCCATAAGACACATGAGCTCATCTTGTACATGAACATGATTCTGAGAGCGTATCAGGAGTTTGGGGGGGAGGCTTGGAAGCGATATGACGAGGATTTTCGCAGGTTCGCCGCCCACAACAGGCACTGGCCGTGGGATATGCGGCATAACGATTTGTGGCTTCAGGCCACGCAGCAAGCGTCAACTCCGGCCAGTGGGCGAACACCCACAGGTCATTTGCTCTTAACAACGGGCAAGGAGGCTACTCTTCCCCGCCCGGCGGTGGGGACGGGGACCCCGGCCTCTGGCCAACGCAGCACGGCTGGGTCGTCCTTTCGAGGCCAGCCGTACTGTTACGAGTACGGCGCTAGAGGGGCCTGTTCCAGGGCATATTGTCGTTTTCGCCACGCCTGCGCCTTGTGTAGTGGCAGACACCCGACCTCCGCTTGTTACAGGGGGCGCGGTGGGGCCGGCTCCAAGGACGCTGGGACCCCCGCCAAACCCCAGCCTGGGGGAGCTCAAGGTAAGGGGCCCAACCCCCGTTAGATTGGACAGGTTGCAGCATTGGCTCACCGGCTACCGCCCCAAGAAGGGTGCGGATTTCCTCCTCGCGGGGTTTACCGCGGGTTTCAGGATCCCGTATGGGGGGCCGCGCAGGGCCTGCATGGCGGACAATTTGCGGTCTGTGGCAGGAATGGGCCACGTTGTGCGGGACAAAATTATGAAGGAGGTGCGCGAGGGCCGGGTTTTGGGCCCCTTTTCAGAGCCCCCCCTGCCCTTCCTGCAGGTGTCCCCACTCGGTGTGGTGCCCAAGAGGGCCGCGGGTGAGTTTAGGCTTATACATCACCTGTCGTTCCCCCCTGGTGAATCGGTGAACGACCACATTCCCGAGGAGCTCTGCTCGGTGCGCTACACACCATTCGAGACGGCTGTCGCGATGGTCCGGGCGTGCGGAGTGGGGGCGCTGATGGGGAAGTGTGATATCAAATCTGCCTTCCGGCTTTTGCCCATTCACCCGGGGGATTTCGACTTGTTGGGTTTCCAGTTCGAGGGCGGGTTCTTTGTTGATAGGGCCTTGCCAATGGGTTGTTCTATATCCTGCTCGTTGTTTGAGAAGTTTAGTTCATTTTTGGAGTGGGCACATGTTAAAAGTACGGGCTTTGCGTCTGTAGTACATTATTTGGATGATTTTCTATTCGCGGGGCCGTCGGGCGCCGTCGATTGTCAGCAGGGAATGTTGGGTTTCCAGGCTTTATGCGCGGATTTAGGTGTACCTTTGGCTCACGAAAAGACCGAGGGACCTTCGACCAAACTGACATTTTTAGGCATCGAGGTGGACTCCATTGCACAAACGTGTAGGCTACCCGATGACAAACTGACTAGACTCAAGGAAGCGGTGAGGGTCGCACGAGCCGCAAAGAAGGTGACTTTGAAACAGGTGCAGGAGCTGGCTGGCCTGTTGAATTTTGCCTGTCGGGTGATTGCGCCAGGAAGGGCCTTTATGTTTAGACTGTACAGGGCAACGGTTGGCGTGTCAAAACCGCACCACAGGATCAGGTTATCGAGGAGTGTTAGGGAGGACCTCGTGGTGTGGCAAGGGTTTCTGGACGGGTACAACGGTGTGTCATTGTGGAGGCAGGATATGCTGCTGAAAGCGGACTTCCAAGTGAAGTCCGATGCGGCGGGCACGACCGGCTTTGGAGTGGTGTGGCAAAGCAAATGGTTCCGGGCTGACTGGCCGCAGGAGTGGCGCGGTGGGGCCATCTGTAGGGATTTGACATTTTTGGAGCTATTCCCAATAGTCGTGGCCATCGAGTTGTGGGCATCCAGTTTTGCCGGTAGGACAGTCCACTTTTGGTGCGACAATATGGCGGTTGTACACGTAGTGAATACTCTTTCATCTAGGAACGAGCGGGTTATGGGTTTGGTCCGGCATATGGTTAGGAGATGCCTGGCCAACAATATGCTTTTCCGGGCACATCATGTTCCAGGGGTGAGAAACGGGGTGGCTGACGCTCTGTCCAGGGGGCAGTTGGCTAGGTTCCGGCTGCTTGCCCCACAGGCCGAGGAGTACCTGGAAGCAGCCCCACAGCATCTGTGGCTGATTGGAGGGCCGACGTAAGCAAGGCCATGGATTTGTCCATAGCTCCCAGCACCAGGAGAGCGTACCAGCGGGCAGGTAGGGAATTTTGGGCTTTTCGTCATGATAGGAGATACGATCAGCTCTGGCCGGCCCCGGTCGAACACCTGCTTGAATTTTGCGCGCTTGACCGCCGCCGTGGGTTGTCTGCCCGGACGATTAGGGGCAAGTTGGCAGGCCTGGCCTTCGTAGCCAAGTCACGGGGCTTTGCGGACACCACAGGGGATTTCAGGATTAGAAAGACATTAGAGGGCTGGATCAGGGAGAAAGGTCAGGCCCAGGGTGACAGTAGGCGTCCCCTAAAGCTCACCCACTTGATGGGGCTTTACGAGCTGTGGGGTCGGCTCTGCCGCTCTGCTTATGAGGCGTCACTGTACCATGCCGCGGCTGTGACCTTGTTTTTCGGGGCTTTTCGGGTTAGCGAGGTTCTAGCAGCTTCCAGAGCCGATAGCTCCGGCCAGGCGTTCACCACTAGGGATATCAAGTTAGGTCGTAGCTCGGTGTCCTTGAGGTTGCGACGGTCCAAGACCGACCAGAGGGGTAGAGGTGTGACGGTCCAACTTTCCCGGGCCAACAACCGGCGGGTATGCCCGGTGGCCGCGCTGGGGGCGTATTGGGCCCACAGGGGTGTAGAGCCGGGTTTTTTGTTTTGTCATGTGTCCGGGGAACCCCTGACCAGGTACCAGTTCTGGGCTGTCACGTCCAAGGCGCTGGCAAGGCTGGGCTTGGACCCCAGACGTTACGGGACTCACTCATTCAGAATAGGTGCAGCGTCGTTGGCAGCAGTCGAAGGTTTCAGCAGGCTGGATATAAAGACAGTGGGCCGCTGGAGATCTGGGGCCTTCCGGACGTACATCCGCCCCTAGGTGAGTGGGGCGGGGCGGGGGGGGAGGCGCCGGGCCGCCAGTCTGATGCTGCTCTGCTTCCTCCCTTTCTCTAGCCCGACGACTTGACTGGCGCCGCAGAATCCTGATATGTGGCCACAGCATGGTGTACTGGGCCGAGCGGAGGGCCCGTGAGACGACGCCCGGCACGAGTTTGGAGATCGATCGAGCGGTGGTTCAGTGGCTGGGCCGACGAGGCCTACATTGGCGGGAAGTTCTTCTACTGTTGTTCGACAGTGGAAGGGTGCGAGGGGTGCCGGGCTGTTTGGTATTGCACGTTGGTGGGAACGATCTGGGAGCGATGACAGGTGTAGAGCTGCTGTGGCACATTTGGGAGAGTTTGCAGGTGATCTGGGAGCGGTGGCCAGATACGTGTGTGTGGTGGTCCAACATCCTGCCCAGGAGGAGTTGGCGGCAGGCTAGAAGCCCTAGCGCAGTGGATAAGGCTAGAAAGAGGGTAAACAGAGCGGTTAGGAAGTGGGTGATTCAGGCTGGGGGTGGAGTTATAGACCATCCAGACATCAGGGCATCCCTCATAGACTTGTACAGGCAGGACGGTGTACACTTGACCGATAGCGGGAACGATAAATTTATAGCCGACCTGCAGAGGTGCCTGCACAGGTATGTGCAGGGGGGGGAGCAGGGGGAATAAATTAAAATTTCACCCCCTGCTGTGGCCGATAGGGGGCGGAAAATAAAATAAATAGCAACTGGTGAGCTCCTTTTGGGGCACCTCTACTGAGGTGAGGGGCGAGCTCCTTCTCGGATTACAGGGCTCGACCGGCCTGGGTCCGGGGAGTGAGTCGCTCCTGTGGCTCGCGGGCTGGAGTTTAACGTAGACCAGTTGCGAGCCATCCCACACGCCAGGTGTGGCGTAGTAAGGGTGCAGGGGGTAGGTGTAGTTTAACATGACCCGCACCCAGTTTCAAGGAGTTTTCGCCCCAGGGTTGCTGTCTGAATTGGGCATGTTATTCCGCCCCCATTTGATTTTGCACCCTGCAGGTCATGTGGGGTTAATGGTTTAAATAAGTTAATAAGTTAAGAATTAAGTTGTTGAATAAAAGTGACCCCGTTATACCCACACCTTGTGTCCGACTATTACTCCGCCTGCGCCGCAATTCCCACAGCCGACTTACCGGCCGGTGGGGTTTGCGGCGATCGGCGGGGGATGGAGGCCGCCATGTTGGGGGGCGGAGTCACGGCACCCACGTCGGGTGCCGTGACCACGTGGTGCGGTGCGTGGGCACCGATTGGCCGGGCGAGTGGAGGCAGCCCTATAAGAGGGGGCTGCCTTGTGGCGCAGCAGTCTCGCCCGGAGCATCGTGAGGCACCCACCCACCCTCCCTCTGTTACAGGGTGCATATGATGGGTCGCCCTCCGGGGGGCCAAGTAGGAATTTTTTGCAGTCGCAGCAGAATTGGACGAGCTGCGATTGTTTTTTCGCCTACTCCACTCTGTGCGTGGGAGTGTGGTTAGGGGGTGGCCCCACCATCTAGTGCCCCCCCCCTTAGGGTCACTGGGGGGGGGGGAGGGGTGGCCGATAGGGGGCGGAAAATAAAATAAATAGCAACTGGTGAGCTCCTTTTGGGGCACCTCTACTGAGGTGAGGGGCGAGCTCCTTCTCGGATTACAGGGCTCGACCGGCCTGGGTCCGGGGAGTGAGTCGCTCCTGTGGCTCGCGGGCTGGAGTTTAACGTAGACCAGTTGCGAGCCATCCCACACGCCAGGTGTGGCGTAGTAAGGGTGCAGGGGGTAGGTGTAGTTTAACATGACCCGCACCCAGTTTCAAGGAGTTTTCGCCCCAGGGTTGCTGTCTGAATTGGGCATGTTATTCCGCCCCCATTTGATTTTGCACCCTGCAGGTCATGTGGGGTTAATGGTTTAAATAAGTTAATAAGTTAAGAATTAAGTTGTTGAATAAAAGTGACCCCGTTATACCCACACCTTGTGTCCGACTATTACTCCGCCTGCGCCGCAATTCCCACAGCCGACTTACCGGCCGGTGGGGTTTGCGGCGATCGGCGGGGGATGGAGGCCGCCATGTTGGGGGGCGGAGTCACGGCACCCACGTCGGGTGCCGTGACCACGTGGTGCGGTGCGTGGGCACCGATTGGCCGGGCGAGTGGAGGCAGCCCTATAAGAGGGGGCTGCCTTGTGGCGCAGCAGTCTCGCCCGGAGCATCGTGAGGCACCCACCCACCCTCCCTCTGTTACAGGGTGCATATGATGGGTCGCCCTCCGGGGGGCCAAGTAGGAATTTTTTGCAGTCGCAGCAGAATTGGACGAGCTGCGATTGTTTTTTCGCCTACTCCACTCTGTGCGTGGGAGTGTGGTTAGGGGGTGGCCCCACCATCTAGTGCCCCCCCCCTTAGGGTCACTGGGGGGGGGGGAGGGGTGGCCGATAGGGGGCGGAAAATAAAATAAATAGCAACTGGTGAGCTCCTTTTGGGGCACCTCTACTGAGGTGAGGGGCGAGCTCCTTCTCGGATTACAGGGCTCGACCGGCCTGGGTCCGGGGAGTGAGTCGCTCCTGTGGCTCGCGGGCTGGAGTTTAACGTAGACCAGTTGCGAGCCATCCCACACGCCAGGTGTGGCGTAGTAAGGGTGCAGGGGGTAGGTGTAGTTTAACATGACCCGCACCCAGTTTCAAGGAGTTTTCGCCCCAGGGTTGCTGTCTGAATTGGGCATGTTATTCCGCCCCCATTTGATTTTGCACCCTGCAGGTCATGTGGGGTTAATGGTTTAAATAAGTTAATAAGTTAAGAATTAAGTTGTTGAATAAAAGTGACCCCGTTATACCCACACCTTGTGTCCGACTATTACTCCGCCTGCGCCGCAACCAGCAAATACCACCTTTGGCTAGCCCAAGAGTTTGGTGGGAATTGAGATCCTGTAATATCCTTCCCCCAGGAGTGGGGAGGGAATGTGGATTTTGTAGTATCCTTCCCCTGACACACGCACCAATCCAAGCCCAAAGAACTGGTAGGGGAAAAAAAATGAATTTCACCCCTGCCATAGATAGGATCCCATAGTTCAACCTTGAGCTACTAATATTCTCTTCTGCTGCTCGTATGGCACAAAGCCAAGCAATGCTGCCTGTTTTTGTCATTAACCCCAATAAGTTTCTCATTATTGCACACTATATAAGATTTTTTTTTCTAAAGAAGTCATTTACACATGTTGCAATAAAGAAAAAATAAATACTTTGGACCCTTCAAAATTATGCACGGTTTTTAAATATTAATCTCAGCGGTTTCTCATTTCTGAGAGAATTATAGTGAAAGTGAGAACATGGTTTAGATAATTAGAACAGGAACTTTCTTCTCTTCCTTTAAGCCAAAACTTGAAATCTATCTGTACCCCGAAGCTTTAGTCTATTTAGAGGTTTGTAGTGCACATGTATTCCCCTTTTATCTTTGCAAAATTGAAAAATGGATTAGAGTAAGAGACAGATAATTATGGAAATTATCTCTAAAATTGTGACTACAGATATAAATTTGCATATGTGCATTTCATACAAACCTGTACCCTCCATTTAATACTGTTCTTTTTTTTGTTCATACTATTTCTCCCTTTGAGTTAGATATATTAAATGCGTTCTGATTTTACAGGGTGCGTTCCAAAACTAATGCAATTTTTTAAAAGTAGTTTATTGAACAGATATCCACAAATACTTAAAATTCTTCAAAGTACTGTCCTTGGGCAGCTAAACATTTTTCCAGCACCTCTGCCATGACCGTTACACGCTCTGGAAGACGTCTTTGGGGACCTCTCGCAAGGTGTTCGTCATGGCTGATTGGATCTCTTCTATGGATGAAAAACAGGTTCCTTTCAGGGCTGCCTTAATACGAGGGAACAAAAAGAAGTCTGCTGGGGCGACGTCAGGACTATAGGGGGAGGGGGGGCAGCTTTGGCACCTGGTGTTTGGCCAGGAACTCGTGGACTTTTAGCGCGTTGTGACAAGGTGTGTTTTTCGGCCATAGAAGAGATCCAATCAGCTGTGACGAAGACCTTGCGAGAGATCCCCAAAGACGCCTTCCAAGGCCCATACTGGTCATGGCAGAGTCACTGGAAAAATGTGTAGAGGCCCAAGGACAGCACTTTGAAGAATTTTAAGTGTTTGTCCAAATCTGTTCAATAAATTACTTTAAAAAATAATTGCATTACTTTTGGAATGCACCCTTTATATGATAAAGAAAGAACTTATTTGTGCCAGTCACACCACAGCTACATACAGTAAGTTCTAATTGGAACTTAATCAAGGCCAGAAAACATTACTGCATGAAAGGAGCAAATAAAAGAAAGCCTTGGACAACTCCAACAAAATCCGCTAGCTAAAACCTCTCACTTTTTAAAGACAATAAACATATTGCCTCTAAAATCCATTTTATTTTATTTAGCATACGGCATCTAGAGAGGTCTTGCAATCACTGACATACACATTTAGTTTAAATAAATTTTCAGCAATTTTATACATACTGTTACATATCAAGAGTGCCTGGTTACAACCAGGTCCTGTTTTTTGAGTGGGAAAATGGGAACTACTGAAGCTCAAGTCATCTGATAGCTCCCTATGTAAGGGCAAGCTATCAGATCGGCTCTCTGCTGGATCTTGTACGTAGTTGAATAAAGAGTTATTGTATGAAGCCTGTCTCCAGTCTCTTCACTCACTCGACTTAACCTATACCTATGTATACATACCTAGATAGATCTCTAGATCTCTAGATAGATCATGGGTGAAACTCAGCAGATTCTGACAAGTTCTGCAGACGCAATCGCAGAAATTTTGAATAGTTTGGAGAACCAGAAAATACCACCTCTGGCTGGCCCCAAACTGGGGTGGGAATGGGGATTTTACCATATCCTTCCCCTCCCATATCCACCAAGCCATGACCACAGAACCAGTAGGGGGGAAAATGAATTTCAACTAGATAGATAGATAGATAGATAGATAGATAGATAGATAGATAGATAGATAGATAGATAGGGCAGATGGGTCAGGATGGATAGATAGATAGATAGATAGATAGATAGATAGATAGATAGATAGAATGGGCAGATGGCTCAGGATGGATAGATAGATAGATAGATAGATAGATAGATAGATAGATAGATAGATAGATAGATAGATAGATACTGAAAACTACCCCGAGTACAGGTAATCCTTGACTTACAGCAGTTCATTTAGTGACCATTCAAAGTTACAACAGCATTGAAAAAAGTGATTTATGACCTTTTTTTTTTACACATTACCTTCGGGATCATGTGATCAGAATTCAGATGTTTGGCAACTGGTTCATACTTATGACTGGGGTCATGTGATTCCCCTTTTGCGACCTTCTCACATGCAAAAAGCCAGATTCACTTATCAACCACATTACTAACTTATCAATTGCAGTGGTCCATTTAACAGCTGCACCAAGAAAGGTTGTGAAGTTGGGCAAAACTCACTTAACAAATGTCTAACTTAGCAATCTACCTACTGGGCTCAATTGTGGTCATAAAGTAAATCAGAAATGCTTTTTTTGTAGTTGCGAGAGAATTTTAAGGGCCTGTATATTCTAGATTATTTACAAACCAGATTTAGTTTTAATGAATTTGCAATGCGATGCTCTGTACATCTGTTCATTGAGGGCATATTTAACTGATGACTGTTATTACTTAAATTTATATCTTATCAACTGCCAATGAGTAGGATTAAAGCTTTAAACTGTAATCCTTTATCTCTGGAAGTAAACTCAATTAGACTGATTATATGCAAAATACTGTAATACTTTGGGTCAGTTTTTCTTTTCCTTTTCTTTTTGGTATGTGCATGTATATTGCACATTTGGTCCCGTTTGGCGGGACCCAGAGGAAGAGCCTTCTCTGTGGCGGCTCCGACCCTCTGGAATCAACTCCCTCCAGAAATTAGAACTGCCCCCACCCTCCTTGCCTTTCGTAAACTCCTTAAAACCCACCTCTGTCGTCAGGCGTGGGGGAACTGAAACATCTCCCCCTGTCTATGTAGTTCTTTGTGTATGATATGACTGTATGTATGTTTTTATATATATATATATATATTAGGGTTTCTTGTTTTTTTAGACTTTTTAAATGTATTATTGTTATTTTAGATTCTAACTATTAGATTTGTCATTATATATTGTTTTTATCATTGCTGTAAGCCGCCCCAAGTCTACGGAGAGGGGCGGCATACAAATCTAATGAATAATAATAATAATAATAATAATAATAATAATAATAATAATAATAATAATAATAAAAAAATTATAATAATATGTGGGCACCTTCAAGTTAGCGTTGACTTCTGGCAAATGTTTTTCTATTGTATTGGCAGTTCTGTGTTAGCAAATACTTCAAAAGAAAAGGATTTAGAGGTAGTGATTTCTGACAGTCTCAAAATGGGTGAACAGTGCAGTCAGGCGGTAGGGAAAGCAAGTAGGATGCTTGGCTGCATAGCTAGAGGTATAACAAGCAGGAAGAGGGAGATTATGATCCCACTATATAGAATGCTGGTGAGACCACATTTGGAATACTGTGTTCAGTTCTGGAGACCTCACCTACAAAAAGATATTGACAAAATTGAACGGGTCCAAAGACGGGCTACAAGAATGGTGGAAGGTCTTAAGCATAAAACCTATCAGGAAAGACTTCATGAACTCAATCTGTATAGTCTGGAGGACAGAAGGAAAAGGGGGGACATGGTCGAAACATTTAAATATATTAAAGGGTTAAATAAGGTCCAGGAGGGAAGTGTTTTTAATAGGAAAGTGAACACAAGAACAAGGGGACACAATCTGAAATTAGTTGGGGGAAAGATCAAAAGCAACATGAGAAAATATTATTTTACTGAAAGAGTAGTAGATCCTTGGAACAAACTTCCAGCAGACGTAGTAGATAAATCCACAGTACAGTAACTGAATTTAAACATGCCTGGGATAAACATATATCCATCCTAAGATAAAATACAAAAAATAGTATAAGGGCAGACTAGATGGACCATGAGGTCTTTTTCTGCCGTCAGACTTCTATGTTTCTATGTTTCTATGTTTTAAAACAAGTTCCCTCAATATTTTTGGCAATATTTCCAGAATTTGTGCAATTGCCACTTTCCTCGAGAGAGTGTTTGGCCCAAGGTGACCCGGCCGGTTTTCAGGACTTTAAAGCAGAACTAAAACTCACCATCTCCTGGTTTCTAAGCGGGCGACTTAACCACTAGACCAAACTGGCTCAATAGATTTACTATATTTTTTAAAAATACAGTTTCAACTTTTCCTCATGCAATTTTACCAGTGACATTCCTCAATCTTATTTATTTAGGCTGGAGACCAAGGTCAAATGCAGACCAATCCCTCAGTTTTAGCGCAGAAAGAGAATATAGGTTTTCTTTTAGTTTCACTAAGACTTTAAGTCAGCTAAGACTTTAAGTCAGGGAAGCTTCCTGAAGCCCCAGAGTGCAAAAAATAATAATAGCACAATGGTAAACAGGAAGTGCATTTTTCCAAACTTCCGGTTTGTCTGCTTCAGCATTTGTTTTCACCTACCAGAAGTAGTGAGTTGCTACCAATGTGGTCCACAGTGCCCGCACCAGTAGGAGCCCACTGAAGACACAATATTCAGCTATTTTCCCCCCGCATCTCCTGAGAAGGAGCTTTTCAGCTGTGCTTTAAAGGTTGGAATTATATAAGATGGTAATAACTAGTAAAAACATAAATTTCTTTTCTTTTTTTTCCCTTCTCTTAAAACTTCTTTCTCTTTCATATATATCTTTATAAATTTTGATATAGATTTAGATTCATATATTAAAATTGACATTTTTATCCTATATAATAATATGGGGTGAGGTATCATCAATATGCGGATGATACCCAGCTTTACATCTCCACCCCATGCCCAGTCAACGAAGCGGTGGAAGTGATGTGCCGGTGCCTGGAGGCTGTTGGGGCCTGGATGGGTGTCAACAGACTCAAGCTCAACCCGGATAAGACGGAGTGGCTGTGGGTTTTGCCTCCCAAGGACAATTCCATCTGTCCGTCCATTACCCTGGGGGGGGAATTATTGACCCCCTCAGAGAGGGTCCGCAACTTGGGCGTCCTCCTCGATCCACAGCTCACATTAGAAAAACATCTCTCAGCTGTGGTGAGGGGGGCGTTTGCCCGGGTTCGCCTGGTGCACCAGTTGTGGCCCTATCTGGACCGGGACTCATTACTCACAGTCACTCATGCCCTCATCACCTCGAGGTTCGACTACTGTAATGCTCTCTACATGGGGCTACCTTTGAAAAGTGTTCGGAAACTTCAGATCGTGCAGAATGCAGCTGCGAGAGCAGTCATGGGCTTACCTAGGTATGCCCATGTTTTACCATCACTCCGCAGTCTGCATTGGTTGCTGATCAGTTTCCGGTCACAATTCAAAGTGTTGGTTATGACCTTTAAAGCCCTTTATGGCATTGGACCAGAATATCTCCGAGACCGCCTCCTGCCGCACGAATCCCAGCGACCGATCAGGTCCCACAGAGTGGGCCTTCTCCGGGTCCCGTCAACTAAAAAATGTTGGTTGGCGGGCCCCAGGGGAAGAGCCTTCTCTGTGGCGGCACCAGCCCTCTGGAACCAACTCCCCCCGGAGATTAGAACTGCCCCTACTCTTCCTGCCTTCCATAAATTCCTTAAAACCCACCTTTGCCGTCAGGCATGGGGGAACTGAAACATCTTCCCCTGGGCATGTTTAATTTATATATGGTATGCTTGTGTCTATGTCTGTTAGTATATGGGGTCTTTTAAATCTTTTAATTTTAAATTTGTTAGATTATTTATGATTTGTTTCCACGTGTTGTGAGCAGCCCCAAGTCTTCGGAGAGGGGCGGCATACAAATCTAAGTAATAAATAAATAATAAATAAATGTATCTTATAGACAAATTTTTTATTTCTTTATTATTATGATGAAGACTTCTATCCTGAGCGGAGCGACTGTAGCTCCACTAAATGTTGTATGTTTTGTTTGTCATGTTTGTTATTTTGAAAAAACCAATAAAATATATTTTTTTTAAAAATAAAGGTTGGAATCAATTAATCAATTAATCAATTAATCAATTAATCAATTAATCAATTAATCAATTAATCAATTAATCAATCAATCAATCAATCAATCAATCAATCAATCAATTAATCAATTAATCAATTAATCAATTAATCAATTAATCAATCAATTAATTAGACTTCTATGCTGCCAAATCCCGAAGGACTCAGGGCGGCATTAAGGCAAAGGTGGGCAGGAGGGTTTCTTCTGACACGGAGACAACAGGAAAAAAACCCATCAAAAATTGCATTAGTGGGTTCATACAGCTATGGCTTTCTAGGCTGTACCCATAGGAATCTACCACTGCCTACCAGCTTTAGAAATGCCTGTGAGCCTGTGTGGGGGAAGCCCAGGGGTGTGTGCACATGCTTGGGGTTGGAGGCGGAAAGGGGTGTGGGCACATGCACGGATGCTAGCACACCGAGACACACCCTTCTGGCACACAGACCAAAAAAGATTCACCGTCAGGTATAACAAGCAGGAAGAGGGAGATTGTGATCCCGCTGTATAGAGACCACATTTGGAATACTGTGTCCAGTTAATTTATGTATTTATTTATTAGATTTGTATGCCGCCTCTCTCTGCAGACTCTGGAGACCTCACCTACAAAAAGATATTGATAAAATTGAACGGGTCCAAAGACGAGCTACAAAAACGGTGGCAGGTCTTAAGCATAAATCTTATCAGGAAAGACTTCATGAATTCAATCTGTATAGTCTGGAGGACAGAAGGGAAAGGGGGGACATGATCGAAACACTTAAATATGTTAAAGGGTTAAATAAGGTTCAGGAGGTGTTGTGGTTGGCTCTGGCCCAGCTCCTGCCCCGAGGAATGTGGATGTGGGGGAGACATCCACATGCTACAGGCCTGTTTTGCTCCCGGTGGAATCTGATGATGAAGGCTCATCTGACCAAGAAGACATGAGTGACAGGGAGGAGGAGAGTGTGGCAGACAGCTCAGAAGGAGATCAATTATCTAGCTCCTCCTTGGATTCGGAACAAGAGTTAATGATACAGCCACGCATGCGGAGAACGATGCATAGGCAGCAACAACTGAGAGATGATTATCAAAGAAAATTAGGCCACCTGTGGTTGGGTGGGGCTGGGGTAATTAGTGAGGCTGCTATAAATAGCAGCCTGTGGGTTTGGCCATTGTGGAGGATTAACTGATCGTTCTGTTTCGTGCCTGTCTTGCTGTATTAATTTTCCCCCACTTTGAAACTAAACCAAGCAAAGTGTGTTTCACTTTGTGAAAGAACAAGGACTGTCAATTGCCTCACAGCTGCAAGCTAAGTATCACAGAACTGACAAGGGACTTGTACAAATTACCAGTTTGTTTGGAGACAAGTGCTCTTTGCTATATAAAAAGAGTGCTTAGTTTATTTGAATTTTCGTTCTAAAGAACATTGTTTTGAATTTTCAAACGTGTGTGTGTGAGAAATTTGTACCTGTGAATTTTCGGGAGGATTCTACCAGAGAGCCCAAGAGAACAGGAGGGAAGTGTTTTTAATAGGAAAGGGAACACAAGAACAAGGGGACACAATCTGAGGTTATTTGGGGGAAAGATCAGAAGCAACGTGAGAAAATATTGTTTTACTGAAAGAGTAGTAGATCCTTGGAACAAACTTCCAGCAGAAGTGGTTGGTTAATCCATACTAACTGGATTTTAACATGCCTGGGATAAACATATATCCATCCTGAGATAAAATACAGGAAATAGTATAAGGGCAGACTAGACGGACCATGAGGTCTTTTTCTGCCATCAATCTTTTATGTCTCTATGTTTCTATCACTGCCCTACACCATTTCTGACATATAGCAGTCTAGTATCTTCTTGAAAGCTTTAGAACTTTAGAAGGCAGCTTCTATTCCATTGGTTGACGGCTCTCGCTATCACAAAATTTCTGCTTATTTCTAGGTTGAATCTCTCCTTGATCAGTTTCCATGCATTATTCCTTGTCTGGCCTTCAGGTGCTTGGGGAAAAAGCTTGAACCCCCCTCCTCTATGTGGCAGTCCCTGAAATATTGGAACACTGCTATCCTGTCTCCTCTTAACTGGACTAGCCATGGGCAGTTCCTGTGACTGTTCTTCATACGTTTCAGCAGGAGTAGGGCTGCAAATGCTGGCACTCATTGCTCACATGAGTGAGGTTGTAGCTGCCGGTACCTGTGGCTTGCATGAGTAGGTGTATATGCGCCGGCCTGTCACTCATGCGGCCCAGTTGTGAATAGATCACGGCCTGGTAGTAGCTGTGGTTGGGGAGCCCTGGCTTTTTAAGGGTTTTTAAAAAATTGTATTCCTTTCCACAGATTCCATTTTTATAACAAAACACATATTTTTGTTTAAAATGTTAAAGCAGAATTTAAAAGTGTTTAAGTTTTGTCTCTATAAGCTAAATTGTTTTGCCTCTGTAAGCTAAATTGGGATGGAATTCAAACCGATAAGAAAGTGCTGAGATGTTGTTTTGTGAGAATGTGAGAAGATGTTGCAGTCTTGAGAAATGAATCAATAGTTATCATTAGAAATGTAGCTAAACCATGTTTGAACGCTGTCTCCTTTTGAATCCTAACCCTAACCCTAACCCTTAACCCATACCACATCTCAGACATCAACACCCTTGAAAATGTCCAAAGATACTTCACCAGAAGAGCCCTTCACTCCTCCACTCGAAACAGAATATCCTACGAAAATAGACTAACAATCCTGGGCCTAGAAAGCCTAGAACTATGGCACCTAAAACATGATTTGAGTATTGCCCACAAGATCATATGCTGCAACGTCCTACCGGTCAATGACTACTTCAGCTTCAACCGCAATAACACAAGAGCACGCAACAGATTCAAACTTAATATGAACCGCTCCAAACTTGACTGTAAAAAATATGATTTCAACAATCGAGTTATCAAAGCATGGAACTCATTACCGGACTCAATTGTGTCAACCCCTAACCCCCAACACTTCTCCCTTAGACTCTCCACGATTGACCTCTCCAGGTTCCTTAGAGGTCAATAAGGGACGTGCATAAGTACACTGGTGTACCTTTCGTCCCCTGTCCAATTGTCTTTCCTTTCTTTCTCCTATTTCACATATTCTCTTCCTTTCTTATATCCTCTCCTCTAAGTTCACTTTCACCCTCTTTTATATTATCACATGTCGATTTTTCTTCCTATGTATTTGTGTATTGGACAAATGAATAAATTTTAAAAAAACTATAGAAAGGAATGTGTTTGTAGTTGTTACCCACCTCGTCAGAATAGCTGGCAAGGAATGGGAGGTTTCTTTGTAATCAGGGTATATTAATCACATTCTGCTTTTGTATGGCATTGCTCCGTGAGGGCGAGCTTATGGTTTTGGCCAAAAACGTTTAAAATAATCAAAGAGAATAAAACTTTTCTGTTCTCTTTGCCCAGATGTCTTCTCTGGAATTGTTTTATAAAAATTCAGCAACCAAATGTATCAATAAAATACATATACATTTTCAATATTTCATAAACCAATATCTTATTTAGCAGCTTTTCCAAACACCTATTATCTAACCCAACACTCCCCTCTTCCAACCTGTTTTAAGTTACCCGTTAATTGTCAACACCTGAGTGGCAAAATGAACAGCATGAACCAATTTGAGTCTCTTGATATGGTGGCTTTATAAATCTAATGATAATAATAGTGACAAGAACACAAGGTCAGTTTTCGTCATTCTACTGAGAGAATTTTGATTCCCTACTGAAATCATCATAAGCAATTCAAAAACTGACATTTAAAAAAAAAAGGCAAAACAGCTTTTGTAAATTTCACATAATTTAGCATCTCCTCTCGGACACCATGCAGGGCAATAAGTGGCGATTCTTTCTCCCAAGAAAATTGCAGAAAAATGTGAGGCTATTCAGTGAATTTGATTCATTTTGGGTTATGTTATTAACATGTTTTTTTTTTAAAGATGAGAGAAGCAGCCATTACACTGAAGATAAAATAGAGATAGTCCTTGTTTAATGACCAAAATTGGAACCAGTAATTTGATTGCTAAATGAAGCTACAACTGTGCCTATGGTCTTGCTTTAGCTTTTCTTTATTTGACTGTATTTAAGTTGGGAACTTAAAAGAAAATATCAGCCACATACATACAGAATAACAGCGATGGAAGGGACCTTGGAGGTCTTCTAGTCCAACCCTCTGCTTGGTCCAGAAACACAATACCATTTCAGAGAAATGATTATCCAATCTCTTGTTATAAACATCCAGTGTTGGGGCATTCTCAACTTCTGGTGGCAAGTTGTTCCATTGGTTAATTGTTCTCATTGTCAGAAAATTTCTCCTTAATTCTAAGTTGCTTCTCTCCTTGATTAGTTTCCACCCATTGCTTCTTGTCCTGTCTTCAGGTGTTTTGGAGAATAGATTCACTTCTTCTTTCTGGCAACCTCAGTTTCCGGTCACAATTCAAAGTGTTGGTAATGACCTTTAAAGCCCTACATGGCATTGGGCCAGAATATATCCGGAACCGCCTTCTACCGCATGAATCCCAGCGGCCAATAAGGTCCCACAGAGTTGGCCTTCTCTGGGTCCCGTCAACCAAACAATGTTGTTTGCCGGGCCCCAGGGGAAGAGCCTTCTCTGTGGTGGCCCCGGCCCTCTGGAATCAACTCCCCCCAGAGATTAGAACGGCCCCCACCCTCCTTGTCTTTCTCAAATTACTTAAGACCCACCTTTGTTGCCAGGCATGGGGGAGTTAAGTTATCCTTTCTCCCTAGGCTATTACAAGTTATGCATGGTATGTTTGTGTGTATGTTTGGTTTTTTATAATAAGGGTTTTTTAGTTGTTTTTATTAATTGGATTGTTCATGTTGTTTTACCACTGTTGTTAGCCGCCCCAAGTCTGTGGAGAGGGGCAGCATACAAATCCAATAAATAATAATAAATAATAATAATAATTAAGGGACTGGAGGCTGAAACATATGAAGAATGGTTACAGGAACTGAGCATGGCTAGTCTAATGAAGAGAAGAATCATGATAGCAGTGTTCCAGTATTTGAGGGACTGTCACAGAGAGGAAGGGGGTCAACTTGCTTTCCAAAGCACCTGAAGGCCAGACAAGGAATAATGGATGGAAACTGATCAAGGAGAGATTCAACCTGGAAATAAGGATACATTTTTGGTCAGTGAGAACAATCAACCAATGGAACAGACGTTGCTTTTGGACGTTGTGTGAGCTTCATCACTGGAAGCTTTCAAGAAGAGACTGGACTGCCACCTGTCAGAAATGGTGTAGGACAGTGATGGCGAACCTATGGCATGGGTGCCACAGGTGGCACACGGATTCACATCTGCTGGCACCCAAGCCGTTGCCCTAAATCAGCTCCAATGTGCATGTGTGTGCTGGCCAGCTGATTTTTGGCTTGCACAGAAGCTCGGGGTGTCTCTGTGTGTGTTTGGCTTCCAGAGAGCATCTGGAAGGATGGGAGAGGACATTTTTACCCTCCCCTGGCTCCAGGGAAGCCTTTGGAGCCTGGGGGTGGGGGTGAAACATGAACCTACTGGGCCCACCAGTTGGGAAACAGGCTGTTCCCAGATTCCAACTACTCTCCAAAAAGACCTTGATGCTGTTTCTGAGTGGTCTAACACATGGCAACTCCAAATCTCAACTAGCAAATGCTCTGTCCTACACATTGGGAAGAAGAATCTGAACTCCAAATACGAACTGAATAATCAAATTATCACAGATAATCCCCACTCGGTTAAAGACCTTGGTATACTAATAACAAAAGATGTAAGTGCCAAAGCCCACTGCAATAATATAGCCAAGAAGGCTTCAAGAGTTGTAAACCTAATCCTACGTAGCTTCTGCTCTGGCAATCTCACACTACTTACCAGAGCTTACAAAACTTTTGCCAGACTCATCCTTGAATACAGCTCATCTGTTTGGAACCCATATCGCATTTCAGGTATTAACACCCTTGAAAATGTCCAAAGATACTTCACCAGAAGAGCCCTTCACTCCTCTACTCGAAATAGAATACCCTACGAGACTAGACTTTCAATCCTGGGCCTAGAAAGTTTGGATCTAAGACGCCTTAAACAAGATCTAAGTATTGCCCACAAGATCATATGCTGCAACATCCTGCCTGTCAGCGACTACTTCAGCTTCAACCACAACAACACAAGAGCACACAACAGATTTAAACTTAATGTTAACCACTCCAAACTTGACTGTAAAAAATATGACTTTAGTAACCGAGTTGTCAAAGCGTGGAACTCATTACCGGACTCCATAGTGTCATCCCCAAACCCCCAACACTTTACCTTTAGATTATCTACGGTTGACCTATCCAGATTCCTAAGAGGTCAGTACGGGGCAAGTACAAGTGCACTAGAGTGCCTTCCGTCCCCTGTCCTATTGCTCTCCTATATCTCCTATACCTTTCTTCTATTCCTATATCTCTTCTTCTATTCTTTCATTGATATGTTCTATTACTATTATCTTCTTTTCTATTCTTTCTTAGATATATTTTACTATGAGTATCTCCTCTATAACCTTCATCATGTATTTTACTATGTGTATATAGATATATATACCCACTAAAACCCTCATTGTGCATTGGACAAAATAAATAAATAAATAAAATAAAAATTCCAGAGGGCCTCTGTGGTGTGGAAGAAGCCATTTTCGCGTTCCCCAGGCATTGAATTATGGGTATGGGCACTCAAATATGCACGATAGCGCACACCCATGCTCTTTTTACACCTGAGGAAAACAAGGTTTGCCATCACTGGTGTAGGATCTCCTGCTTGGGGGTTGGATTAGAGGACCGACACAATCTCTTCCAATATTGCTGATCTGTTAATCCCTCTATCTTCTGTCCAGTGTTCCCTCTAATTTTTTTTTTGGGGTGGGCGGAAAAGTATAGTGTCTGAGCGGCAGTCTCTTTGGGACTGGGCAGCACAGAAATAATAAATAAGTAAGTAAGTAAGTAAGTAAGTAAGTAAGTAAGTAAGTAAGTAAGTAAACAAACAAACAAACAAACAAACAAATAAAAAACCCACCCTGTTTTGCCTCAGAGAATTTCAAAATAAAATACTGTACTGTGTGTCTATAACAGTGAGCTCATAATAGGGCAACTCTATCAATATCAAAATGCCACTTAAATAGTTGAGCTAGTTTCAAACTAGATTTTGATTTTCTTTCTCTCTTCCTTACTCCCATTCTTTTTCTTTCTCTTTTCCTTCCTCTCTTTTTTCTATCTGTTTCTCTCTCTTCCTCTCTTCCTCTCTCTCTCCTTCCCTCTCACTCTTTCCCTCTCGGCTTCTGGGCAGGTTTGGAAAACTCTGAGTTGATGATTAATTTTAAGTGAGCGATTGCTCACTGCTCAGTTTAGAGGGAACTATGCTTCTGTCTATCATTAATCTAATCTAATCTAATCTAATCTAATCATAACAGAATCCCCCATACATTCAATTCCATCTCCACTACTCCCTTTCTATAGAAAGTTAACAGGTACTTAAAGAAAAGAACAGCTGGTGTTGTCTGAGGTAACCATTTTCTCAATTTTAATGGATTTGGTTCTTCCTGAAAATTTTTAAGATGAAGATCTTTTTGAAGGCAGCTACTATGTATTCATGAACAATCATAACGGTGCTGGTAATGTGCATTTGTAAGTATCAGAGGATAAGATTTACCCTTTAAAAATAATGACTACCGTCAGATATTACTGGACAGGGAGAGAAATATATAAAGCTTTTTTCATACACAAAAGACATTTATGGATTTGCACAAGACTATATGTCTGTTATTTCCCCCCTCCTCCCCTGCCTGAGGACAGCATCTTTTGAAGTAAATAATTCACCCAGAGAAAAAAAGGGAGAGAAAAACATTTATGAAAAATGAGCAATTGCCTAGCCCTGCTTTGTCACCTGCACAACAATTTCCTCTTATTTCTAGGCATCACACTTCATCTCAGCCACTCAGTGAAATTTTGCTGTTATGGTTTTGACAGGGAGGGGGGCCCACGGGGGAAGAAGAGGAATCATATTAAATATTCTGAAGAAAAACTTACCCAGACTGCACAGAATTGGAAAGTAACTTGTATTAAATTATGACTCCTGTTTCACCACGGATGACGGGAAGCAAAGTATTTTAGCAGGAGCAGGCGTCTCTTAAAGTTTCATAAGAGAAGGATTGGGGGAGAAACACTTTCAGATATGACATATACAGTAGTACCTTGTGATATGAACCCCTCGTCATATGAACTTTTCGAGATACGAACCTGGGGTTCGGAAAATTTTTGCCTCTTCTTAGGAACTTTTTTCACCTTACGAACCCACTGGCCGAATGCCGAACCCGGAAGTTTTGAAAAAGTTCGGGTTTGGCATTTGGGTTCGTAAGGCCGCCGAAAAGCCCCGCTGCCTGGCTGTCATCTTTTGAAACAGCCAGGGGGCTTCTCGGCATTCTTCCGAACACCGAACCCAGAAGTTCAGCAAAAGTTCGGGTTCGGCATTCGGGTTTGGGAGGCCGCCAAGAAGCCCTGCCACCCGGCTGTCACCTTGCCAGAAGAGCCGTGGAGTTGTCGGCCAGGCAGGAGGCTCAAACAGAGGTGGGGAATCCCAATAGGGAATTCCATGGGTGGAGCTTTGATGTCACAGAGACGTCCTACTTGGAGTCCATGTTTTGGCCAGCCAGGAAGGACGTCTTCGTTATGTCAAAGCTCCACCCATGGAATTCCCTATTGGGATTCCCCACATCCGTTTGAGCCTTCTGACCGGCCAACAGCTCCTGGCAAGGTGACAGCCAGGCGGTGGGGCTTTTCGGTGGCCTCCCAAACCTGAACTTTTGCCAAATGTCTGGGTTCGGCATTTGGGAGAATGCTGAGAAGCGCCCGACTGTTTCAAAAGGTGACAGCAGGGCGGCGGCGCCCAGTGGAGCGCCGTTTTTGCAATTTTTTTTTGCTTGCACGCATTAATTGATTTTACATTGTTTCCTATGGGAAACATTGTTTCGTCTTATGAACTTTTTGCCTTATGAACCTCCTCCCAGAACTAATTAAGTTCGTAAGACGAGGTATTACTGTATTCTTATATCCCCAACCTTCTAACAGCTTCATTGCAGGAAAAAATATGTATCAAACTTTGCTTAATATGCATTAAGCAATGTACACTATTAGGATGTTAAAGAGATGAAATCTTCCCAGGGCTTCAGGTGACATAATGAGCCATACAGAGGCGGTGACTGCAAAAGTTAACTTCTATGACCATCGACTGGACAATATTTAAATGCAAACAGCCTCAGTGATGGATAAATTCAGGCACCATAAATTTTGATAGGAAATAATCTGATTCACATACTTTTGATTAAAGTGTGCGTTGGAACATCGTTAGCGACTAAACGGAACGAGGTTGCAATTCTTGCAAGTCAGGTTTTGGCAATTTATGACAATTTAAATAGAGTTTTTCATATGTATCAACATAGGTCTTTGAGAAGTTCTCTTTTTTTAAAACACTCTTTAATGAAGAAACAGAACAGCACAACATAATGGGCTGTGTATATAAACTGAGAACAGACAGATTTCTGTATTCCTTCTATATCTTCCCTGCTGCGCAAATGTGCAAGATATCTCTTTTTTTCTCTCTCTCTCCCTTGAAAAACAGAGTGCCAGATTTGCAATTTGCAAACTGCTTACATATATATTCATCTACATTTTCAGTGTGGATTATGAGGGATTTGTTTGTCTAGGATCATAAATGGTTCCACTGAACAGTAATGTTGATGTATGAGCAGCCACAGCAAGAAGGTTGCAAGCTTCACTAAATTAATTTTAATTATTATGCCTCTCGTTGTACATTTAGATTTTTTTTGTTCCAACGTTATTTCATTTAGAAATGTTAATTAAAAAAGCCTAACCCTCCTCTGCCCTTTACATTTAAGTAGACATTTTGATTATTATTCTTAACTATAGTTTGTATTGAATGCTGTTGAAGGGGGGGGGAAGCAAACAACTGGGTTGTTATTGTTTTCGTCTCCTAGATTTTTAAATATGTATCTGGCAGTGTAAGCAATTAAAAGAAAAATAAAAGATGACAAGGTTTCAGTGGGCAAAACTCCGTACTGTCAGTACTGAGAATATAAGATAGACTCGAAATTACTTTTTAATATTCACATTACTATCCCTTCCCCCAAAACGCAAAGAGGTGATTTCAACTGGAGTTGTGCATTGTTTGTTTGTTTACTTATTTATTCATTCACTCATTCATTCATTCATTCATTTATTGGATTTGTATGCCGCCCCTCTCCGCAGACTCGGGGCGGCTAACAACAGTAAACTAAGCACTCTTTTTGTATTGCAAAGAGCACTCGTCCCAAAACAACCAGGTAGTCTGTACAATTTCCTCTAATCAGTCCTTATGTACTTAACTAGAAGCTGTGCAGAAACATCACACCCCTTCTTCTTCCACGAAGTGAAACACCCACACACTTTGCTCTGCGTTGGTTTCCAAGACGTGAAAAATCAACAAACAAAGTCAAGGCACGATTCCTGAAGAACTGCGATCAGATAATCTTCCACAACGGCCAAACTAGCATGCTGCTATTTATAGCAGCAGCCCTAATTACTGGAGCCCCACCCAAACATAGGTGGTCTCTCTTATCTCCTGTAATATGTTCCCAATTGGTCTTTTCTATGCATAACTCTGCACTTGTGTGGGTCCAAGACTTCCTTATCCGAAGCAACCGAAGATAAGGACGATTGACAGCCTGGGTTGTGTGCCAAACCCCCCTCTTCCAAGTCACTCCCACCTTCTTCTTCACCCAAGGAAACTGAACTCCCTGATTCTGTCGGCAATAAAACAGGTCTATGACATGTTGAAGTTTCCCCTGCATCCACCTCTACATTCCCTGGGACAGGAGCTGGGACAGAGCCAACCACAACACTATCTACTCTTTCTTGGTTTCTTTTTATTCTATTGTCCTTTGTTGTCATTGTATTTTTCTGTTCAACCCAAGACATGGGTTGAACAGTTGTTCAATACAATAGTAGGGTAAACATTCGGATCAGGAGTCACTGCTCACAGTCACTCATGCCCTCATCACCTCAAGGCTCGACTACTGTAACGCTCTCTACATGGGGCTACCTTTGAAAAGTGTTCAGAAACTTCAGATCGTGCAGAATGCAGCTGCGAGAGCAATCATGGGCTTTCCCAAAAATGCCCATGTTACACCAACACTCCACAGTCTGAATTGGTTGCCGATCAGTTTCCGGTCACAATTCAAAGTGTTGGTTATGACCTATAAAGCCTTTCATGGTATCGGGCCAGAATATCTCCGGGACCACCTTCTGCTGCACGAATCCCAGCGACCGGTTAGGTCCCACAGAGTGGGTCTTCTCCGGGTCCCGTCAACTAAACAATGCCGCTTGGCGGGACCCAGGGGAAGAGCCCTCTGGAACCAACTCCCCCCAGAGATTAGAATTGCCCCCACCCTCCTTGCCTTTTATAAGCTACTTAAAACCCACCTCTGTCGCCAGGCATGGGGGAATTGAGATACTCTTTCCCCCTGGGCCTTTACAATTTCATGTATGGTATGTCTGTATGTATGTTTCGCTTTTTATATTAATGGGTTTTTTAATCATTTTTAGTATTTATTGGATTATTATTGTACATTGTTTTATTACTGTTGTTAGCTGCCCCGAGTCTTCGGAGAGGGGCGGCATACAAATCCAATAAATAAAATAATAAAATAAATAAATAAACAAATATGTAAAACAAAGTAGAAAGATCATCTACTGTCTTTTTAAATGTTTATATATTTAATAAACGTTTTTCAAAAAAAAGAGAAGGAAGGACTCACTGGAGAAGAGCTTGACGCTGGGAATGATTGAGGGCAAAAGAAGAAAGGGATGATGGAGAACAAGGTGGATGGAGTTATTGAAGCAGTGGGTTTGGACTTAAATGGACTCCAGAGGATAGTAGAGGACAAGAAGGCCTGGAGGAATGTTGTCCATGGGACCATGATGGATTGGACATGACTCCAGAAATCTTGAAACCAATCAGCAATGCAGGTAGTCCTTCATAAAACATGTGCATCTGACCATGGATGTGGCAAGCACCTGAAACTTGGTCATGTGACCACTGCCCCCAACAATTGGAACTTTGGATCCAGATCATAAGTAGCCCTTAGGAAGGTCTGCTGTAATTTCAAATTGTTGCTAAGCAGCTGTTCATAAGTTGAGGACTGTGAAGGGCTGCAAAATCTTTTACTACCACACTGGCTTATTTTGTGGGTGTGGCTTGCTGGGCATGTGACCAGGTCAGAGTGGCTTGACAATCATGTGACTGGGGGTGGTTTAAAGGTCATGTGACTGGGTTAAAGGTGATCAACTTGACGTCACTCACGTCGAGGTTTAGGGTTAGGGTGCCTGGCCTCTCCTCGCCTCAAAGAGATACAATTTACAATTTATAGATACAATCTATTTACTATTACTGAACATCCAAAATATACTATTTAATTCTATGTATATATGCCATATGTGTACAGTGATCCCCCGAGTTTTGCGATCCCGATCATTGCGAAAGGCTATATCGCGATTTTTCCACCCGGAAGTAAAAACACCATCTGCACGCATGCGTAGATGGTGGAGTTTGCGTTCCACGCTGGGCAGATCAGCTGCTGGGCGGCCGAAGGAACCTTCCCTGGGTCTTCCCGCCGGCATGGGGGGCTTCCTAGCACCCCCCTGAACCCCCAACCCAGGTTTGGGGGGTGCTAGGAAGCCCCCCATGCCGGCGGAGACCTTTTAAAACACCCGTGTCGCTTCCCAGCTGAGTCCTGAACCCAAGCACAGAAGTTCGCCTTTGGCGCTTGGCTTCAGGACTCAGCTGGGAAGCGGCACGGGTGTTTTTAAAGGTCTCCGCCGGCATGGGGGGCTTCCTAGCACCCCCCGAATCCCCAACCCAGGTTTGGGGGGGTACTAGGAAGCCCCCCATGCTGGCGGAGACCTTTTAAAACACCCGTGCCGCTTCCCAGCTGAGTCCTGAAGCCAAGCGCAGAAGTTCGCCTTTGGCGCTTGGCTTCAGGACTCAGCTGGGAAGCGGCACGGGTGTTTTAAAAGGTCTCCGCCGGCATGGGGGGCTTCCTAGCACCCCCCCAAACCCGAGCTGCAAATGGCGGGTAGGCGGGCGAGCGGCAAACGGTGGGTGGGCGGGTGAACAAGGAACCTTCCCTGGGATCGTGCACAAGCGGCGGGCAAGCGAGCGGCGGGCGGGTGGGCAGCGGAAAAGCAGCGGACAAGGAACCTTCCCTGGGATCGTGCACGAGTGGCGGGCAAGCGAGCGGCGGGCGGGCGGGCAGCAGAAAAGCGGCGGACAAGGAACCTTCCCTGGGATCGTGCACGAGCGGCGGGCAAGCGAGCGGTGGGCGGGCGGGCAGCGGAAAAGCGGCGGGTTTTCCCAGGTGTGGAAGTAAAAGCACCATCTGCGCATGCGCGGCCATGAAAAAAGGGGCACGCATGCGCAGATGGTGCTTTTACTTCAGCACCGCTACTTCACGAAAAACCGATCATTGCGAGGGGTCCTGGAACGGAACCCTCGCGATAATCGGGGGACCACTGTACATAGATATTACACACAGGCACAGAAAATGTACATTATCTACTATATAAACTGTATGTGTATACGCACACACACAGCTCTTCTAAAATTATACACATTCAACCTCCTTTAGTGCGATTGGAAAAAGATATCCAGAGGCCAGAAGAGAAAAAAAGGAAAAAAAGGTCATTTTTTTTCTACTAGTTCTGCGTAAGTGACCAAAATTTTTCTACTGGTTCTGCACACCTGACCATACCCATAGGAGCCCATCACTGGTTGAGGATAACCTGTAAACCATGGATGTTGGTTGGATATACAGTGGTACCTCATCATAAGAACTTAATTGGTTCCAGGAGGAGGTTCGTAAGGTGAAAAGTTCGTAAGATGAAACAATGTTTCCCATAGGAATCAATGTAAAAGCAAATAATGTGTGCAAATCCTTCAGGAAAATCCCAAACTTTAGAAGGGAGGCGAACAGAGGGCAGGGAGGAGCAGCTAAAGGGGGCAGGTGGAAGAAGCAAGGCTAGGCTAAAGGGTGAGTGGGAAGGACGAAAGGCAAGGGGGGGTGCCCCTCCCTTTTCTTTCTTCAAAAGACACCCTTTCAGTGCCTTTGCAAGCATGCAAAATCTTTACTCCTCCAAGCTGCCCCTCCCTTTTCTTTCTTAAAAAGACACCGTTTCAGTGCTTTTGCAATCATGCAAAATCTTTACTCCTCCAAGCAGCCCCTCCCTTTTCTTTCTTCAAAAAAGGGGGAAAAAAGAAACCCCTTCATCCCAGCAGCAGCTGCTTGGGTTCGTAAGGTGAAAATAGTTCGGAAGAAGAGGCAAAAAAATCTTAAACACCGGGTTCGTATCTTGAAAAGTTCGTTAGAAGAGGCGTTCGTAAGATGAGGTACCACTGTATACTGTTTTATTCCTGCTGTATTCAAACATATTCAGATTTACAAATGAAAGCATACCATTTTTTCCCAAACCAGCCTTATTTCACTAAATTCAACAAGTTTGTAGAACTTTGTGTTTAAGGATGCTCCAGTCTTTCCCCTCAGTGCCAAATCTCTACAAACTTAATAACCAGAATTAAAGTTTGAATTAAATAATTCAGCAACAATGCCCCTTTTATTCATCCACAATCTGAATGTCTCCGGATTTATTTTTTTTTACATTCTCTCTTTGTTCCTTTGTTTCCCTCCCCTCCTCCATTTCAGTGTAGCTTAAGTTGTATGACAGTCTTTCATTCACAATGTCTTCGAAGGTCCACATCCATCACATTTATTCTGAATGACGAAATTTCCTGATCTTGGGGAATGTGGACAACAGCTTGTTTCATAATTAATTGAAAAGCAAAACCTAGGTATTCTCAGTCACCTGCCGATGGGAATTGCTTTGTGCTACCAGTAAATCAACGGTCACCCAGTGAAGTCACTTTTTCTGAGTTCACTGCCAGGCCTAGCTCCAAGATTATGCATTCAAGATGTAGATCAGAGCTTCTGTTAGAAGCAGAGGCGGGGAATGATGGCCCATTTATGACTGAATGCTGCATTCAGTTTTGGTCGCCACAATGCAAAAAGGATGTTGAGACTCTAGAAAGAGTAGAAAGAAGAGCAACAAAGGTGATTAGGGGACTGGAGGCTAAAACATATGAAGAACAGTTGCAATTGAACTGGGTACGTCTAGTTTAATGAAAAGAAGAACCAGGGGGGATATGATAGCAGTCTTCTAATATCTCAGGGGTTGCCACAAAGAAGAGGGAGTCAAACTATTATCCAAAGTACCTGAAAATAGAACAAGAGAAGGGGGTTGGACTAGATGACCTGCAAAGTCCCTTCCAACTCAAATGAATGAATGAGCAAGCAAGCAATGGGTGGAAACTAAACAAGGAGAGAAGCAACTTAGAACTTAGGAGAAATTTTCTAACAGAACAATTAATCAGTGGAACAGCTTGTCTCTAGAAGTTGTGAATGCCCCAACACTGGGAGTTTTTAAGAAGATGTGGGATAACCATTTGTCTGAATTGTATAGAATTTCCTGCCTAAACAAGGGGTTGGACTAGAAGACCTCCAAGGTCCCTTCAAACTCATTGTTGTTTTTATTATTTTATTATTTATTATTATTATTTTGTTGTTGTTGCTGTTGTTGTTGTTGTTGTTGTTATTATTATTATTATTATTATTATTATTATTATTATCCCAGAATTTCTGAGCCAAACTAGCTGGTTCAGGAGTTGAATTCTCCACCTCCTGCGTTAGAGTGTCATGTGATTTCTGTCCCTTTCACAAGTCCCACCTTCCACCAAAACAAGAATTGACCTCCACCAAAGATGGGTTTCAGCAGGTTCTGACCAGTTCTGTAGAACTGGTAGCGATAAGTTTGAATAGTTTGGAGAACCGTTAAATACCGCCTCTGACTGGCCCCACCCCCATCTATTCTCTGCCTCCCCAATCCCAGCTGATCAGGAGGAAATGGGGATTTTGAAGTAAGCTTCCCCTGCTATGCCCACCAACCCACAGAACTGGAAGTAAAAAAAAAAAATAAACCCCACCACTGAACTACATGGTGGTAATAAACTGGCAGTAAGGATTGAAAAGTCATTAATAAATCTTCAGGAGCATAGAGATAAAAGATTGACATTTTTTTGTTATGAACCCTGTACCAATTATGTCAGTAGAAATTTATGGTCCTTCTTTCAAGGTCATCTATGGATTTCTGTGGGTCAGGTTTTTGCTAACCAACCAAGCTTAATCAATAGTTTCATTGTTTTCCTCTATCAACAATTGTGGTAGATCAGCTGCTCTCTTACTGGGCTTAAAAGGATTATTGACCTGACAACTTCTCTAAGAAATGCTACAATTGATGATATGTATTTATTTATTTGACTTCTGTGCTGCCCAATCCCTTAGGACTCAGGGCAGCTTGCAACAATATAAAATAATACAATATAATAGAAAGAAGTCAATATTAAAATTCAATGCACTAAAATTATAAACAATAAAATCCCATTATCAAAAGCCACTAAGAGGATCTGAAGACTCAAGAAGCTCGCGTTTCCTCTTCTCTACTAATCCAAGAGAAGATCTTTGCCAATATCTGTTGTGATTCAGCCTGAGGCTGCTCAGGGACCAGCTGTGTCTCTGCTGGCTCCATGCCCGGAGGAGGATGACAGCGCAGAGGAGGGGGCTGAACAGTTGGACAGGGGAGAGGAGAGTCAGGAATGGGATGAAGGAGAACAGCATGAGAGCCCCGGGGGGGGGGGCTCTCCCCAGCCAGTAGCTTGGAGTCATTAGGTGATGATGCACAAGCTGTCATTGACATGAGACAGAGACGTTCAGAGCAACGAAAGGAGAAGTTAAAGAAATATTTTCACCATTGAACTAGAAACAGCTGGGTTTGGGTGTGGTCCTCATCAGCAGGGTTTAAAAGGCAGGCAAGGCCTTGAAGCCATGCGGAGTGTTATCAATTGGAGTTGCGGTGACCTGTTTTGATTCTCAGCGTATCTGATCTTGGCTTGGGGCCTCGCAGTCTGGAAGACTCGTGGGAGGCGTCTGTTTGCTATCTACAGCTTCGTCTTGGCAGCAAGAATCTGGTATTGCTTCATGGACTATTCCCTTCGTGTATATATTTGCAGTTCCAGCGTTTTTCCTGTTTGTAAGGACATTTTCTGTTACCTGTGTTTTCCTTGAATTATATAAACTGCCATTGCCTTTTACCAGTGTGTCTGGCTTCTCTTTTTGGATTGGTATTGGCTTCTGGAGTGACCCAGACAGAACAATATCAAAACACTGTAGGTCTACATATTTAGATTCTCGGGGGTCTACTAATCTGGCCCACTGGGTGCTTAGATCTGGCCCATGGGGCCATCCTGGAAACAGCAAAGGACTGGCCCATGGTTCCTCTACCAGCAAAAATGGAGCTTGTGTGAGCCACACTCTATTTTCACTTGCAGAGTGTTCAGGCCAACATAGGTACCTCCTACACACCCCTGGCCATGTCCCCCTGCCCCCCAAGGTCAAACACAACCCTGATGAGGCCCTCAATGAAGTTGAGTTTGACACCTGTGGTCTAAAGCTTTTTCTAAGTAAGACTTTGTAATCATTGGTATTCAGTAAACCAGGAGTCCCCAACTTCCTGGCCCTGGACCGACACCATGCAAAATAACAAAGCCCTATCCTTTAGAATGCAGGCATCATGCAAAACCAGGAGCCCTTTGGTCTGTGGGAAAAACCTTTCTCCATGAAACCAGCCCCTGGTGTCCAGGAGATTGGGGGTCACTGCAGTAAAGCCCCTGTGAAAAGCCATAAAGGGCAAGGAAATATGGCTCCCAGCTTGACTTAGCTCAAGTCTAATGAATGGATGGATGGATGGATGGATGGATGGATGGATAGATGCTCACATATAGATTTTTCTATAGATTGAGCTGCAGAAACATATCTCCCACTCCTTCAAAAAGTCATTTTATTGGCTCCTCTGTAAGTGAAGTGCTTTACTAGTTTCTCTGTTACTCTATCAATTATTGTATGGATTTCTTTAACAACCTCCCTATTGCACATTCTTTCAGTGTGAATGTTTTCTTTTCTCTGCAGTGGGAAATTATGACTGCTGTAGAGTCCTTCCTTCCTTCCTTCCTTCCTTCCTTCCCTCCTTCCCTTCCCTTCCCTTTTCTTTCCTTCCATACTTCCTTCCACCCACCCATCCATCTTTCTATTCCTCCATCCTCTTTTTGATTATTGTTGTTTGCGTTCATTTTCCCTTCCTTCAAACCGGCTGCTCTCACCATTTCTTCCCATCTTAAGATAATTCCCTTCCTTCTGCATCTTTCTCAGCCAAGAAAAAGCCGTACAGCTTAAAAACTGTACTTTAGTATCTCTGTCTTTCATCCTCCAGAGGAATTTTGTGTAGCCCAACAATATAATTCGGCAGGAGTCTAGGAGAATAATTCAATTCAATTCAATTTATTAGAGTTGTATGCCGCCCATCTCCGAAGACTCGGGGCAGCTCACAACAATAATAAAAACAATATTCCAGCGAAAACAAATCTAATATTAAAAAGCACATAAAACCCTATCATATTTTAAAAAGCAAACAACAAGCAAATAATAAAAGAGAAGTTTCTTTCCTTAACATTCTTGCAAGAATGGACCTCCTATGATTGGAGAGAAATTCTCTGCATCACAAGAGGTAAACTCTCAAATAAAAATGTCACATATTTATACATGTCATATCTGTACTCTTACTCCTCCTTCTCCATTACACACTCCTGCTGTCATCTCCCCCTTACAGAATATTTTATATAATGTTTTTGGCATCCTTTCACAGTATTTGGCACTCTTTCATAGTACTTTCCAACTTGGACAGACCCCTTAAACATTAATCATTTAAATAACAACTTATTTCCCAATTTCATGTCTTTATCAGGTCAACATGCCCTCTATTCCCACATTCTAACTATATAATCATCTCTCCTCTAGAGACAGACATATCCTGTTTATGAAGGCTAACTGAAGATTATCACACTCAAATACATTTTTGATTACATAGTCACAAAATGATTTCGCAACGGTTCTTCTTACAAATTCATCTCTCACAAGAATAAAAGTCCACTGCTCACAAATACGTTTCTCATTTGACAGGGTGGATTTTAATGACCTTATAGTTTTCATTTACGAGATTTGAACTGCCAAATTGCAATCAGCAGAAGTAGCCTGTAGTCAGTGATGGGCTCCTACGGGAACGGTCAGGAACGCAGTTCCAGTAGCACAATTTGGAGCTCCACCCCAGAGCACCCAATTTGCACTGAAAGATGTTGAAACAAAATGCATAAGCCACGCCCACAGTGTGGGAGTAAAAAAATTGGTAGCTCATCACTGCCTGCAGTACTGCACTCTAACCACTGTGCCACCGCGGCTTACCAATAAAATTTTCACAAGGAATAGAGTTAAGTAGAGTGTCAGGTCGAAAGCCATCGTGTGGAGTTAGGGCTTTGGCCTGCCACAATATCACAGCATTAGGGAAATTGGAAGGGGTAGTTGAAAGAGAGAAAATTTAATACTGCAACAAATTCCTTTTTTAGAGTCCAAATCAACGAAGCAGTGGAAGTGATGTGCCGGTGCCTGGAGGCTGTTGGGGTCTGGATGGGTGTCAACAGACTCAAACTCAACCCGGATAAGACGGAGTGGCTGTGGGTTCTGCCTCCCAAGGACAATTCCATCTGTCCATCCATAACACTGGGGGAGGGAAATTATTGACCCCCTCAGAGAGGGTCCGCAACTTGGGCGCCCTCCTTGATCCACAGGTCACATTAGAGAAACATTTTTCAGCTGTGGCAAGGCTAGGCTTATAGAATTTATACATGGTATGCTTGTATGTATGATTGGTTCTTTAAATTGGGGTTTTTTAGATTATTTTTAATATTAGATTTGTTTACATTGTCTTTTTTATTGTTGTTAGCCGCCCCAAGTCTTCGGAGAGGGGCGGCTTACAAATCAAATCAAATAAATGAATGAATGAATGAATGAATGAATGAATGAATGGATAAGTAAGTAAGTAAGTACCGGTAAGTAAGTAAGTAAGTAAGTAAGTAAGTAAGTAAGTAAGTAAGTAAGTAAGTAAGTAAGTAAGTAAGTAAGTAAGTAAATAAATGCCATCTTTTGTTCTGTGTCAACTGAACAAAAGAGGAAGTCAGTGAATCCCTGCACTCGGACTGGTCCATGTGATGAACTTGTGGGAATGGGGATATGAGATGAACCTTAACCTGGGTGGAAGTTGGTATTGGAATGGCCAAAACGTAACCAACATGGCTCTGCTAATAAATCGAACCTTATGTGAGAGAACTGGAGTGGAATCTGATTTATTTCTCAGATGCTATTTGGGGCATTGACATTGAGTCAAATAACCAGAACCTTTTTTTAAAAAAAAAGCTGAGATAGGGTCAGGTGAATTCCAAATTGTACTGTAAGCTTCACCTACTCCCCAGAGGCCCTCTGGAGGCCAGAAACAGCCTGTTTCCCAACTTCTGGTGGGCCCAGTAGGTTTGTGTCTTGCCCTTCCCAGGCTCCAAAGGCTTCCCTGGAGCTGGGGGAGGGTAACAATGCCCTCCCGCATCCCCCCGGAGGCTCTCTGGAAGCCAAAAATGCTCTCCCAGAGCCTCTATGCAAGCCAAATATCAGCTGGCCAGCACACACATGCACATTGCAACTGAACTAGGGCAATAGCTCGCGTGCCAACAGATATGGCTCCACGTGCCACCTGTGGCACCCGTGCCATAGGTTCACCATCACTAGTATGGGGTCTCCTGCTTGAGCAGAGGGTTGGGCTAGAAGACCTCCAAGGTCCCCTTCCACCTCCATTCTGACTTTGTGTGTTTCATCTTTGAAAGGCCCCAGATTGGAGCAACTGGAAAAACAAAACATCCAGCTTGATTCATTTCAGCTTTACTTAGTCAAACATAAGAAGCGAGAGAGGAAAGAATTACTTTGTTTAACTCCAAGATTTATGTATGGCTTTTCCTCCAGGAGCAAGAAAAACAACATACATTTTCCTCCTTTTTCTTTTGCAGGAAAAATCCTGTGGGGCCGGTAGGGAGAAAAATGCTAGCAACTTCTGCACAATCAAACTAACCTGCCATTGTTACGGGGAAAACACACCGAGGTGCTGACAATGCATTATAATATATGTCAGAACAGAACAGGAATGTTATTGGTCCTTGACCAATAAAAGCACGTTCCATAAAACAAACAAAGCAAAATTAATCCCCTAACATCAATAACTGGATGTCTGGCACAAATGGAAACGGTTACTTTCAATAGCTTCCCAGCCGCCAGAAACCGGATGGAATGCTGAATCTTCTTGACACTTGTTAATATCTTTGATCTGGGCAGGAAGCATTGCAATTGGAATATGGAAAAGCTTAGCTATTCTACGTTTGTGCCTTGTGTTACCTCCACTCTATGGTGCGAGGGAGGGAGGGAAATGGAGACAAGGGAGAAGAGGGGGAGAGAATGGAGACAGGGGAGAAGGGGAGGGAAAAAGAATGGAAAGGGGAGAGGAAAGGAGGGGAAGGGAAGGGAAAGGAGAGGAAAGGAAGGGACAGTTCTGTTCTATGACAGGAGTGTCAAACTCAAGAGCCACCGGCTGGATCTGGCCTTCAGGGTGCTTTGAAATAACAAAGGCCCGGCCCACAGTGCCTCTGCCAGTGAAAGCGGGGCCCAAGAGGGCTGCTCACCAGCCCCTTGGGCCACGTGAAGGCCTCCTACAGCCCTCCCAAGCTCCATTTTTCACTGGTAGAGGGCTAAAAAAACAAACTAAAAGCATAACGAAAGGAGAAATGTTTCCTCTTTGGCATTTGAGCATGGAAGAAGGGAGGTGACAGGAGAAAGGGGGAAAGGGAAATACAAAGGAAAAGAAGGAAAAATGGGAAGAGAGAATGGAAGGAAAAATAAGGAAAGAAGAGGAGGAAGGAAGGAGAAGGAAGAGAGAAGGAATAAGATGAGAAGGGAGGGAGGGAAGTGGAAATTAATGAGAGTGAGGGAGGGTCTGATGGAAGTTTTGCCTTAGCACTCTGCCACCACAGGTTCCTCTGACATAAGTGACGTTGAGCTGACCACTGCCGCCCTAATCATGCCCCCCCAGCCCCAGGTCAAGCACAACCCTGATTCTGCCCTCAATGAAATTGAATTTGACACCCCTGTTCATACCAAAAAGGCTTCTAGAGTTGTTAACCTGATCCTACGCAGCTTCTGCTCCGGTAATCTCACACTACTCACCAGAGCCTACAAAACTTTTGCCAGACCAATCCTTGAATACAGTTCATCTGTCTGGAACCCATACCACATCTCGGACATCAACACCCTAGAAAATATCCAAAGATACTTCACCAGAAGACCCCTTCACTCCTCCACTCGAAACAGAATACCCTATGAAAGCAGACTATCAATCCTAGGTCTAGAAAGCTTAGAACTACGACGCCTAAAACACGATCTAAGTATTGCCCACAAAATCATATGCTGCAACGTCCTGCCTGTCAATGACTACTTCAGCTTCAACTGCAACAACACAAGAGCACGCAACAAATTCAAACTTAATATTAATTGCTCCAAGCTTGACTGTAAAAAATATGACTGTAGCAATCGAGTTGTCGAAGCGTGGAACTCATTACCGGACTCAGTAGTGTCAACCCCTAACCCCAAACATTTCTCCCTTAGACTATCCATGATTGACCTCTCCAGGTTCCTAAGAGGTCAGGAAGGGCCATACATAAGTGCACTAGCCTGCCTTTTGTGCCCTGTCCAATTGTCTCTCCCTATCTCATATCTCATATATCTTTTCTTCCTTTCATATATCTTCTCCTCTACTTTTATATCTTTTCTTTATATATAATACTTCATGTCTATCCTCTTCAATATGTATTGTGTATTGGACAAAATGAATAAGTAAGTAAGTAAGTAAGTAAGTAAGTAAGTAAGTAAGTAAGTAAGTAAGTAAATAAATAAATAAATATGGCAGGGGTTTCATTATTTCATATGGCATTATTTCATATCGTAGAGATCCTTAATCCCTGTTAACTCTTTCATTCTCTGTGTTTGGGAGAATCAATCGATTTGTTGGGAGTTGTTAACCCATTTCCAAATAATTCCAAGATTCTTTTTAAAATTAAATTATTTTTTATTTTTTTTAAAATTAATACACATACAAACTACAACAGACATACAACAAACATTTGGGGTATTTACAACCCCATTTCTATCAGAAGTTCATATCAGAGGTATATACATTTTTACATTACTTTGTTAACGTTAATGCTTTCACATTTTTATTACTTCTATTTATTAGACTCTTTAACAATCTCCCTGTTTGGTTTTGCTTTCTTTGTCTCTTTCTATCTTTTAACCAATTATAAAATTTATCCCGTATTTTATAATAATCCGAATCCTCTTTCAATTTCCTTGTGTCCATTTCTGTGCAGTCTATATTTTTTTAAAATTATCATTTCCTCTTTTGGTGTCTCTTCACTTTTCCATTGCTGCGCATAAACCATCTTCAAATAATTCCGGAATTCTTAAGGACTAAAATGATTTCTTTCTAATTCCAGAATGGTATTATATACTATATGCTAGCCTTTCTTAATCCATTAGTCTCAAGGTTTCTTCAAACCTGGCCAGAAATTTGTCTATGGAGACTCTATGGTTCATTTGAAACTGGATCAAGACATCAACACCCTAGAAAATGTCCAAAGATACTTCACCAGAAGAGCCCATCACTCCTCCACTCGAAACAGAATACCCTACGAAAGCAGACTATCAATCCTAGGTCTAGAAAGCTTAGAACGACGACGCCTAAAACACGATCTAAGTATTGCCCACAAAATCATGTGCTGCAACGTCCTGCCTGTCAATGACTACTTCAGCTTCAACCGCAACAACACAAGAGCTCGCAACAAATTCAAACTTAATATTAATCGCTCCAAGCTTGACTGTAAAAAATATGACTTTAGCAATCGAGTTGTCGAAGCATGGAACTCATTACCAGACTCCATAGTGTCAACCCCTAACTCCCAACATTTCTCCCTTAGACTCTCCACAATTGACCTCTCCAGGTTCCTAAGAGGTCAGTAAGGGGAGTACATAAGTGCACTAGCCTGCCTTTCATCCCCTGTCCAATTGTCTCTCCTTATCTCATATCTCATATATCTTTTCTTCCTTTCATATATCTTCTCCTCTATTTTTATATCGTTTCTTTCTATATAATACTTCATGTCTATTCTCTTCAATATGTATTGTGTATTGGACAAAATAAATAAATAAAAATAAATAAATAAAAATAAATTTTATGTTGTTATTCTGCTTTGAAAAACCTGATTTACGCCCATAAAGAGAAAGATGTATTGTGGAGGAGTCAAGAGCTGATACGGTCAAGAATAGACTGTAAGAGAAACAACACCATCTGACACTTCATCTGGATAACCCTCGCTAGACCAGATGGATGTTGCAAATGGTACCTAAACTGAAACCTACTATAAAAATGACAATTTTATTTAATGATACAAACATTTATCACACTTACTGATGAAGACTGCCTTCTTCTACCAGCTTTCTACATTCTGAAAAAGATCCTTTTGAGCATTAAGAAGGAGAAAAAATGTTGGTGATGTGGTACTGGGACTTCGGGGAATACCAGATGGAGAGACAACTTGTTCAGGCCTGAACTTGAACAAGAATCTCATGTGAAGATAACCTAATGCAGAGGTCCTGAAATTTGGCAACTTTATGACTTGTCAGCTCCCAGAATTATTTATATTAGGCAAATACTGTAGTCAGTAACAGTCCTAGTAATTCACAAATACAACTATCAATATTCTCAATACATATACAATTCAAACTTCAATCAATACATATACAGACTAACGTTAGAACACATAGTAGTCCTTACAATAGAATAGTCATATAGACAAACCAGCATAGAATCAGAGAGATATCAGGGAAAGTCTCAAAGCTCTTGGCACTGAGAAAGAAAGACACTGCTGACTCCCTCTTATAGCTGATTGCAACACCAGCTCTTAAAGCAGTAGTGTGCTAATTGCTGGCTTAAGTTATACAGTGGTACCTCTACCTATAAACGCCTCTACTTACAAACTTTTCTAGATAAGAATCAGGTGTTCAAGATTTTTTTCCCTCTTCTCAAGAACCATTTTCCACTTACAAACCCAAGCCTCTGGAAATGTAACCGGAAAAGGCAGGGAGAAGCCTCCATGAGGCCTCTCTAGGAATCTCCTGGGAGGAAACAGGGTCAGAAAAGGCGGGGAGAAGCCTCCGTGGGGCCTCTCTAGGAATCTCCTAGGAAGAAATAGGGCTGGAAAAGGCGGGGAGAAACCTCCATGGGGCCTCTCTAGGAATCTCCTGGAAGGAAACAGGGCCTCCACCCTCCCTGTGGTTTTCCAAATCACATACATTATTTGCTTTTACATTGATTCCTATGAAGAAAATTGCTTCTTCTTAGAAACTTGTTTACTTAAGAACCTGGTCACAAAATTGACTGCATTCAAGGAAAACCAACTAAAGATGTTTTACAGGTGGCATTTATCACCCAAAAGACTTTCAAAAATGTTTCCAAAAGTTTCGCCATTATGCTGGAAGTGTAAAAAAAGAAAAAGGCACATTCTATCATCAATGGTGGATGTGTTTGCAGGCAAAAAACTATTGGAATAAGATAACAGATTGGCTAAAAGAAATAACAAAGGAAGAATTTGGAAAAAAAACCCAGAATTATATTTATTAGGCATTTTCAACAAAAAAATGAAAAAAGTAGATACAGTACTTACTTAGCAATTCACATACTAACAGCTGCTAGGATAGTATATGCCCAGCAATGGAAAACAGATAAAACACCAAAAGAAAGTACAATAATCAAAAAAATACTGGACTGTGCAGAGATGGATAGAATGTCAAAAAAATTAGAGGGAAAAGAAGACTCAGATTATTATAAGATAAGGGGAAAATTTTACAATTGTCTGAAGAAAAGAACAATGGAGAAATAATTAAAATTCAAGCAAAGCAATACGTCAAATAAAAGAACATTTAATGACAAGGGAAAATTCTCTGATCAAAAAAGAAGTGGGGGAACTTTTGTTTCCCAAATGTTGTAGTTATATGTTTTGTTTCTTATTTACTGTTATGTGATACTTATTGTATTGTTTTCTTTTTGTGCTTTGTTTTTGTTTACTTGTTATTTGGTTTATTTACCTATGTTAAAAAAAAAAGAACCTGGTCACGGAATGAATTAAGTTCGTAAGTAGAGGTGTCACTGTTTATTGGAAAACCCAACTAGTTATATACACAGTACTAAAAAAGTGCATCTTATACTCCAAAAAATGCAATAGTTTACTTTACTAATATGATGGAAAGGGTGAGTCAGGTTTTGATGAGACAACCAGGGCAGGTCAGCTAGGACAAGTTGTCCAATTCCACCTCTAAGTACTACTGCTCATCTGTCTGGAACCCATACCACATCTCAGACATCTCAGACATCAACACCCTTGAAAATATCCAAAGATATTTCACCAGAAGAGCCCTTCACTCCTCCACTCAAAACAGAATATCCTATTAAAATAGACTAACAATCCTGGGCCTAGAAAGCCTAGAACTACGGCGCCTAAAACACGATTTGAGTATTGCCCACAAGATCATATGCTGCAACATCCTCCCGGTCAATGACTACTTCAGCTTCAACCGCAACAACACAAGAGCACGCAACAGATTCAAACTTAATATGAACCGCTCCAAACTTGACTGTAAAAAATATGATTTCAACAATCGAGTTATCGAAGCGTGGAACTCATTACCGGACTCAATTGTGTCAACCCATAAACCCCAACATTTCTCCCTTAGACTCTCCACGATTGACCTCTCCAGGTTCCTAAGAGCCCAGTAAGGGGCGTACATAAGTGCACTGGTGTGCCTTTTGTCCCCTGTCCAATTGTCTTTCCTTTCTCTCACTTATCATATATATTTTCTTTCTTTCATATATCCTCTCCTCTAAGTTCACTTTACCCTTATATATATATTACTACATGTCTAATTTTCTTCCTATGTATTTGTGTATTGGACAAATGAATAAATAAAATTATATTAGTAGGACCCAGGTTTGCTGCACTTAGCTTTCAAGATCAACTATTAGCTAGCTGATGTCATCTACTATGATACTGCACAAATTACCCAAGGGTAATAATAAACACTCATCAAAGATGTATGAACAGTATGGATGGGACTGTTTTGAATGCATTTCAAAGAACGAAGAAAAAAAAGGGAGAGCCCCACCAAGTTTCTAGTTCAAACTTACAGAAATATCACACATCCAATAATTAAGCTGCTGCATCTCCTGGGAGCTGTCAAACAACCATTACACTGTGGGTTTAATTAAAGGAAAGAAATGATAAACTATTCCAAATTTTGGAATATATTTCTCGCTTCAAAACTCTAAAATAACAACAGGGTGTGCAGGAGTATGTGCACCCACTTATGTCTGTATGGTGTGTTTAGGGAAAAGTGAAGACATAAATGCAACCGTCTTCAGCTTGGGGAAAAAAAAGAAGAAGGCCCCCAGTGGGACCAAGTCTGTCTGCCAACAGCTGTTATTATTATGAATTGGCTTATTAATTACCAATACTGTGATTAGATGAAACATGAATGTTCCATGGCTCACGGGTTTTGCAATCGATCCATTGCATAGAGAAAGTAAATTAAAACTATGGCGTTCAACCCTTCTATCAGCCCGTATATAATACCATTAAAAACCACCCTGTCAAGTGAGAAAGTTATTCTATAGGCTCTACACAAAATTACTCTGGAAGATTTATTTATTTATTATTTAAATTTATAAGCCGGCCAACTCCTTCTGTACTCCAATGAATGACAGAGGCACTAAAGCACAATTTTTAAGTCGTACGACTTTTTCTTGAGTGAGAAGATTGCTCAGCATCTCTCTTTTCCCCCCAGCTTTTTCCCAATTGCTATCCCTCTGCTAAATAAATAATTCCCTCACCACTGTCAAACTATTCACAAAGGCTGCACTGCTATTACTTTTAGCCTTCTCATTGTTCCTATCACCCATCTCCTACCACTTATGACTGTATGACCATAACTTGTTGCTTTATCCTTATGATTTATATTAATTTTGATGGTTTCCTGAATACTTATTTGCACACTATGACAATCATTAAGTGTTGTACCTCATGATTCTTGACAAATGTATCTTTTCTTTTATGTACACTGAGAAAAAAATATGCATCAATGACAAATTCCTTGTGTGTCCAATCATACTTGGTCAATAAAAAAAAATGTGTTCTGTTCTGTTCTACTCTTCTCTACTCTACTCTGTCTACTCTACTTTTTTCTACTCTACTCTACTCTACTATGTTCCTATTCCTATTCCTGCTGGGAAATTCAAGAGTGGGATGGACCCAAGACAATTTCATTTCCATTCCCATATAATTAAAATGATATGAGTCGTGGTGATGCAGTGGTTAAAGGGCAGTACTGCAGGCAAACTTTGCCTATAGTCAGAAGTTTGAACTTGATGGGGCTCAAGGTTGACTCAGCCTTCCATCTTTCCTAGGTTGGTAAAATGAAGACCCAGATTGTTGGGGGCAATATGCTGACTCTATAAACTGCTTAGATAGGGATGAAAAAACCATATGGAGTATAAGTCTAAGACTCTAAATAGTATTGCTATAGTTAAAATTAAAAGAATTCCGTACACTTGCAGACCTATCATCTGTTTAGTTGATAGGGTTGATGAACAATTCAAGATTAATTTCTGTTTAAAATATTCTACGGCATGATAATTTATACTGAATGTGATGGTAACTTTTATAAGCCGTCTTCCTTTTTTCCCTGCTTCAAAAGTAGGTGAAACCAGGCTTAATAGCAGTAACTGTGAGAGGGATCTTGGAGTCTTAGTGGACAATCAATTAAATATGAGCCAAGAGTGTGCAGCAGCAGCCAAAAAAGCCAATCCTAAATTGCATTAACTGAGGGACAATCAAGATCAAGTGCAAAAAGAATCCAAACCTCATATACGAGCTGAATAAACAAACTCTCACAGCCAGCCCACACTCAATAAAAGACCTTGGAATACTAATATCAAATGACCTAAGTGCTAAAGCCCACTGCAACTATATCACCAAAAAGTCCTCTAGAGTTGTTAACCTGATCCTACCTAGCTTCTACTCCGGCAATCTCACACTACTCACAAGAGTCTACAAAACTTTTGCCAGACCCACCCTTGACTACTGCTCATCTGTCTGGAACCCATACCACCCTTGAAAACGTCCAAAGATATTTCACCAGAAGAGCCCTTCATTCCTCCACTCGAAACAGAATATCCTACGAAAATAGACTAACAATCCTGGGTCTAGAAAGCCTAGAACTATGGCACCTAAAACACGATTTAAGTATTGCCCACAAGATCATATGCTGCAACGTCCTACCAGTCAATGACTACTTCAGCTTCAACCGCAACAACACAAGAGCACGCAACAGATTCAAACTTAATACATAAGGGGCGTACATAAGTGCACTAGTGTGCCTTTCATCCCCTGTCCAATTGTCTCTCCTTTATCTCATATATATTTTCTTCCTTTCATATATCTTCTCCTCTATTTTTATATCTTTTCTCCTGTCTTTTTCTTTAGATATATTACTACATGTCTTTTCTCTTCAATATGTATTGTGTATTGAATAAATAAATAAACAAACAAACAAATAAATAAATAAATAAATAAAAAAGTGAGGTACTAACACCACTCTTTAAAGCCTTAGTAAGACCACATCTAGAATACTACATCTGGTTGTGGTCACCACACTATGAAAAAAAGGATGTTGAGACTCCAAAAAGAGTGCAGAGAAGAGCAACCAGGATGATTAGGGCACTGGAGGCCAAAACATCTGATGAACGGTTGCAGGAACTGGGCATGCCTAGTCTAGTGAAGAGAAGGACCAGGGGAGACAGGATAGCAGTGTTCCAATATTTGATGGGCTGCCACAGAGAGGAGGGAGTCAACCAATCCTCCAAAGCACCTAAAGGCCAGGCAAGGAATAATGGATGGAAACTGATCAAGGAGAGATTCAAACCAGAAATAAGGAGAAATTTTCTGAGAGTGAGAACAATCAATTAATGGAACAGGCTTGCCTCCAGACATTGTGCGAGCTTCATCCAGGAGTGGATTCTGGATCCTTTTGCTGCTGGTTCACTCAGGGCCACACCACCCGTGCTCACAGCAATTAAAAAATAGTGCATGCGCAGAAGCAAATTCCAAGATGGTGGCTGTTGTGGTTGGCTCTGCCCCAGCTCCTGCCCCAGGGAATGTGGAGATGGATGCAGGGTAAACTTCAACATGTCATAGGCCTGTGTTATTGCCGACAGAGTCAGTTCAGAGTTTAGTTTCCTCGGACGAAGAAGAAGGTGGGAGTGACTTGGAAGAGGGGGGCTTGGCACACAGCCCAGGCAGTCAATCTCCCTTATCTTCCATTGATTCGGATGAAGAAGTCTTGGACCCACGCAAGCGCAGAATTATGCATAGAAGAGACCAAGTAAGGACATATTACAGGAGATAAGAGAGGCCACCTGTGGTTGGGTGGAGCTCCAGTAATTAGGGCTGCTGCTATAAATAGCAGCATGTGGGTTTGACCGTTGTGGAAGAGTATCTGATCGTGTGTTGCTGTTTTCTGGACTTTGCTTGTTGATTTTTCACGCCTTTGAAACCAAAGCAGAGCAAAGTGTGTGTGTGTGTTTCACTTTGTGGGAAGAAGGAGGGCTGTGACGTTTCTTCACAGCTGCAAGATAAGTACTTATGGACTGATAAGGGACTCATACAAACTATCAGGTTGTTTTGGGACGAGTGCTCTTTGCAATACAAAAAGAGTGCTTCTATTATTTTGAATTTTGTGATGAAGAACATTGTTTTGAATTTTCAAACGTGTGTGTGTTTGAAATTTGTACCCTTGAATTTTCGGGAGGCTCCAACCAGAGAGCCCGGCAGAACAGTGGCGCCCACAGAGACGACAACACAACTGGCTCCATGACATCATTGCCGAAGTACGAACAATTCTAAAGATTCAGTTAGAACAGATAGGAACCCACATCTGGCTTCATCCCTTGGCAGCTTTCAAGAAGAGACTGGACTGCCATCTGTCAGAAATGGTGCAGAGCAGTGATGGCAAACCTTTTTTCCCCTGGTGCCTAAAGAGCATGGGCGCGTGCTTTCACACATCCATAATGCCACATCCATAATTCAATGCCTGTGGAGGGCAAAAACAGCTTCCCCCATAGAAACATAGAAACATAGAAGTCTAATGGCAGAAAAAGACCTCATGGTCCATCTAGTCTGCTCTTATACTATTTTCTGTATTTTATCTTAGGATGGATATATGTTTATCCCAGGCATGCTTAAATTCAGTTACTGTGGATTTATCTACCACATCTGCTGGAAGTTTGTTCCAAGGATCTACTACTCTTTCAGTAAAATAATATTTTCTCATGTTGCATCTGATATTTCCCCCAACTCACCTCAGATTGTGTCCCCTTGTTCTTGTGTTCACTTTCCTATTAAAAACACTTCCCTCCCGAACCTTATTTATTTATTGAAAGGGACCATGAAAGGGACCCTGAAGGCCATCGAGTTCAACCCCCTGCCCAAGCAGGAACCCTATAGTACAACAGTCAAGTGGCAGTTCAATCTTCTCTTAAAAATCTTCAATTCAATCTTCTCTTATTTAACCCTTCAGTTCAATCTTCTCTTATTTAACCCTTTAACATATTTAAATGTTTCAATCATGTCCCCCCTTTTCCTTCTGTCCTCCAGACTATACAGATTGAGTTCATGAAGTCTTTGCTGATACGTTTTATGCTTAAGACCTTCCACCATTCTTGTAGCCCGTCTTTTGACCCGTTCAATTTTGTCAATATCTTTTTGTAGGTGAGGTCTCCAGAACTGAACACAGTATTCCAAATGTGGTCTCACCAGCATTCTGTATAGCGGGATCATAATCTCCCTCTTCCTGCTTGTTATACCTCTAGCTATGCAGCCAAGCATCCTACTTGCTTTCCCTACCACCTGACTGCACTGTTCACCCATTTTGACACTGTCAGAAATCACTACCCCTAAATCCTTTTATTCTTAAGTTTTTGCCCCACCTCGTGGAGGCCCTTTGGAGGCAGGAAATGGCCTGTTTCCCAATTTCTGGTCGACCCAGTAGGCTCGTGTTTTGCCCTCTCCAGCATCCAAAGGTTTCCCTGGAGCTGGGGGAGGGTAAAAACGTCCTCCCCCATCCCCCTGGAGGCTCTCTAGAAGCCAAAAATGCCCTCCCAGAGCCTCCGGGCAAGCCAAAAATCAGCTGGCCGGCACACACATGCACGTTGGAGCTGAGCTAGGGCAACTGCTTGAGTGCCAGCAGATATGACTCTGTGTGCCACCTGTGGCACCTGTGCCATAGGTTCACCATCACTGGTGTAGAGTCTGCTTGGAGGGAGGGTTGGACTAGATGGCCTACAAGGTCCCTTCCAATTCTGTTAATCCGTGTCTGTATCTAAGAGGGAAGAATTGAAGAGCTCCTCCTGAAGAGCTTTACATTGGCAATGCACATTAACATATGAAGTTGTTTAGAAGGCTCCAAATTCGTTCTGTAAAAATGTTCAACTTATGGGCAAACTTTTCAATGCTGCATTGGCACGATTCAAAGGGAATAGATGACCACCAGTTGCATCAGCAATGTCACTCGATAATTTCTGTAGAGTTTCTTAAGAGATGCAAGCCGGTGAAGTTCACATCTGGCACTGATGCACTGAAAGACCTTTCCACTCTAGAAAGTGATGCATTCTCAATTATTTTGCTACAATGCTGGTCTTTGGCCAGAAGGATTCGAAGTTTGTTTTATAGTTGCTTTGCATTCTCCTTGGCAGAAGCTAAAACAAGTTCAGCTGCATGGAACCATATGGCAGCTTTTTGTAGCACGGTGTTTAGGGAGTCTAATTAGACAAACAGAAGCAGTATTAACTGCAGTGTGAAGCCGGTAACAAATGCACGTCTCTCTAATTTTGCTCCAGAATTTCTTATTTCATCAAAACATAAAGAAGAGCTCTTCTTCAGGTTCACCTATGCAAAGCAGAATAATCTCAACATTTGGGCTGTCTTTCTCTTTGTTGAAAGTCTTTAAAGCTATGAAGTTCTGATGACGGTGATTTCATTTATTCATTTACTTATGAAATTTATATCTTGCCCATCTCATCAAGTGGTGACTCAGGGAAGCTTGCAGCCAAGTAAGAAGAACAAGATGCAGCATTAAATTGTATCCTAACACGACTTAAGGGAAATCAGCTCCAATTATCCTTTAGAAGGACTGATACTGAAGCCAAAGATCAAATACCTTGGTCAGATACTGAAACTGAAGCTAAAAATACTTGGCCAAATGAGAAGAGAGGAATCCTTTGAAAAGAGCCTGATGTTCTGCTCACCACTCTTCAAAAGAGACAGGATAGGATAGGATCGGATCGGATTGGATCAGATAGGATAGGATAGGATAGAATACTTTTATTGGCCAAGTGTGATTGGACACACAAGGAATTTGTCTTTGGAATTTGTCATATGCTCTCAGTGTACATAAAAGAAAAGATAAGTTTGTCAAGAATCATAAGGTATAACCCAATGATAGTCCAGGTACAAATAAGCAATCCAATCATATTAGGAACCAGTCAATATAAATTGTTAGCATACAAGCAACAAAGTTATAATCATGCAGTCATTTGTGGGAGGAGATAGGTGATGGGAATGATGAAAAGATTAATAGTAGTGCAGACTTAGAAAATAATTTGATAATGTTGAGGGAATTATTTGTTTAGCAGAGTGATGGTGTTCAGGAAAAAATGTTCTTGTGTCTAGTTGTCTTGGTGTGCAGTGCTCTAGAGCATCATTTTGAGGGCAGGAATTGAAACAGTTTGTGTCCAGGATGTTAGGTGTCTGTAAATATTTTCACAGCCCTATTTTTGACTCGTGCAAGTTACAGGTCAACAGAAGGCAGGTTGGTAGCAAATTGTTTTTTTTTTCTGCATTTCTGATTATGCTCTGAAGTCTGTGTCGGTCTTGTTGGGTTGCAGGACCAAACCAGACAGTTATAGATGTGCAGACGACAGACTCAATAATTCCTCTATAGAACTTTATCCTTGGGCAATTTGAGCTTTCTGAGTCTTACATCATCAAGGAAGCCGAGGTAAACCTGGCAGATAATCCTGGAAGACTCAGTAACCTGAGCACCACTAGTCAGCAGGCGTGTTCACCCCCTGTGGTCCACCAAGGATAAGCACGCAAGCACCAAACAGAATGAACTAGCAATTTAGGCTGTCAGGACTGCATTGTAGAGTTCCCTGAGATTGTATGGCTAAATTCATACATACTGTTGTGACCTAGCTCCCCAAACACAACAAACCCTCTGTAGCTGAAATTCCTTTATTAGGAGCGCCAGCAGCCCCAGGCAAAAGGTTTTTCTTTCACCTCAGGCTAACAAGTCTGTCCGGCAGGAGAGATGAATATTTCTCTGCCATATCTATTCATCTGCACCTTTTATCCCCAGGGCTAGGGTGAGTCTTTGCTAGCAGCGGTGGTTCTTCCTTCTCAAGGATTGACTCAGGGGGTTCCACTCCTCTCCTCTTCCTTCCATACATCTGTGCATCAAGCATTGGATCCAGCTGTTCCTGCTCTTCCTCATCAGCCACCTCTGGTCCTGGGGGCTGTTGATTTATTTATTTTATTTTATTTTTTATTTATCAGGCTGAAGTTTCCAAGCTTCGTGCTGTTGTAAAATGGAATGTTTGCAACTGTCATTTCTTCCTAGTATATAGTGCGGGGGTGGAGATTTGGTTTGAATGTAGCAAATAGATTGGGTGATTATGTTTCAGTGATCTGATTAGTTGGTGTAATCATAATTATTAGAAGGATTGACATGGTGATTTTTATGAAGTGTTTTTTGTTTAAGGCTGGTTTCCAAATTTCAAAATTCCAAATTCATAATTATTAGAAGGATTGACATGGTGATTTTTATGAGGTGTTTTTTTTTTGTTTAAGGCTGGTTTCCAAATTTCTGGTAGGCGGGACGTGTCATCTCTTTTATTTATGCAAAGGGGGCTCCTCTCAATTTCTATGGCTTCTAGAGCAATTCTTCTATATAAATTCTCTGTTTTGTGAAGTAATTTAGTTTTTTCAAAGTCAATTTCGTGCCCTGTTTTTTTAATGTGCTGGACAAGGGAGGAAGTCTTTTCTTCTTTTTTAACTGCATTCACATGTTCTGCAAGGCGTGCACTTACTCTTCGGTTGGTTTGTCCAATGTATGTGGCTGCACATGTTTTGCAAGGGATTTCATAGATTCCTTGGTATTCCAATTGGATTTTATCTTTGGGGCTCCTTAGGATATTAGATATTTTTTGGTTGGTGCAAAATGAAGTTTTGATGTTATGTTTGTGCAGAATTTTACTAATTTTGTCTGTGGTGCCCTTGATGTAAGGGAGGATGGTGGTACCATTGTCCTGTTCTTGATCTTGTTTTTTGGGGGGTGTCTCTTTTTTTATTAGGTTTGTGATTGTTTTCTCTTCGAATCCATTAGAAATTAATACATCTTTGAGTTTGTTCAATTCAGTTTTTAAGTGCTCATGGTCAGCTAAGCGTTTGGTTCTGGTGATGAGAGTTTTGGCCACTGAGGTGATTTGTGCGGGGTGGTGGTGTGAGTGTGCATTTAGATAACGGTTGGTATGGGTTTTCTTTTGGTAGATAGTGTGTCCTAGGCTGCCATTGGGTTTTTTATAGACCAGTACATCTAGAAAGGGAAGTTGATTATTGATTTCTGTTTCCATATATATATATATAAAAAGAAAAGGATAGAAGAAAATATATGAAAATAGAGAAGAAGATATATGAAAGGAAGAAAATATATATGATATATGAGATAAGTATATCCTTGTCTTTCACAAGTTACTTAAGACCCACCTATATCGCCAGGCATGGGGGAACATCTCCCCCAGGCTTATTATATTCCATGTTTGATGTGTATGTTTGATGTGTCTTGTGTTCACTTTCCTATTAAAAACACTTCCAGGAGGGAAGTGCTTTTAATAGGAAAATGAACACAAGAACAAGGGGGCACAATCTGAAGTTAGTTGGGGGAAAGATCAAAAGCAACATGAGAAAATATTATTTTACTGAAAGAGTAATAGATCCTTGGAACAAACTTCCAGCAGACGTGGTAGATAAATCCACAGTAACTGAATTTAAACATGCCTGGGATAAACATATATCCATCCTAAGATAAAATACAGAAAATAGTATAAGGGCAGACTAGATGGACCATGAGGTCTTTTTCTGCCGTCAGACTTCTATGTTTCTATGTTTCTATGTTTCTATGCTGTATGGTTTTTAATTGTTGAGGTTTTTATATATTTTATTATTAGATTTGTTCCATTGTTATACTATTTTTATTACGGTTGTGAGCCACCCCAAGTCTTCGGAGAGGGGTGGCATACAAATCTAATAAATTGAATTGAATAAAGGAAAGACAATTGGACAGGGGACGAAAGGCACTTATGTACACCCCTTACTGGCCTCTTAGGGACCTGGAGAGGTCAATCGTGGACAGACTAAGGGAGAAATGTTGGGGGTTAGGGGTTGACACTGTTGAGTCTGGTAATGAGTTCCACGCTTCGACAACTCGATTGCTAAAGTCATATTTTTTACAGTCAAGTTTGGAGTGGTTAATATTAAGTTTGAATCTGTTGCGTGCTCTTGTGTTGTTGCGGTTGAAGCTGAAGTAGTCATTGACAGGCAGGACGTTGCAGCATATGATCTTGTGGGCAATACTTAAATCGTGTTTTAGGCGTCGTAGTTCTAAGCTTTCTAGACCCAGGATTGTTAGTCTATTGTTAGTCTGATTCCCCATATGAAGGTTGACAGATGGCCCAGGGTCCATCTCTGTCTCTCCTTCTCTCCTAGCTCTATTCCCTCTTCCCCCTTGGAGCTCTCAAGTTGCTTTGATGCTAGACTCTGACTCACTTTGACCCTCACTCTGTCAAAGACCTTGGAGTACTCATATCCAATGACCCAAGTGCCAGAGCCCACTGTAACAACATTGCCAAAAAAAGCATTAAGAGTTGTTAATCTAATCTTACGTAACTTCTTCTCCAAAAACATTGAACTGCTAACCAGAGCTTACAAAACTTTTGTCAGACCAATTCTAGAATACAGCTCACCTGTATGGAACCCACATTACACATCAGACTTTAACGCAATTGAGAAAACCCAGAAATATTTCACAAGAAGAGTCTTTCACTCCTCCACTTGCAACAGAATACCTTATTCCAACAGCCTTGAAATACTGGAATTAGACCATTTACAACTACATCGTCAAACTGATCTCAATGTAGTTTATAAAATCATATAACAAAATGTCCTTCCTGTTAATGACTACTTCACCTTCAACTGCAACAACACATGAGTATGTAATAGATTCAAACTTAACCTAAATCGCTCCAAACTAGATTGCAGGAAAATACAACTTCAGCAATAGAGTGATCAACACCTGTGGTTTCTCCCCTAATCCCCAAAATCTTTAACCTCAGATTGTCTACAGTTGACCTCTCCCCTTTTCTAAGAGGTTTGTAAGGGGCATGCATAGCGTACCATTGTGCCCACGGTCCCTGTCCTACTATCCTATTGTCTTCTTTTATCATTATTTACTACTTATGTTATGCTTATACAAACTACAATCATATACTTGTTCGACTAGATGAATGAATGAATGAATGAATGAATGAATGGATGGATGGATAGATGGATCAATCAATCAATCAATCAATCAATCAATCAATCAATAGCCAGCCACTTCTTCTCCGATTCGGCTGCAGAGAGGGGCGGCATACAAATCCAATAAATAAATAAAAATAAATAAAATAAACATACATATGGCAATAGCCCTTACACTTATATACCACTTTTTAACCCTCTCTATGTATTTTATGGAGTCAGTCTATTGCCCCCAACAATCTGGTTCTTCATTTTACCGAACTTGGAAGGCTGGAATTCTGAGTCAACCTTGAGCCAGTGAGAACCGAATTGCCAAATTGCTGGCAGCCAGCAGTTAGCAGAAGTAGCCAGCGGTCTTGCATTCTAACCATTGCATCACCAATTTTACCTAGTATTATAAACTTCTCCAGAGAGAGAGGTCTTTGCATAATGCTTTTAACATGTGTTTCTGAAATAGACTGGTTACATCTAAACAAACCAAGCATAACTGCCATGTTTACTTAATTCCTTATACCCAAAACACTGTGATTCAAGGTGATGGTTTACACAAAACATCAGCTAGATTTCTGCAACACACTGAAACACAAGCTATCCAACCTTATTATTTTGTGTGTTCTCTGAACTCTACCGAAATAGATTTTGTACAAATACTGGCTAGAGAGACATTTAGTATAAAACAGCTGTAGCATTTCTATTTATAATTATAATGCTCCAGAGATTTATTATCCTCATGTTATAGATGGAAGAATTCAGACTTTTCCTAAGAATTATACATCAAAAGCAAACATGGTATAATGTACCTGCCTATCCTTCAAGCTGACAACATCAGACACACTGAAGTCAAAAAGAAAATTAGGAGAGAATACATCAGAAGACCTTAGAATCCAAACTGGGTGGAGGAAATACCAGCAAGAGAATTAGCAACTTGGGCAAGTCCATTCATTAGATCTACTCCTGGAATAGCAGACTGAACTTAAAGAAAATTAAAAGCCCTGGATAAGAAGATCAGAAAAATAATGTCAATGAATCATGTCCTTCATCCATGCAGCAATGTTGACAGACTCTACTTATCAAGTAAAATAAGTGGGCAGGGAATGTTACAAGTACCTCAGTCAGTTGAAGAAGAAAAAAGGCAATGAAAGAATATCAGAAGGACAATGAAGAAGACGCACCGAAGTTAGTACGCCATGGAGTCTTACAGAATATTGGAGAGACCAAAGTAGCCTACGAGAGAAACTTTAGATATATATTATCTATCTTCTACTCTCCCTATTTTTCCATGTAATCTCCATCCCGTTCTATGGCCTTCCTCCAGTGAGACACAAGGGCATGTATGACCTGTCGGTACCACTCCTTGTTCTGGTCACAAAGCCTTGGAGCTCTGCTGAACCATAATAATGATAATTAATAATAATTTATTAGATTTGTATGCCACCCCTCTCCGCAGACTCGGGGCTGCTAACAAGAAGAATAGTAACAATATTCATTCATTCATTCATTCATTCATTCATTCATTCATTCATTCATTCAGATTTGATTTGATTTGATTTGATTTGATATGCCACCCCTCTCCGCAGACTCGGAGCGGCTCATATATATATATAATACAACAATATAACAAGTACCCAGCCATTTTCTGACCAGATCAATTGCAAAAGGCATCTTTACTCAGAATAGCTTAGATCCTGTCATGATACCTTTAATACCATCAAACAATACCTTTTGAGAAGGATTCCATAGGTGGATAAAAATGCCAGATACAGTCTAAACATGACTGTGTGACAAACAGTAATTTAAAAGGATTTTGAGGCAAACCTATCATATTAAACCAAATTTTATTTATTGCTGCAATGAAGCAAATTATACTGATACCGTTCCTATGACACGTTATAGATCAGGGGTAGGCAAAGTTGGCTCTTCTATGACGTGTGGACTTCAACTCCCAGAATTCCTGAACAGCATGTTTGGCTCAGGAATTCTGGGAGTTGAAGTCCACACGCCATAGAAGAGCCAACTTTGCCTACCCCTGTTATAGATCAATAAAGCAAACTGCAGAGCATACAAAACACAGAGATTGTGTTCAAAATTTGGTTAAATTTGAACCCAGCACTGGTCCAAAATTGGGACATTTGCCCAACAAATAGCAACTGGGTTGGAATATATTTTAAGTTTGAAATGTGTATGAATTCCATGAGAAAATGCAAAATGCACAGCTATGACATCATTTGTAACCATCCTCCCTCCGAAATGAGGATGAAGTGTGGTCAGGAATAACCAAACATGCAGAAATGCAATAACCAAAATGCAATAACCCCCCTACAGACCAAAAAGCTTTTTGCTTTTCTTGTTTCCTATTCCGCCCAGAACCTAATCACCTCCAATGCTCCATTTCAACCATTTCAAGAGCATCAAATTGTGCCATTAATTACAGAAAGCTATGAAATTTGATGTTTTTACTAAGTCAGCCTATGTATTTCTCCCACCCCGCCCCGCAATTTACACAAGGAGCCGATTATTGAAGCAACAATGAGTGGAAGATCAGTGGGCATCTTTAAATCTCTTTGCAAAGAGACATTGGCTGCTATCCAGCCAGCTGCTAAACATGCTTAAGCCTCTCTTATTTAAATGGGGCTTAAGCCTCTGTAACTGTGAACTGGATTATATTCTTTGTCAATACCTTATGTTTACTGGATTCACAACACATGGGGTTCTAGCCATTCTATGTTATAATTTGGAATATGACCAGTATGGTTTATGGAAAAAATATATATTTCTGAAGAGCTGAAATCTAAAGATGACATAGAGACAAGTCCTTGCTGCTATTTATACCTGTGTTTTCATAAACTCTATTTCTGCAATCTTTTTTTTTTTGCTGTGGTTTTTGGCTTTCTCCAATGGGCAGAAAGGTGGATTAATGGGTAAACTATCGGGGAAACACAAAACAAGCATAGCAGACACAGGATAACTGAAATAAAAAAAATGTCACAATGCGAATCGGTGGCAGAGGTAAGTGAAACTCACCCCTGATCATAAGTATGACCATCTTCTGCCTCATACTTCCCAGTGGCTGATTAGATCCCACAGATTTGGCCTTCTTCAGGTCCCGTCAGCCAAATAATGTCAACTTGCGGGGCTGTGTGGGAGGGCCTTCTCTGTGGTGGCGCCGGCCCTTTGGAACCCACTATCCCCGGATATATGCACCACCTCCACCGTCCTGGCTTTCCAGAAAGCCTGAAAAACATGGCTCTGCTAGCAGACCTGGAGCCGTTGAGCCACAACACTCAGCTCTGGCCTAGAAGTGATGACGTTTTAAACTGTTGCATTGTTGTTTTATGGCTGTTCATCACCTAGAGTATCTCAGGAGTTGGGCAGCCTATACATTTAATAAAATTCAAATTCAAATTGCCAATTATCTGAATTTTGATCACATGATCATGGGGATGCCCTAAAAGTCCTAATGTGAAAAACGTTCAAGTCACCTTTTACGATGCCGTGGTAACTTTATAACGGTCACTAAATTAACTATTGCAAGTTGAGGATCATTTGTAATAACAGAAAAACCCCTTTGAAAATATTTTTACTAGAGTTATTTCACAGTCTAAAATCATTAAAATTGATAGGTTAATCCAGCCTCCCCATTGACTTTGCTTGTTGAGAGCCAACTGGGAAGATAATCATGAACCAGCAATGCGGCTAAAAAACCCAACACCATCGTAAGCTGCATCAACAGAGGGATACACTCCAAGACCAGGGAAGTACTAATACCACTCTACTATGCCCTGGTCAGACCATATCTGGAGTACTGCATCCAGTTCTGGTCACCATACTTCAAAAGAGACATTGAAACTCTGGAGTAGGTGCAGAAAAGAGCAACCAAAATGATTAGGGGATTAGAAACCAAGGCTTACGAAGAGAGATTGCGGGAACTGGGCATAGATAGCCTAGAGAAAAGGAGGGGCAGAGAGGACATGATACAGGTATATGAGGGGTTGCCACAGAGAGAAGGGGGTCACTCTATTCTCCAGAGCACCAGAGGGCTGGATGAGGAACAACGGCTGGAAGCTGACCAAGGAGAGATTCAACCTAGAAGTAAGGAAGAACTTCCTGATGGTCAGAGCAATCAACCATTGGAACAACCTGCCTGAGGAGCTTATGAACTCCCCAACTCTGGACACTTCCAAGAGGAGATTGGACTGCCACTTGGCTGGGGTGCTATAGGATTCCTGCTCAGGCAGGGGGTTTGGACTTGATGACCTGCATGGTCCCTTTCAACTCTAACAATAAATAAAATAAATAAATAAAAATAAATCACCAGGACAAGATCATAGAAACATAGAAACATAGAAGACTGATGGCAGAAAAAGACCTCATGGTCCATCTAGTCTGCCCTTATACTATTTCTTGTATTTTATCTTAGGATAGATCAATGATGGGCTCCTACGGGAACAGTCAGGAACACAGTTCTGCTAACAAAATTTGGAGCTCCACCCCAGAGCACCCAATTTGCAATGAAAGATGTTGAAACAAAATGCATAAGCCACGCCCACAGTGTGGTAGTAAAAATTTTGGTAGCCCATCACTGCGATAGATATATGTTTATCCCAGGTATGTTTAAATTCAGTTACTGTGGATTTACCAACCATGTCTGCTGGAAGTTTGTTACCATCATAAAAAGCATTCAAGTTACCAAGAAGCCAAATTTTGAATACGTGACCTTGGGGATGCTGCATTGGTTGCAAGTGTGACAATAAGTCATAAGTCACATTTTTTTCAGTGCCATTGTAACTTTAAAGGATTGCTGAACAAATTGAGGGCTGTGTTGGGGTTCCAAGTAATACATCCAGAGCAAACAAAACTCCAAGGCAGGTAGATTCCTCAAATAATAGTTTTATTGGATATATCATATTGGCACAACCTGGTGGAAACCGACTCTGAAAGTTTATTCATTTATTTATTGGATTTCTATACTGCCCCTCTCTGAAAACTCGGGGTGGCTTACAACAGTGATTTTCAACCTTTTTTGAGTTGCGGCACATTTTTTACATATACAAAATAATGGGGCACATTGAGCAGGGGGGAGTGGGGGGGGGCTAAAAAAGTTTGGACAAAAAATTATCTCTCTCTCTCTCTCTTCCTCCCTTTCGCTCTATTTCTCTCCCTCTTTCTCTCTCTCCCTTCCTTCCTCTCTCTCTCCATCCCTCTTTCTTTCTCTCTTCCTTCCTTCCTCTCTTTTTTGCTCTTTCTATCTTTCCCTCCTTCCCTGCCTTTCTTTCTCTCTCTCTCTTGCTTTCTTTCTCTCTCTTTCTCTCTCTTTCTCTCTCTCTTTCTCTCTCTTTTTCTTTCTTTCTCTCTCTCTCTTGCTTTCTTTCTCTCTCTTGCTGAGCTTCGCGGCACACCTGACCATGTCTCGCGGCACACTAGTGTGCCACGGCACACTGGTTGAAAAACACTGGCTTACAACACATAAAAAACACAGTAAATTACAGTTAAATTAATCCAATTAAATTAAAATTATATAGCTATCTAAAATCCCTATTTCTACTAAAAATCAATCCCACCCATTCGTACAACCATCATACACTCATTCGTTGGCCAGGGCTAAGATCTAGTTGGCCCAAACCTGATGACATAAATGAGTCTTAAGAGTCTTATGGAAGGCAAGGAATCTCCGGGGGGTGGGAGCTGATTGCAGAGGGCCGTTGCCCCCATAGAGAAGGCTCTTCCCCTAGGCCTTGCCAAGCAACATTGTCTAGTTGACGGGAGCTGGAGAAGGTGGACTCTGTGGGACCTAACCAGTCATTGGGATTGATGTGGTGGTAGGCAATCCCGCAAGTAATCTGGTCCAATGCCATGTAGAGCTTTATAGGCCATAACCAACACTCTGAAAGTTTCTGTGGTTTTTACCTAATTAAAAGTAAAAGTTTTTCCCCTTTCCCAAACAATCAGTCACATGGTTCAACCAAGGTGCTGTTCGGTTGCCTGGCAACTTCTCCTCCATATAGCCACTTATGGAAATGTCCTTGGTTCCCAAGAGAAAGCATTTTGTTTTGGCTACAAAACCCCAGCTATCTTTATTCCCCCCCCTCCCTATCCCTCAGTGGCACCACTGAAGCTTCAAAATAGCTTTGGCCAGGCCAGCTTCAGGGTTGATAAGCTACCTAGATCTGGGTGAAATTAACATAAATATTCCCAAAGTGTTTTGACTACACAAGTACCATGTGCTACACATTGCTCATCGGCATCCAACAATGCAATTAGACTGCGGTTCCATTAGGACTGTCATCATAACACACCAGGCACTTAAACTTTCATGGCAAAGCCTCTTTTTCAATTTCAACAATGATTGAACCATGCAACCCCTAGAAAACGACAGTGGATAATTTCCAGTTCAGTTTGCATTCATCAGAGCGTCTGTCAATCCCCGTATCCAGATCAGAACAAGCGTGCGCACACTCACTCATCACCACTTAGTTTCGCTAGCAAAAAGGGAACTTGATGTTTATTTATTAAGCATCAGCAAACATCAAAAGAGATACTGGCAAAACAGGATATAATTGCAGGCAAAAAAAATCAGAAAAGGAGAAAGACATGAACAACAAGGAACTAGGCATCTCTCTGTTATCTCTGTAACTGCTCTCTTCATGTCAAAAGAGATAAAACATTCCTTTTCTATTTTTTTTCTCCAAAATTTCCATGTACACATCATGATATAATGTTTAAGCACAGAGAGAAGAAAATGTAATTTAAAATTTTAATAATAACCCTCCCTCCAATGTGTATCAATATTGTTATAATTAGATCAAAGGTATGATCAAAGGTCTAAAGCTCTTCATGGCATCGGAACACCAGTTGCGGCCCTATCTGGACCGGGATTCACTGCTCACAGTCACTCATGCCCTCATCACCTCGAGATTCGACTACTGTAATGCTCTCTAAGTGTTCGGAAACTTCAGATCGTGCAGAATGCAGCTGCAAAAGCAATCATGGGCTTCCCAAGGTATGCCCATGTCACACCAACACTCCACAGTCTGCACTGGTTGCCGATCAATTTCCGGTCACAATTCAAAGTGTTGGTTTTGACCTATAAAGCCCTTCATGGCATCGGACCAGAATATCTCCGGGACCGCCTTCTGCCGCAAGAATCCCAGTGACCGATTAGGTCCCACAGAGTGGGCCTTCTCCGGGTCCCATTGACTAAACAATGTTGGTTGGCGGGCCCCAGGGGAAGAGCCTTCTCTGTGGCGGCCCCGACCCTCTGGAACCAGCTCCCCCCTGAGATTAGAACTGCCTCCACCCTCCTGGCCTTTCGTAAGCTCCTTAAAACCCACCTCTGCTGTCAGGCATGGGGGAACTGAGATAACTTCCCCAGGCCTATACTGTTTATGTATGGTATGTTGTGTGTATGTTTTCTTAAATTATGGGTTTTTAGTTTTAATTATTAGATTTGTATTGTACATTGTTTTTTCTATTACTGTTGTGAGCCGCCCCGAGTCTATGGAGAGGGGCGGCATATAAATTTAATAAATAAAATAAATAAATAAATGATGTGAATGGTTTTTTTCTTTCCTTCCTGCTGTATGAAGAGAAGTAAATTTGGAACTTTCTTTGTTAATGGCAGCTACGATAAAATGAGGGTTTAAAAAGCAGGAATGAGTTAAGTAAGAATATAAGAATTGGATTGAAGCACAATGGCATAGTTTTAGTAGAAAAAAGCAAATAGCCAAGAGAAATTTGGATAGCTAACAGCATTTTGGATTTGAATGAAAGCGGAAAATAATCTTTGAAATCTGGATGATAAAATTTGAAAAGGAGATAACACAAGATGAATGATGTGTACCAGAATAAAATAGAGAAATAATTAGGAAACTTTGATTAAGAATTTGGTAATTGATATTATATTGTATTGTGTTATAATTTGAAGGTATATGAATTTGAATCTCTGTAAGGTGTAGTAAAATTTAAAAAAAATACACCCCCTGCAAAAAAAAATCCATGTACACATCTATGCATATACCCAGGGAAGGCCAGCTACCGGAACGGTAAGGTCCCCCATTCTGGTAGTGATTTTGGGGATGCATGAACAGCTGCTGGCCCCTGACATGAGCGCACATGACCCTGCATGAGATTTTGCTTCTGCGCATGTGCAGCAAGCCAAATCTTGTGTGAAGACGCTCGCGTGAACAAGATTTTGGCAATTTTCAAAAACTTTTGCTTTTGCGCATGTGCCGAAGCAAAAATATTGCACATCCTCATGCAAGGATTGCTGCTCATGTGCAGAAGCAAAATCCTTCACTGATGGGTGTGCACATGTCCCCTGGACACGCCTGTGCCTGTCTCCCATAGATTCCCTGTTCTATAGGAAATTGCTGAAGATCTGGTACAGTTCGAGGAAGCTACAGTGGTACCTCTACTTACAAACTTAATTCAATCCGTGACCAGGTTCTTAAGTATCTCTGGAACTGCCTTCTGCCGCACGAATCCCAGTGACCGGTTAGGTCCCACAGAGTTGGCCTTCTCTGGTCCTGTCGACAAAACAATGTCATCTGGCGGGACCAAGGGGAAGAGCCTTCTCTGTGGTGGCTCCGACCCTCTGGAATCAACTGCCCCCAGAGATTAGGATTGCCCCCACCCTCTTTGCCTTTCGCAAACTCCTTAAAACCCACCTCTGCCATCAGGCATGGGGAAATTGATTCCCCTGGGCCGTTTCCGCTTTACGTATGGTTTGTATGAGATGTATGATTTTTTAATATATATTAAGGGTTTTAAATTGTTTTAACCATTGGATTTGTACTGTTTTGTTTTCGTGAGCCGCTCCGAGTCTCCGGAGAGGGGCGGCATACAAATCTAATAAATAAATAAAATAAAAATAAATAATAAAAAAGTTTGTAAGAAGAACAATTATTCCCATAGGAATCAATGTAAAAGCAAAAAATGCATGCGATTGGGGAAACCACAGGGAGGGTGGAGGCCCTGTTTCCTCCCAGGAGATTCCTAGAGAGGCCCATAGAGGCTTCTTCCTGTCTTTTCCGGCCTTGTTTCCTCTCAGGAGATTTCTAGAGAGGCCCCACAGAATCTTCTCCCTGCCTTTTCCAGCCCTGTTTCCTCCCAGGAGATTCCTGGAGAGGCCCCACGAAGGCTTCTCCCTGCCTTTTCCGGTTACAGTTTTGAAGGCTCGGATTTGCAAATGGAAAATGGTTCTTGAGAAGAGGCAAAAAAATCTTGAACACCTGGTTCTTAGCTAGAAACATTTGTAAATAGAGGCGGTCTTAGGTAGAGGTACCACTGTATCTGGCTCTTCCATGAAAAGCTGAGAGAAAGAGTGTACTCTATTAAGTTTCAAGGCTTCTCTCTCATGCTCTTTCACCACCTAGATACAGTATATATTTCGTGGAAGTGGATTACAAAGTATTTATTTATTTATTGGATTTATATGCTGCCAGAAGGAGCTCCTTACTTGAATGCTAGACACCCACTCTAGTAGTATTAGTATTAGTAGTAGTAATTGTGTGTGTATGTTAGTATAGGGTTTTTTAAAAAACTTTTAATATTTTAATTAATTGGATTATGTATTGGATTGTTTTTTTCACTTGTTGTGAGCCGCCCCGAGTCTTCGGAGAGGGGCGGCATACAAATCCAAATAATAAATAAATAAATAAATAAATAAATAAATAAATAAATAAATAAATAAATAAATAAATAAATAAATAAATAAATAAATAAATAAATAAATAAATAAATAAATAAATAAATAAATAAATAAATAAATAAATAAATAAATAAATAAACAAACAAACAAACAAACAAACAAACAAACAAATAAATAAATAAATAAAAAATAAATCATCATCATCATCATCATCATCATCATCATCATCCCAGGAGTCAGCAGAATTGAGGAGAAGCAGCTAGAGAAATTAGTGAAATACAAAGATCTAAAAATCGAGCTGCAATGACTCTGGCATAAGCCAGTGAAAGTGGTCCCAGTGGCGCAGTGCCAAAGGATCTCAGTGGACATTTGAAAACCATCGGAATTGACAAAATCTCCATCTGTCAATTGCAAAAGGCCGCTTTACTGGGATCGGCAAACATAATTCGCCGCTACATCACACAGTCCTAGGTGCTTGGTAAGTGCCCGACTGGTGATGAAATACAAAATCCAGCATAGTGATCTCATTTGCTGTGTTGTACTGAAATAATAATAATAATAATAATAATAATAATAATAATAATAATAATAATAATAATAATAATGATAGCTCAGCAGCTATTTGAGATTTCTGATTGCTGGTTCTAATCAAGAGGACAAACTAACTGCAGTGTCTTTTCTACTGTCTGAACTTGGTTGTTTGCTTGCAGACATTTTATTACCCAACTAGATAGCATCATCAGTGTTAGTGAAGGTGGGGTTTACTCTGTCCATGCACAATGGCTTGTCCTGTTAAGGTTTGTGAGGGTTTTCAAGTTGGTAGTTCCTTGACTGAGAATTGCATTCTGCTTTATCATTTGTCTGATGTTAATCCCTGCTTATCTGGGACTTAGCTGCTAGAGAGGATGTGCTCCGATCTTTATGTACTCTATGGGAACTGTTGCAGAGATTCCTATTACAAATCCCTTCTTCCAAGGGCCAGCTTTTATAAAATTGGCTGCACCGAGGAATTTACCACACTTAGCCCAGCTCGCAATCAATACAGAAAAGGATTAAACCCTATCAAACACAGTGGGAACTTACCTCTGACTAATCAAACAAAATATTGCGTTGTTAACTGGCTCTTTAAGAACCAAAACTGTTGACTTCAGATAACATACACTAATTACTAACACAGATATCAGTGGATTGGGTAAACAAGCTCTTAATTACCTCTTGTTCTAACAGCCTATCTTTGTAGTACCATAATTTGCATATGACTACTTTGTGGATTCTCAGTATTAGGAGCCCCATTCTCTTTCTTAATTTTATGAACTTCTCAGGCTTTAATTATCTCATAAAGAGCAAGAAAGAGCTCTTTCACTGATCATCTTCTAAGCACTAGATAATTTAATAGTGGGAGTTTCCTCCTCATCAAAACTTCCCCCTCCCTTTCAAACGCCCCCAAATATGACAGAGATACTTGACATGTATCAATGTAAAAATGGGGATGCAGATATAAAAACTAGAGAAATTTCATTATTAGCATCAATCACAATGAAGCCTTGCAGAAACTTACACACACACACATACACAGAGTTGTTTGCATATTTTGAAATCATTGGGATTTTTCAGCTACATTGATGTTATCATCCAACATTTATTTGCATGAACCCTCTCATTCTTTCCAAAAATGGCATACAATCAGGGGTGGGCAGCAGGCAGGATGGTGTGGAACGCAGTTCCACTGGCGGAAATGAAGATGCATGCACAGCTCTAGCTGATCAGTGGCTGTCCATTCCTGGATTACTGGTCTTGGCTCAGCTCTTCTTCTTTTTCCTGCTGTTGCTGCTGCATCTGCACTCCTTGCTTTTCTCCTCTTTCCTCCTTCCTGGCCTCGGACAAGCTTCCCTCTCTCCTGTCTGGCTCTCCTCTAGCCTCATGCGGCCACCTCCCATCTGAGATGCAAGCAGAAGGCGTGGGTGGAAGCGGCGCTGGCAGCATTTATGTTTCTGGCAACACCCGTTCGCCTAGCTACCCAGGCTGAGATGGGGAGGTGACCCAGGAAGGAGAGTGTGGGAAACGCGAAGCAAATTGTCACCCCAGCGAGTGACACTTGTAAGGTTGTAAGTCAAGGACTTAATAGTTCACTTGAACAATGCAGAGAAAGAAACTGTTGGGAACATTCACAAATGTTTGTGTACAGTTTATGGAGAATCTGCAGTTGACAGAAGTACTATTAGTCGCTGGGCACAGAGGGTGAGGCCATTAGAAGATGGTTCGGCAGAGCTCGGCAGTGCAGAAACGGTTTCGTGACCAAAACAAGGAGTGGTACTGACAGGGCATACACACCCTTGTGTCTCACTGGAAGAAGGACATATGCGGGATGGAGATTACGTGGAAAACTGGGGAGTGCAGAAGAAACATCATTCTCTCATTGTGTTCAATACATAATTTGCTGAAGAAAAAAATGTGCATTCCTTTCTGGGTGATACTCGTATTTTTAACATCTCAAATAATTCCTCATACATCCACAACTCCATATTACCAATTTAACAAGTTTTTTTAAAATATAGATTATAGATGAGCTGATAAAATATAAATTATAGATGAGCTGATAGATAAATTAGTGAAGATTGGACTTAATCCCTGGATAGTTCAATGGATTTGCAGCTGGCTGAAGCGTAGACATCAGAGAGTTATTGTTAATGGCGAGTATTCTGAGCAGAGACAGGTTTCAAGCGGTGTGCCACAAGGATCTGTTCTAGGTCCTATTCTTTTTAATATGTTTGTGAGTGACATAGGGAAAGGTTTGGTAGGGAAGGTTTGCCTATTTGCCAATGACTCTAAAGTGTGCAATAGGGTTGATATTCCTGGAGGGGTCTGTGATATGGTAAATGATTTAGCTTTACTAGATAAATGGTCAAAGCAATGGAAACTGCAGTTTAATGTTTCCAAATGTAAAATAATGCACTTGGGCAAAAGGAATCCTCAATCTGAGTATTGTATTGGCAGTTCTGTGTTAGCAAAAACTTCAGAAGAAAAGGATTTAGGGGTAGTGATTTCTGACAGTCTCAAAATGAGTGAACAGTGCAGTCAGGTGGTAGGGAAAGCAAGTAGGATGCTTGGCTGCATAGCTAGAGGTATAACAAGCAGGAAGAGGGAGATTATGATCCCGCTATGTAGAGTGCTGGTGAGACCACATTTGGAATACTGTGTTCAGTTCTGGAGACCTCACCTACAAAAAGATATTGACAAAATTGAACGGGTCCAAAGACGGGCTACAAGAATGGTGGAAGGTCTTAAGCATAAAACGTATCACGAAAGACTTAATGAACTCAATCTGTATAGTCTGGAGGACAGAAGGAAAAGGGGGGACGTGATCAAAACATTTAAATATATTAAAGGGTTAAATAAGGTCCAGGAGGGAAGTGTTTTTAATAGGAAAGTGAACACAAGAACAAGGGGACACAATCTGAAGTTAGTTGGGGGAAAGATCAAAAGCAACATGAGAAAATATTATTTTACTGAAAGAGTAGTAGATCCTTGGAACAAACTTCCAGCAGACATGGTTGGTAAATCCACAGTAACTGAATTTAAACATGCCTGGGATAAACATATATCCATCCTAAAATAAAATACAGAAAATAGTATAAGGGCACACTAGATGGACCATGAGGTCTTTTTCTGCCGTCAGACTTATATGTTTCTATGTTTCTATGTTATATTCCCTTTAATTAAAATTTAAGTTTATATAGTCTCTTTTAATTTTCAAATTCTAATTTCCAATTCAAATATTAGACCAATCCCGTCCAAGTCAAAGATTTATTGTCTTCTATAGTCATAAATGATCAAAGCCAAACATTACAGGAAAAAAACCCCACCAAACAGAATAGGCAAAACAAACACTTCTTAAAGATTCTCAGAGTCAACTTATCTTCCGGCAATCAGGGTCACAGCTGCACTTTCTCTCTTAGTTTCCACCAAGTGTTGCAATACTTTCTTCTCTCAAGCAGATGGTTCTCTCCAATCTACAGTACACTCAAACCAGTTATCAAAGCTGTCAAAAAAACTTTTAATCTGCCAAGAAATTCTTTCTCTTTCTCCCGGATTTCTTTTATTATTTTATGTTTCTCCAATGATAATTATAACAAGAATAATCTTCTTGGGATTTAGTAGTTTAGCCTCTGTTTTCTTCCTTTGTCCTCTATGTAGTTCCCAAATGCCAATTAGTTGCTATTTCCAGCTCAGTAAATTCTTTAAAAATCCACATTCAAAATTGCCTTTTACCTGTGTGTCTCACCCCGTTTCAGCACTCTGTCCAAAGACAGCTCCTGTGCATAAACTTCGTACAGTTGCCCCAGCTTTGTAGCGATCATAAAATATGGCCACCACCTCCACTTCCAGTTCAAAGAGCTGTCTCTGACCAATCAAGGAACTTGAATGCCCCTCTTGGTCATCTGAGATGCCTCTCCTTCTTTACCATCCCTACAGTATGATTCTGGTCAATTAATTGTGGATAGTCAATCAAAATAAAGGGTTTTTATGCAAGGTTTAAATATAATGAGGCATGTTGTTTATAGTACAATAGAACAGCAGATGGAAGGTGAAAAGGTAATTTGGTTTAATTTTAAAGATAATTTAAATTAAGAGATGAAGTTAAAAAGCAGTGGGATAAACATGAGGAATATATGTAGTAATGAAGAAATAAGACAACTAATTTATGTTATTGTAAGAGATTAGGAATTTAGGACAATTAATAATATTGTTATGTATTAAGAAGAAAACAAGATAAAGAAATATATAAAGAGAATATTACGGCTGAAATTGAAAAAGATATATAATTTAAAATGGATTATGTATATGAAATGATATGTAAGAATGATCTGGACAACACTTTGTTCATAAAATATATATGTTTGGTGGGGGGGACAAAATTTGTAATAAAAACTTATTTAAAAAATAGATCATGCAGCATTCCTGATCATCACACACCTGGTTGTCAGATATACTGGTTCACCCAAACTGATAGCACTTTTTACTGCCAGTTCAGAAGAACCAGTTCAAATTGGTAGCATTTCACCTCTGGATCAAATATATCATGGTTAACATCACATTATAATGCCTTGGTAAGATCATACTTGGAATACTAAACTATGTTGTTTGGCGGGACCCAGGGGAAAAGCCTTCTCTGTGGTGGCCCCAAACCTCTGGAACCAGCTCCCCCCAGAGATTAGAATTGCCCCCACTCTCCTTGCCTTTCGTAAACTCCTTAAAACCCACCTCTGCTGTCAGGCATGGGCGAATTGAGACATCTCCCCTGGGCCTATACAGTTTATGCATGGTATGTTTGGGTGTATGATTGCTTTTAATAATGGGTTTTTTAGTGTTTTTAAATTATTAGATTTGTCGTACATTGTTTTATTGTTGCTCTGAGCTGCCCCGAGTCTACAGAGAGGGGCAGCATACATATCTAATAAATAAATAAACACTGCATCCAGTGTTGGTCACCCTGATGGGGAAAAAATCAGGGTGGTCCAGTGGTTAGAGTGCAGCACTGCAAGCTACTTCAGCTAACTGCTAGCTGTAGTTCAACAGTTCAAATCTCACCACCGGCTCAAGGTTGACTCAGCCTTCCTTCCTTCCAAGGTGGGTAAAATGAGGACCCAGATTGTTGGGGGTAATATGCTTATTCCGTAAACTGCTTAGAGAGGTCTGTAAAGGCACTATGAAGCAGTATATAAGTCTACAGGGTATTGCTATTGCTAAAAAGATGTTGAGACTCTAGAAATAGCACAGAGAAGAGCAACCAAGATGATTGGCAGTAGGAAAAGCAAGTAGGATGCTTGGCTGCATAGCTAGAGGTATAACAAGCAGGAAGAGGGAGACTGTGATCCCCTTATATAGAGCGCTGGTGAGACCACATTTGGAAGACTGTGTTCAGTTCTGGAGACCTCACCTACAAAAAGATATTGACAAAATTGAACGGGTCCAAAGACGGGCTACAAGAATGGTGGAAGGTCTTAAGCATAAAACGTACCAGGAAAGACTTAATGAACTCAATCTGTATAGTCTGGAAGACAGAAGGAAAAGGGGGGACATGATCGAAACATTGAAATATGTTAAAGGGTTAAATAAGGTTCAGGAGGGAAGTGTTTTTAATAGGAAAGTGAACACAAGAACAAGGGGACACAATCTGAAGTTAGTTGGGGGAAAGATCAAAAGCAACGTGAGAAAATATTATTTCACTGAAAGAGTAGTAGATCCTTGGAACAAACTTCAAGCAGACGTGGTTGGTAAATCTACAGTAACTGAATTTAAACATGGCTGAGATAAACATATATCCATTGTAAGATAAAATACAGGAAATAGTATAAGGGCAGACTAGATGGACCTTGAGCTCTTTTTCTGCCATCAGTCTTCTATGTTTCTATGTTTCTATGATTAGGGAACTGGAGCCTAAAACATAAAGAACTGTTGCTGGAATTGGATACGTCCAATTTAATGAAAAGAAGGACTCTGGACGACTTGACACAGTGTTCCAATATCGCAGGGGCTGTCATAAAGAAGGGGGAGTCAAGCTATTTTCCAAAGCACCTGACAGAACAAGGAGCAATGGATGGAAACTAATCAAGGGGAGAAGCAACTTAGAAATTTCCTGGCAATTAAAACAATTATTAAGTGGAATGATTTGGCTCCAAAAGGTGTGAATGCTTCCACATTGGAAGTTTTTAAGAAGAGGTCGAGAGCTTGACTCTCTCTTCATTTGTCTGAAATGGTATAAGGTCTTCTGCCTGAGCCGGATGTTGAACCAGCAGACATATAAGGTTCCTTCCAATTTTGCCATTTTTTAAAAAAAATACATTTTGTAGTGAGAACATTGCATCCCCACCATTCTCTCTTTAAATAAAAAAAGTCAAAAGAATGTTCCATTTTTTTTGGAAAAAACCCCCACATAAAATATACTGGTAGTTGATAATTTAGATTGAGGACTTTTTCTTTGTACTTCGATGGTAGCTTAATGGCAGTTATTGTTCAGCCTCATCTTCAATTTCCACAAAATGTTCTTGTTCCTAAGCAACTTTGATGCTCAAGCATGAGTCACATTATCCAAGAAGCCAAGGGGAGAACAGGCTGCCCTTCTACAAGTCAGAATAATGGCAAGGGAAAGAGAAACATTTAAGCTACCGTAATTTTCCTGGAATAAACACAATAGAGATTTCTTTTAAAAACATATTGCTTTCCAGTCTCCACAGAGGTGCAGGTAGAGCTGGATAAAGCAAAAAAGAAAGGAAGGAAGGAAAGAAAAAGGGAGAAAGAAAGAAAGAAAGAAAGAAAGAAAGAAAGAAAGAAAGAAAGAAAGAAAGAAAGAAAGAAAGAAAGAAAGAAAGAAAGAAAGAGGGGGACTGGAAAACAGGATGTACCAAATCAGGTTGAGAAACACAGGTGTAGCCACTAAGTTAGCTGTGGGAGGAAAAATGGATTTGTTTAGAGGCATAAAGGGGACACACTTAAGGCTGTGTACAATCACTGACACTTGTAGCAATATATTATTTAAGATGCATGCTGGATTGATTGACCTAGCGAGTTCTACATGTCTTGTATGTTCTGTTATTCTTTTCTTTGTCCAATTTTTTTTCTTTCTTTCTCCTTTACATAACTGAACATTCTTCTCTTCTGATATTAGGAATGAATACCTTATTTATAACTCCTACCCTCAAAACGATGCTATAGAGCACTGTACACCAGAACAACTAGACCCAATAACAGTTTTTTTCCTGAACGCCATCACTTTGCTAAATAGTTCCCTCAACACTGTCCAACTATTTACTAAGTCTTTATTTATTTATTTTATTTATTGGATTTGTATGCCACCCCTCTCCGTAAACTTCGGGCGGCTAACAACAGTAATAAAAATCATCATATAAATCCAATACTAAAACAACTAAAAAACCCTTATTGTAAAACCAAACATCCCTACAAACAAACATAGCATGCGTAAATTGTAAAGGCCTAGGGGGAAAGAATATCTCAGTTCCCCCATGCCTGACGGTAGAGGTGGGTTTTAAGGAGCTTACGAAAGGCAGGGAGGGTGAGGGCAATTCTAATCTCCGGGGGGAGTTGGTTCCAGAGGGCCGGGTCCGCCACAGAGAAGGCTCTTCCCCTGGGCCCCGCCAAACGACATTGTTTTGTTGACGGGACCCGGAGAAAGCCCACGCTGGGATTCATGCGGCAGAAGGCGGTCTCATAGATACCCTGGTCTGGTGCCATGAAGGGCTTTATAGGTGATGACCAACAATTTGAATTGTAAGCGGAAACTAATCGGCAACCAATGCAGAGTAGTGCAATAGTCTGCACTACTATTAATTTTCTCATCACCCATCTCATCCCATTAATGACTCTATGACTGTAACTATATTGCTTGTATCCTTACAATTTCATATTGACTGGCTCCTAATATGATTTGATTAATTATTTGTACATGGACTATCATTAAGTTCAGTATCTTATGATTCTTGATCAATGTATCTTCTTTTATGTGTACACTGAGAGCATATGCACCAAGACAATTTTTTTTGGTGTCCAATCACACTTGGCCAATAAAGAATTCTATTCTATTCTATTCTATTCTATTCTATTCTATTCTATTCTACTCTACTCTACTCTACTCTACTCTATTCTATTTTATTCTATTCTCTATCCGGTCTGTGCTACATTTCTAAATGTTCATTCAGGATCTGGAAATGCATTTTCAAATGGAGAACTGTGCTGGAACATTTTGCAAATTCAAATACTGATTCTGGTGGGTTTATTATTCCCAACCAGGTAGACTAAATCATTTAATATCACAACTCTTTGAGATAAAATTGCTTAAATATCCCTAACACACACACATGGCCAAACTCCATATGCATACAAATTCACACGAATTATTCCAAAGGCATATATTTACCCAGACGTCTCGCAACTGATCACTAGTGGTATTAATCGCTTAATGATCTGAACTTCCCATCGCAAACACTTAGTCCATATCTGTTTATTTATGTATTCATTCATTTAATCACATTTAAAATATATCTTCCCATTTCACGTAGTGATTCTGATCTGCTGATCTGATTGATTTGATTTGATAGTAACTCTGGGCAACATGCATATGCTTCGGGAATATATGAAGACCATTAAAAATCCAATTTAAATTAAAATGAAAACAAGATGAAAGTCAATTAGAAAACAAAATAGCAGGAAAATGTACAGGAAGTACTCAACTTATAACCACAACTGAGCCCAAAATTTCCATTGCTAACAGAGACAGAGTTTTGCCACATTTTTCAACTTTCTTGCCACAGTTATTAAGTGAATTGTTGCAATAGGTAAGTTAGTAATACGGTTGTTAAGTGAATCTAGCTTTTTCATTGACTTTACTTGTCGGAGGGTTGCCAAAGGTGACCGACATGACCCTGGAACACTGCATAAGTACTGTTGTGGTTCAGCCTGGGACCCCTTCGGGAATGGCTGATTTGCTGTCGGTGTCCAGCTCAGAGGCTGAGGACCAGGAGGGGCAGACTGACGAAGAAGCTGAATCCCAGGCTGAAGATGAAGGACAGCCAGAGTTCCACCAGGGGGAGCTCTCCCCAGCAAGCAGCCTGGATTCCCTGGGGGAAGATGCTAGTGACTTCATAGATATGCGACAGAGAAGAGCTAACGAGATAAGAACGCAATTGGCTAGATATTTCCAGCATTAGAGGTCACAGCTGGGTTTGGGTGTGGTGCTCTTGGGAAAGGATAAAAGGCGGCCCCACCCTTCCTGGCTTGTGGAGTTTTATCTTGGAGATTCGTGAGACCTGTCTGTGAACTTTGGTGGCTACAATCCTGGTTTGTGCCTTGGACTCTTGAAACCTTGGGGGGGTGTGCCAGCAAGAAGCTTTTGGAATTGACTGGACATCAGGACCCTGTTGTAAAGTATTGTAACCTGTCTGCTGTGAAGACAGGTTTTCCTTTGTGCTTATTTTTTCCTGCTATAAATTACTTTTGGATTTTACCAGAGTGTCTGGCTGTTTTTTCAGTGGGTGTGGAGGTCTGGGAAAACCCAGACAGAACAAGTACATGCCAGTTGCTCAGTGTTTTAACTTTTAATCACGTGACCCTGGAAATGTGGCAACTGTTGGCATTGGGAAAAACAGTCAAAAGTCATTTTTAATGACTTTTAAAAGTGCTGTTGTAATTTCAAACAGTCACTAAATGAATGATTGTAAGTCCAGAATTATCTGTGCAGCATTCCATTACTTGTCATAAAACCATCTATGACACTAGTCTATCAAGGGATTCCGCATGTTAGTTGACAAGCCATCTTATAAAAGTATTCAGGGAGGTGAACATCATAGTGGCCGACCTCAGGTCAAACTATCCCCTAGGACCTTTAGATTTACACCTTTTTATAAAGTCCAAGCTACTGGAAGTTTCACTAATCTTCTGCAACAAATGCTTCATTTGACCTGGTGATGCCTGAATGTATGCACTCAAGGAAAAAGATTTTGGATAAAAGCTGGGAGACTCACTAGATAGATAGATAGATAGATAGATAGATAGATAGATAGATAGATAGATAGATAGATAGGTAGGTAGGTAGGTAGGTAGGTAGGTAGGTAGGTAGGTAGATGATAGATAGATAGATAGATGATAGATAGATGATAGATAGATGATAGATAGATGATTGATAGATAGATAGATAGATAGATAGATAGATAGATAGATAGATAGATAGATAGATATAGATAGATAGATAAAGAGAGAAAGAGAGAGAGGGGGAAATAAATAAATAAATAAATAAATAAATAAATAAATAAATAAATAAATAAATAAAGAAAGAAAGAAAGAAAGAAAGAAAGAAAGAAAGAAAGAGCCAACTGGCTGAAATTAATGAGGTTTTCACACCATCATTGTTTCCAATGAAAATAAAAAATCCCTTAAAAGTAGCTAAAACATTTGGAAAGAGAGAAAAAAAACTGAAACAGCAAAACAGGTAGTTTTTTTGGGAGGGTGGAATTAAAACTTGAAGCCTAACACTGTCCAGTTTTGAAAAGCTCTAAAACGAAAGACACATTTCTTCCCATAGGATCACTAAATTATTAGCAATATTAGTATTTTCCCTTTATAGAATACTTCCATATATTCAAGAATCCTGGGCAAAAGTACTGAATTTAAAATGTGTCATGAGTATAAATATTCATAAATGATTATTTAAAATGTGTCAATTTCCCTTTAAATGAACAGGTAAATTCTTACCTATGCTTAAAACTAGTCATTTCCTGATAGTTTGAAGTTACAAGAGCACCAAAGAGAGTTATCACCATTTTTCCTACTTACTACTGTTCCAATATCTCCATGGTCACATGATCAAAATTTGTACATTTGGCAATTGACATGTATTTATGACAGTTGTCCCGGGGTTGTGTGAGCATCATTTGTGACCTTCTGACAAGCAAAGTCAATGGGGAAGCCAGATTCACTTAACAACCATGTTATTAACTTAACAGCTCCAGTGATTCACTTAATATAACCATGGCAAGAAAGATTGCAAAATGGATCAAAGCTCACATAATAATAATAATAATAATAATAATAATAATAATAATAATAATAATAAATAATTATTAATAATAATAATAATAATAACAATAACAATAATAACAATTTATTGGATTTGTATGCCGCCCATCTCCGTAGACTCGTGAATAACATTCTCATTTAGCAAGGGAAATTTTGGGCTTAATTGTGATCATAAGGTGAGGACTATTTGTGGTACCTCTACCTACGAACGCCTCTACTTGCAAACTTTTCTAGATAAGAACCGGGGGTTCAAGATTTTTTTGCCTTTTCTCAAGAACCATTTTCCACTTACAAACTCGAGCCTCTGAAACTGGAACCGGAAAAGGCAGGGAGAAGCCTCTGTGGGGCCTCTCTAGGAATTTCTTGGGAGGAAACAGGGCCGGAAAGGGGGGGAAGAAGCCTCCGTAGGGCCTCTCTAAGAAACTCCTGGGAGGAAACAGGGCCGGAAAAGGTGGGAAGAAGCCTCCATGGGGCCTCTTTAAGAATCTCCTGGGAGGAGACAGGGCTGGAAAAGGCAGGGAGAAGCCTCCATGGGGCCTCTCTAGGAATCTCCTGGGAGGAAACAGGACCTCCACCCTCCCTGTGTTTTCCCGAATCACATTCATTATTTGCTTTTACATTGATTTCAATAGGAAAAATTGCTTCCTTTTCTACTTAAGAACCTGGTCATGGAACAAATTAAGTTCCTAAGTAGAGGTACCACTGTATTAGCAATAATAACATTTTCCCTTAATACATTACTTCCAGATATTCAAACATTCTGGGTAGAATTACTGAATGGGGGTATCTAAAATGTGTCTATTTCCCTTTAATGTCTCTGTACCTATGTATTCCTATTTTTTCCTTCTCTTTCCTTTTCCCTCCCCACCCCCACTTCTTTCCCATCCCTGCCTCCCCCCACTTTTAATTTAATTTTGCAATTTGTGTTCCTCCTTGTTCTGCGGCTTTGTTTCTCTCTGTCTTTTTCAGTCATCCCAATCTGATAAATGGCTTCTCACAACATAAATAATTCACGCTAATAAAATGCAGGATAACGTTATGATTGACTAGGATATATAAGTTAATTTAGGGATTGGAAAGTTAAGGAGCTTTGCTCACACTGAAGGCAAACACAGAAAACAGTTTGGAACAGGTGTGGAGTTAATTTCCAGACATTATGAAATGTACTCACATTCACTGACAATTGTTAAATATCATGATTAAAACAAAAACATAGACAATGGCATATATAAGGAAAAAAATGCAAGTTGCCAGATTTCTCTCTCTCTCTCCTTCCCTCTCTCTGTCTCTTCTTCTTTTTCTCTCTCTTCTTCTTCTCTTTCTCTCCCCCCCACTCTCCGGGACCACAAGAATCCCAGCAACCGGTTAGGTCCCACAGAGTGGGCCTTCTCCGGGGCCCGTCGACTAAACAATGTCATTTGGCGGGACCCAGGGGAAGAGCCTTCTCTGTGGTGGCTCTGACCCTCTGGAACCAGCTTCCCTCAGAGATTAGGATTGCCCCCACCCTCCTTGCCTTTCGGAAACTCCTTAAAACCCACCTCTGCCATCAGGCATGGGGGAATTGAAACATCTCCCCCTTGCCCATGTAGTTTCTGTGTATGATTCGACTGTGTGCTTGTTTTTTATATATTGGGGTTTCTTTTGGATTTTTTAACCTAAAACTGTAATTTAGATTGCTAAATATTAGATTTGTTACTATGCATTGTTTTTTACCATTGTTGTGAGCTGCCCCGAGTCTACAGAGAGGGGCGGCATATAAATCCCATAAATGTAATCTAATCTAATCCCCCTGCCTCTGCCTTTCCCTCCCTCTGCCTGTCTGACTCTCTCTCTCTTCTTCCCCCTCCCTCTCCTTCCCTCCCTCCCTCCCACTCTCCTTATGCATTTCCCTACCTCTGTTTCTCTCTTCTCCCCAGCGGTGGGCTATGAGCCGGAATGCTAAATTGCGCTCGCCGCCACAGATTGTAAGTTCTTGCAGGGCCAGAGCGATTTTGCTGCTGCACCTATGGAGGCAGCAAAATTGCACATGGAGCCATAGGTAAACCCATGTTTTGGCACGTACGGAAACAAAAAAACCTCGCCGAAACACGGGCGCACCTGCGGCTCCGTGCATGATTTTGCTGCCTCCACAGGTGCAGCAGCAAAATCGCGCTGGCCCCGCAAGAATTTATGAGCCGTGGCAGAGAGCGCAATTTAGCGTTCTGGCTCATGGCCCGCCACTGCTTCTCCCTCCCTCTCATCCTCTTCCCTCTCTCTGTGTCTTTTCCTCCCTCTACCTTGGTTGTCTCTGCATCTCTCTCTTATTTGTTTGTTTGTTTGTTTGTTTATTTAGTTATTTAGTTATTTAGTTATTTAGTTATTTAGTTATTTAGTTATTTAGTTATTTAGTTATTTAGTTATTTAGTTATTTAGTTATTTAGTTATTTAGTTATTTAGTTATTTAGTTAGTTATTTAGTTATTTAGTTATTTAGTTAGTTATTTAGTTATTTAGTTATTTAGTTAGTTATTTAGTTATTTAGTTAGTTATTTAGTTAGTTAGTTAGTTAGTTAGTTAGTTATTTAGTTATTTAGTTATTTAGTTATTTAGTTATTTAGTTATTTAGTTATTTAGTTATTTAGTTATTTAGTTATTTAGTTATTTAGTTATTTAGTTATTTAGTTATTTAGTTATTTAGTTATTTAGTTATTTAGTTATTTAGTTATTTAGTTATTTAGTTATTTAGTTATTTAGTTATTTAGTTATTTAGTTATTTAGTTATTTAGTTATTTAGTTGCAGGGCAGTGCTGAGGAAAATAAAGTCGCTCGGACCCGAGCGGAACTCGACTCCAATTGCATAGCTGTATCGGCTGACAATGAGTCATTCGAGGTGACTGGGGCTAAACATCTTTGTCCATCTGTCTGGGAGGAGTTTGACTTGGTGACACCTGATGAAGTGGACAAGGCCATTGGAGCTGTGAGTTCTGCCACCTGCTTACTGGATCCGTGTCCCTCTTGGTTGGTTTTGGCCAGTCGAGAGGTGACACAGAGCTGGGTCCAGGAGATTGTCACCGCCTCCTTGGGGAGGGGGTCCTTCCCGGCTCCTTATAAGGAGGCACTTGTGCGCCCCCTCCTCAAGAAGCCTTCCCTGGACCCAGCCGTGCTTAATAACTACCGTCCAGTCTCCAACCTTCCCTTTATGGGGAAGGTTGTTGAGAAGGTGGTGGCGCTCCAACTCCGGTCCTTGGAAGAAGCCGATTATCTAGGGCCCCAACAGTCGGGTTTCAGGCCCGGTTACAGCACGGAAACTGCTTTGGTCGCGTTGATGGATGATCTCTGGCGGGCCCGGGACTTGTCCTCTGTCCTGGTGCTTCTTGACCTCTCAGCGGCTTTCGATACCATCGACCATGGTATCCTTCTGCGCCGACTGGAGGGGTTGGGAGTGGGAGGCACTGTTCTCCAGTGGTTCTACTCCTACCTCTCTGGTCGGTCGCAGTCGGTGTTAGTGGGGGGTCAGAGGTCGACCTCTAGGTTTCTCCCTTGTGGGGTACCTCAGGGGTCGGTCCTCTCCCCCCTGCTATTTAATATCTACATGAAACCGCTGGGTGAGATCATCCAAGGGCATGGGGTGAGGTATCATCAATATGCGGATGATACCCAGTTGTACATCTCCACCCCATGTCCAGTCAGCGAAGCAGTGGAAGTGATGTGCCGGTGCCTGGAGGCTGTTGGGGACTGGATGGGTGTCAACAAACTCAAACTCAATCCAGACAAGACGGAGTGGCTGTGGGTGTTGCCTCCCAAGGACAATTCCATCTGTCCGTCCATTACCCTGGAGGGGGGGAACTACTGACCCCCTCAGAGAGGGTGCGCAACTTGGGCGTCCTCCTCGACCCACAGCTGACATTGGAACATCATCTTTCGGCTGTGGCGAGGAGGGCGTTTGCCCAGGTTCGCCTGGTGCACCAGTTGCGGCCCTATTTGGACAGGGAGTCATTGCTCACAGTCACTCATGCCCTTATCACCTCGAGGTTCGATTACTGCAACGCTCTCTACATGGGGCTACCTCTGAAAAGTGTTCGGAAACTTCAGATCGTGCAGAACGCAGCCGCGAGAGCCATCGTGGGGCTTCCTAGATTCACCCACGTTTCTACAACACTCCGTGGCCTGCATTGGCTGCCGATCAGTTTCCGGTCACAATTCAAAGTGTTGGTCATGACCTTTAAAGCCCTACATGGCATTGGACCAGAATACCTCCGGAACCCCCTACTACCGCACGAATCCCAGCGGCCGATAAGGTCCCACAGAGTTGGCCTTCTCCGGGTCCCGTCGACTAAACAATGTCATCTGGTGGGCCCCAGGGGAAGAGCCTTCTCTGTGGCGGCCCCAGCCCTCTGGAATCAACTCCCCCCGGAGATTAGAACTGCTCCCACCCTCCTTGTCTTCCGTAAACTACTTAAGACCCATCTATACCGCCAGGCATGGGGGATTTGAGACACCTTTCCCCCAGGCTTATTATAATTTATGTTTGGTATGTATGTGCTGTTTGGTTTTTTAAATTGATAGGGTTTTTAGTTTTTTCTTAATATTAGATTTGTGCCTGTACAATATTGTTTTATCGCTTGTTGTGAGCCGTCCCGAGTCTTCGGAGAGGGGCGGCATACAAATCTAATAAATTATTATTATTATTATTATTATTATTATTATTATTATTATTATTATTATTATTATTATTTAGTGATTTAGTGATTTAGTGATTTAGTTATTTAGTTATTTAGTTATTTAGTTATTATTTAGTTATTTAGTTATTTAGTTATTTAGTTATTTAGTTATTTAGTTATTTGTTTTGTCCAATACACAATACACTCTACCTCTCTTCCTCCCTTCTTCTGTCTCTGTCTCCCTCTACCTCTTCATCTGCTTCTCCCTCCTTCTCTCTCTCTCTCCCTCCCTCCCTCTCTCTTACCCCTCTCTCTGACACACAAGGATTCCATATGAAAAATGCAAACCAAATTTGTTGTCCTTCAAGAAACCTATCAGGGACAATTTAGTCAAGACTAGGTAAGGTGAATCTTGGAAAAAGAAATGGACTCTCCTGGAAGATGGCAGGACAGGCTGAATGAATGACAAGAGAGCACTTTCTGAAGAAGCATCTCACGTTTTCCTGTGGAGATAATAAGACTAATATATCTTCCATGTCTGCAGAAGTTTGGTTATGTAAGTACCCTTGAGACAAGTTTGGTTCCTGCTGATTCAGTGGACAAATGCTTGCCACTGTGACCATCTCTAGTAGGATTTTCAAGGTGACAAGGTGACAATTTGTAGGTGTTCTCGGACCTTCAAACATTTTCTTTAAGACCATTCATCTACCTTCTCTGTTACCTGCTGCAAAACATTTTCCCCTCTCATCCATCATCCACTCACATCACACGCCCAAAGCAATCAGCTTTTCTTTGGTCTAGGAATCATTGTTTGCAGTCCATAGCTTTCTTTGCCCTTGAAAAGTATCCAGAAGCTTCCATTGGTTCAAAATGCAATGGCCCACATGGTTTTGTACAGACTTAGCTGTACAAATGTGTGTGTTGTCATCTCCTGCGGGAGCTTCATTGGCTGTCAATTTGCAATGGGTCCAATTCAAGGTGCAGGATTGTCACCTTGAAAGTCCTATAGTACATGGCTTGGGACCAGATTATTTGAAAGACCATCTTTTTCCCAGTTATCTTTACCCAACCCACCAGAGCAGAGAGGTCAGGAATGTAGCAGGCTTTCATAAAAAAATATAAAATACTAATAGCTGGATACCTATTCTTTGCTTAGAAACTGAACTCCTTATAGCATGGAGTAGAATGGCTTAAACTTCCAGCCTCCAGGCTAGATGAGTCATGTGCTGACTACACCCACTGGCATTTGGAGCAGAATTCTTTTCAGGTGGGGAGGGGGAGTAGAATGTCCAACGCCTTAGAATCAGAGCATGTTACTAATAATATAAGAAATAACTAATGATCTGATGCTCATTTCAATAAATCCTTTCTAAGCGAGCACCTAGAAGCCAAGGTGAACATATGTGCCAAGTTTCAAGTTTGCAGGCTTTATGGTTCTGGAGATTTCATGATGATGTGTGAGTGATATTTCTCACCCAGACACACCTGTAGATTTAAAATTCCATACATACATTCTTAGCAAATATTTCCAAATCTCTTTGTGTTTGATCTTCCTTTAATGCCCAGCTTTTCCATTCTTAAATTCCAAACATGACAATTCATTTCATCAATTGGTCTAATCTTTGCCATTTCCCCATTTTCTATTATTGTCTGACTCTACCATTGCATTCCTTTCTTTAAAAAAAAAGATTACATTATAGGGTGTGTGTATGAAATAAAATAAAAAAGGTAAATATTCTATAAAATTTTTCTATAATTTCTATGTTGTGGTTGGCTCTGGGCCAGCTCCTGCTCCGAGGACCGTGGGGGTTGGTTTGGGAGAATCCTCACATTATCAGAGGCCGGTTTTACTGCCAACAGCTTCGGACAGTGAAGCTTCTGTGTCAAGGGAAGATTCTGGGAGTGAAGCAGGATCGGATGATGAGGTAGTTACAGGCAGCCCATTAGCTAATTACCCCATTAATGAGTTATTATCATCATTAGACTGGGAGGAAGAAGGATTCATAGATGCTCGCAGGCACAAGTTTATGACAAGGAGGGAACAACTGCACAGATATTATAGAAGATAAGAGAGAACACCTGCGGCTGGGGCAATTAGGCTAATGGGGCTGCTGATAAATTGCCAGCGTTGCTGAGAGCGTGCATGGGAAATTATCCGTTTGGTGAGAGAGGAGTGCTGTTTGCTGTTGAACTGCTTCAGGATTTACCAGGACTTTTTTGAATATTTCACAGTTAAGTACAGCTTGAGGACTCTTGAAGGGGGGTGGCTGTGACGTCTTCACAGCTGCCTTTATCTGCTATGTTTTTGTTTTTGCTTTTCACAGCATTCCAGGCTCCTTGTATGTGGGAGAGCACTTTGGCTGATTTAAAGTGCATGTGTACAATATTTTTCTGTTGATAAACCAACTCTTGGTTTACTTTACAACAGTGTGTGTTTGAATTTACACTTTAGACTTAATTGGGGCTTGCAACGTGAAGCCCGACATAACATTCTATATAATTTAAGTTACTTATAAGTAAAAAAGCTGGGATAAAAAGCTAAATAAAATAAAATATTTTACAAATATAATTTTATGTATCTGTGACTCACTGATTCAAAACAGGCTTTAGGAATAAGATGATAAAGTTGCACAGAGGCAACTTAGTCATTTTATATTTGCTTTTTTTCCTATTTTACAGCCAAATGATAAAATATTAAGGAGTTGTTCATTAAAAGATAGAATGGAAACCTTGTGAAAATAATCCTGTGTTGGGATCCAAGCTTCATACATTAATCAATAGTCTATATATAATTAGCACCAGAAACGTTTGATACGAAAACAGAATTTCTTTACATAGAGAAGAAAAATAAACTTGATGAAACTTGATGAAAGTTAAGCTGCTTCTAAACACACATAATTCTTGTGCAATAAAAAACACTTATGTATTTTTTATGATCTAGTTTTTAAAATCTCCCTTTTTTTCCCTAAAATAAACAAAAAATGTCAATCTTATCTAAGAGCAAACCTCTCCAGTTAGCTGACAAAGTAGAGAAGCATAAATAGAAGGTCATAGCACAGACTCACAGAGTAAAAGTAAAATAGAATATGAAGAATAAGCAATAAAAGTAAAAGCCTAATTAATAAAAATATCTAAACATATTGTCTTGCCTTGTCATTGTTTTTATGCTTTTTTAAAAATGTAAATATTTAATAAAGATTATTTTTAAAAAAGAAATGGCTAAACAGGACAGCTGCCTGAACTACTGATGCTTTAAGGCAGGGCTGTCAAATTCTATTTCATTGAGGGCTTCATCAGTGTTGTGTTTGACCTCGAGGTGGTGGGAGGAGCGCATGGCCACTTCAATGTCACTCATGTTGGGGGCACCTGGGGTGGCCAGAGTGCTCTACCACCAAAAAAGAGCTCCCGAGCTCCGTTTTCGACTGCGACTGCCTCATGCAACCCCCTTCTTTTTTAAAAATATGTTTATTGATATGTTTATTTTTTCATACGACATATATTCATATTTACAGGTGAATCTGCATCATGTATATAAAGTGATACCTTGTCTTACAAACTTAATTGGTTTCTGGGTGAGGTTCATAGGGTGAAAATTTCGTAAGACAAAACAATGTTTCCCATAGGAATCAATAAGCGATTAATGCGTGCAAGCCCAAAATCCACCCCTTTTGCCAGCCGAAGCGCCCATTTTTGTGCTGCTGGGATCCCCTGAGGCTCCCCTCCATGGGAAACCCTACCTCCGGACTTCCGTTGCCAGCAAAGTGCACGTTTTTGCAATGCTGGGATTCCCCTGCTGGGATTCCCCTGCAGCATCACAAAAATATGGAAATCTGGAGGTGGGATTTCCCATGGAGGGAAGCCTTGGGGGAATCCAAGCAGTGCAAAAACGGGCGCTTGGCTGGCAACAGAAGGTCTGGAGGTGGGGTTTCCCAATGAGGGGAGTCTTCGCCTGGCAACGGAAGTCCGAAGGCGGGGCATCCCAGCGGCGGCAGTGGGTTCATAAGGTGAAAATAGTTCAGAAGAAGAGGCAAAAAAATCTTGAACCCCGGGTTCATATCTCGAAAAGTTTGTTTGACGAGGGGTTCATAAGATGAGGTATCACTGTACATTCCTATCAATTATATCTTTAATTACATTTATATACATAAATATCTTATTTCTATTCTTGTTGTAGATTTCTCTTTTTAGTCCATGAATACCATTTTGTCCAGATTGAATAATAGTCCGAATCAATTTGATTATTTAGTTCCATAGTCAGCCTATCTATCTCGGCACATTCGTAGATTTTCCTGATTATCTCTTTGATTACCCTCTTCTAATTGAAACAGAGCTCGGGAGGGCCGCACACAGCCCTCCTGAGTTCCGCTTTCACTGGCAGAAGTACCCCAGGCCAGTCCTTTGCTGATTCCAAGGTGGCCTTGTGGTCCAGGTTTAAGTACCCCATGGGCTGGATCTAGCCCCCAGGCCTTGAGTTTGACACCCCTGCATTGAGGAGATTGTTCTAACCAGTATTGGGCTGCCCCGGTGCACCTGGAATCACCGATCCGGTAGCAGAAACAGCAATGCATGTGAATATGCGCATCTCCGCCATGCCGCCCCCGACCCAGTGAATCCCGCACAAGAATTTGCTTCTATGCATGCAAAGAAATCAGCAAAAATCACCGAAATAGCGCACATGTGAATCTTCTCGCATGAAATTTTGTCAGTTTTCTCCAATTTCTTTTCCTCTGCACATGCACAGAAGCAAATTCTCTCATGGAAGTGTGCGCGCCTGCCGCTGCCCACGCCGGTCTCCGGGACTGATCCGGTAGGGAAAGTAAGTGCAGCCATTCACTGGTTGTAACATATTTGGAGAAGATTTGCTGGCAGCCAGGCATATTGATATAAACAGGATAGAAATGGTTGAAAGGCCGGTGAAGCATCCATACCGAGTCATGGGAAGATTACCTTAGTGCTTTGAAGATTTCTTAATGATTTCAGAAGTCAATTTTATGAATCCAGACCAGAATATCTCCGGGACCGCCTTCTGCCGCATGAATCCCAGCGACCGATTAGGTCCCACAGAGTTGGCCTTCTCCAGGTCCCGTCGACTAAACAATGTCATCTGGCGGGTCCTAGGGGAAGAGCCTTCTCTGTGGCGGCCACGACTCTCTGGAACCAGCTCCCCCTGGAGATTAGAACTGCCCCCATCCTCCTTGCTTTCCGTAAACTCCTTAAAACTCACCTCTGCCGTCAGGCATGGGGGAATTGAGGCATTCCCCCCTCCCCCGAGCCTATACAATTTATGTATGGTATGTCTGTGTGTATGCCTGGTTTAAAAATGGGGTTTTTTAATTTTTTAAATTTATTAGATTTGTTGTGAATTGTTTTATTGTATGTTGTGAGCCGCCCCGAGTCTACGGAGAGGGGAGGCATACAAATCTAATAAATAAATAAATAAATAAATGAATGAATGAATGAATGAATGAATGAATGAATGAATGAATGAATGAATGAATGAATGAATGAATGAATGAATGAATACATACATACATACATACATACATACATACATACATACATACATACATACATACATACATAAACCCAAAGAAGCTATTAAACACACTAGAGAATGCAAAAAGGTCTTTTCTTAGCACTGAAAACATCTGTCACATGCAGATTTCAAAAGAGCTTCTCCAAAAGAACATTCCACCCAGTGAGGGGAAAAGAATCCAAGACATATTCTCTCTCAGAAGGACCTAAGATCTAAATAGTATTGGGGGGAAATCCTTCAAATAACTAGGCCTGCTACCATTTAGGGCATGAACTATTGATACTGGTGCTTTGTTCTGCTCCCAAAAATCTGTCCGGAACCCAATGTAGATCATCAAGCATCTGTTCCAACTATCACTTTCTGCCCTATTTTTGGAGTGCCCAACAGAGAATACGCTGAAATACTTCAGAGGAATGTTCTCTATAAATGATGGTCTTCTTAATCAATTCTTAGTAACATTTCTCCAAAGACAATCAGGTAAAGAACAAAGGATCTGCTTTGACACATAACTCTTAAGATTTTTTGTTTACAAATTGTGAATATTTTTTTCCAAACTCTCCTCAGGATACAAATGATGACTTAAGCGAGTGATGGCGAACCTATGACAAAGGTGCCACAGGTGGCACATGGAGCCGTATCTGCTGGCACTTGAGCCATTTATTTATTTATGTATTTATTTATTCATTCATTCATTCATTCATTCATTCATTCATTTATTGGATTTGTGTGCCCCCCCTCTCCATGGACTCGGGGCGGCTAACAACAGTGATAAAAACAGCATGTAGAAATCCAATACTAAAACAGCTAAAAACCCTTGTTATAAAACCAATCATACATACAAACATACCAGGCATAAATTGTAGAAGCCTAGGGGGAAAGAATATCTCAGTTCCCCCATGCCTGACGGCAGAGGTGGGTTTTGAGGAGCTTACAAAAGGCAAGGAGGGTGGGGGCTATTCTAATCTCTGGGGGGAGTTGGTTCCAGAGGGCCGGGGCCGCCACAAAGAAGGCTCTTCCCCTGGGTCCCGCCAAACGACATTGTTTAGTTGACGGGACCCGGAGAAGACCCACTCTGTGGGACCTAACTGGTTGCTGGGATTGTGCGGCAGAAGGCGGTCCAGGAGATAATCTGGCCCGGTGCCATGAAGGGCTTTATAGGTCATAACCAACACTTTGAATTGTGACCGGAAACTGATCGGCAACCAATGCAGCCTGCGGAGTGTTGGTGTGACAAGGGCATATTTAGGGAAGCCCATGATTGCTCTCGCAGCTGCATTCTGCACGATCTGAAGTTTCCAAACACTTTTCAAAGATAGCCCCATGTAGAGAGCATTACAGTAGTTGAGCCTCGAGGTGATGAGGGCGTGAGTGACTGTGAGCAGTGACTCCCGATCCAGATAGGCCTTAGCTCAGCTGCAACGTGCATGTGTGTGCCAGCCAGGTGATTCTTGGCTTGCACAGAAGCTCTGGGAGGGTGTTATTTGCTTCCAGAGAACCTCTGGAGGGATGGGGAGGGCCTTTTTACCCTTCCACAGCTCCGGGGAAGTCTTTGGAGCTTGGGGAGGGCAAAACATGAGCCTACTTGGCCCACCAGAAGTTGGGAAACAGGCCATTTCTGGCCTCCAGATGGCCTCCGGGCGTGGGGGAAGATGTTTCCACTCTCCCCAGGCACTGAATTATGGGTGTGGGCACTGCCGCAGGCACGCTAGCATGCACACGCGCTATTTCGTCACCCAAAGAAAAAAAAAGATATGCCATCAGTGACTTAAGCAGATGACTTAGCAGCTTTAAGGCTTCAACTCCCAGAATTCTTAGCATGGCTGGTTGGGGACTTCTGGGAGTTGAAGTCCACAAATCCGAAAGTTGCCAAATTGCCAACCCTTATTTAAGACAAGAAATTATACTTTGAAACCATGGGTATCTTATTTGTTTATAACTCTCATAACTCTCATAACTTTTTTTTAATTATGGCTTATTCCTGGCCTGTGTTTGTGCTCTACCCAAACATCTTGTGAATGTTTTTACAAGTGTGAGGCAATAGCCAATAAAAGATGGAATTGAATAAACCATGGCTATTTTGCTCATCTGCAGAATTGACTGTGGCTTGTTTCCTAGTCCACAGCTTAAAAAAAATCCCAGTTCAATATGAGATGTGTAGGCCACTTCTGATAAAATTAGGATGTAAATATGAAGAGGACAGCAAAATGATAAATGTAAAAGAAGCGAACACCCTTTCAAATTCGATCACCAGAATTTATCTTTCAAAAGCTGAACAGCCACAAATCTTATTGTGCTGTTAGTGAGAACCACCTAGGACACATCTCATAAAAGTAATAAGAGCCATATTTGTCACCTCTCCTAAGCAACGGCTAACCTATTATTTCTCCAGAGACAACAAACTCTCTTATCCTAAAGGCTCAGAATGTTGAGCTTTGGCGAAGAAGAAAGGTTTCTGGTGTGAAATAATACCGATCTCATCTATTTCCCCTCAAATTTTTCCTTTAACTCTTTCTTCTTTTGTCAGTTTTATGAGTTGGACATGAAACCTGGCACCTAATTTATTTTGTAGTTGGTTAGCTAGGAACCTCAGCAAAATAATCAGATGGTAAATTATGGCATCCACTTAATAGAGATATTTTAATAGATGTATTTTAATCACCAGAAACTCCTGGAAAACCAGATGATTTCCGTTGTGTGAAAATGAGAACCTTCCTGAATTATGTATTTTCTATTTTCATTTATTTATATCCTATCTTTATTGCTTTTAGAAATAACTCAAGACAGTTAACATACCTAATACAGTGATACCTCTACTTATGAACTTAATTCGTTTTGTGACCAGGTTCTTAAGTAGAAAAGTTTGTAAGAAGAAGCAATTTTTCCTATAGGAATCAGTGTAAAATAAGATGCATGCTGGATTGATTGACCGAGCGAGTTCTACATGTCTTGTATGTTCTGTATTCTTTTCTTTGTCCAATTTTTCTTTCTTTCTTTCTCCTTTACATCACTGAACAGTCTTCTCTTCGGATATTAGGAATGAACACCTTATTTATAAATCCTACCCTCAAAACGATGCTATAGAGCACTGTACACCAGAACAACTAGACCCAATAACAGGGTATAAATGCCCTCCCACATCCCCTTGGAGTCTCTCTGGAAGCCAAAAACACCATCCCAGAGCCATGCCATAGATTCACCATCACTGCCCTACACCATTTCTGACAAATGGCAATTCAATCTTGTCTTGAAAGTCTCAGGTGATGAAGCTCCCACAACTTTCGAAGGCAAGCTCTTCCATTGGTTGATTGTTCACCTTGTCAGAAAATTTATCCTATTTCTAAGTTAAATATCTGAGTTTTCATCCATTATTCTTTGTCTGGCTTTAATGTCCCTTGGAAAATAGGTTGAACCTGTTATGTTTGCAAGTTGTTAAAATAAATGTGATTGGTGATTGGAGCAGGCACGACCAATAAGAAGCCCGCAAACGCAACCAATAGGAAGCCGAGGCGCGACCAATAAGGAACCCACGGTCGCAACCAATAGGAAGCCTCGGCGCGAAGCCTGAAACATTGTCACCAATCCCCAGCGCTGGTAACAAAGTATAAAAGGTGCGGCTTCGGCTGCTTTTCCTCTAAATTACTACCTGCCTGCGAGATGGTCACTTTTAATGTTCCTGATTACTAAATAAAGAGCTGTTAACCTTTTTCTCGGCCTCCAGCCTCTGATTTAACAGAACCCTTCCTCTTTGGGGCAGGCCCACAAGTATTGGAACAGTGTAGTACTGTGGACTGTAGTAGCTTGAACCTTAGACTTTAAATGTGAATTATTGTGAAGCAACAATATAAAAGGGGGCTATCGCTCCTCCAGTATAGATCTTAAAGGTGTCCAATGATGCAGAATACTGGACTCTTCTTTTTTAAACTAAATTTTATTTTTTTATATATAATAAAGCACAGTGCACAGTGATACGTGCTCCCACCACCCAACATCGTTCAGAGCCCTCCACCAAAATCACATTTTAAACTAAGAACATTACAATATTTACAAATTATAGAGTGATTCCAGTTTATTCTTTATACCTTTGTTTCAAATTCTACTAACCATATAACCTCTAACCCTGTCCCATCATCCCATCAGCTCCCGCACTTTATTTTCATTAATCATATTCATCTTTATATCCATAATTTCAAACTGAATGTGTTCCACCATGTACTGGTACCAATTTTGTATTGTCCACTTTGTTGCATCCTTCCAACATAAAACTATTACCACTTGGGCAACTTTCTATAGCTGCTTCTTTAATTTCTCTGAATTTACCCATATCACTTTTTATTACTAATACTGCCATCTCCTTTATTGTTGTGAGCCGCCCCGAGTTTGCGGAGAGGGGCGGCATATAAATCCAATAAACCTAAACCTAAACCACCTATTTTATATTTAACATCCTATTAAGTTCCTCTTGCACCTTTTTCCAGAATTTCTGCACTACCAAACACTCCCAAAACATGTGCATAAACACTCTTTCTCACCTGGCATCCATGACAACAGACACCCTTAACATTCTGATAAAAGTATGGAAGTTGTGCAGGTGTGTGATGCCACTTACGCAAAAGTTTTCTTCTCATTTCTCTAACCCTTGTATTCTTAATTTTTCTTATATTCTCCACTATATTCTTCATGTCTTATATGTCTATTTTAATTCACTTTGCCACCATCTAGTTAATCCCTGGATCATGAAAAGTGTTCGGAAACTTCAGATCGTGCAGAATGCGGCCGCGAGAGCCATCGTGGGGCTTCCCAGATTCGCCCACATTTCTGCAACACTCCGCGGCCTGCACTGGCTGCCGATCGTTTTCTGGTCACAATTCAAAGTGTTGGTAATGACCTTTAAAGCCCTACATGGTATTGGGCCAGAATACATCCAGAACCGCCTTCTACCGCACGAATCCCAGTGGCCAATAAGGTCCCACAGAGTTGGCCTTCTCCGGGTCTGGTCGACCAAACAATGTCGTTTGGCGCGCCCCAGGGGAAGAGCCTTATCTGTGGCGGCCACGGCCCTCTGGAATCAATTCCCCCCAGAGATTAGAATGGCCCAAACCCTCCTTTTCTTTCGCAAATTACTCAAGACCCACCCTTGTCGCCAGGCATGGGGGAGTTAGGATATTCCTTCCCCTAGGCCATTAAAAGTTATGTATGGTATGTTCGTGTGTATGTTTGGTTTTTATAATAAGGGTTTTTAGTTGTTTATTAAATTGGATTGTTACATGTTGTTTTTTATCATTGTTGTCCGCCCCACCGAGTCCATGGATAGGGGCAGCATACAAATCCAATAAATAAAATAAATAAATAAAATAAAATAAATAAATGCACCCATCTGCCTGCGTTAACATCCTGTATATATTACCTGCCTGTGGCTTTGTATAGATTCTTCTGACACTTCTTATATAATTGCAAATGTACCTCTTGTTTGGAAATAGGATGTTGTACGGCATGAATTTTAGGAATGCAGGAGAGATCTTCTCAAGTTTTCTTAGCAGATAATGGGAAGTCATAAGCCACAATCTTGAGCCAATTCAATTAAGAAAACTGATGGACATGAAGGTGGTTTTCCTCAGCATCTCACACAAGGGGTCTTTTCCTATGAGGCACCCTTTGACCTTGGCAGATAGAGCTCCTAATTGATTTAGCTTAGGAGGCGACATTTTGAAGACAATAGCCAGTGTGGTTCTAGTTAGACAGCCAGTTTCTTAATAATTATGGATAAGCACAAGCTCTAACAATGGTCAGCAACTAGCCAAAAAAGAAAAATCTTCACAGGCAAGATTGGGGTTTTATTGTGAAATAAATTAATAGCTCCTTTCCTCAGCCACTGTTCCCTAGTGCCTTTTTTTTTTAATGCAATCCACTTTCATATATACCTTTAATTAATTTACTTGCCTTGAGAAGGAATTACTCTGGGTTGGGTGAAGCCAACTGAGTTAAGAGCTAAAGTGGTATACAGGTTATCCCTACAATAACAACTAATGCACATCCTTTTCTAACCACAACCTGGAGTTGACATTTAAAACAACATCTCAGCATTTCTCACTTCTTTAATGGCTGACAGAATTCTATTTTCCTCCATGGCAGCAATAGCTGAGGCTTGCAAAAAAAACCCCACCCGAGCCCATATTATAGAGATGAACCACCCACAACTTCAATTTTTATAACAGCACTCGGGAGGGAGGGGAATCCCTTAATGTTTTATTTTCAAGAAGTCTCTCTATCTCTCTTTCCCCCACTTGACACCAACTCTCAGAAAGTTTATTATTACCTCAGAACCATTGACAGCTACAGTGATCATCTCTGAATGTGTGTTCTAACCAGAATCATGGTGTTCAGGTCCACACAAAAAAGTGACAATATAAAATCTCTTAATATGAATCAAAATAAAGATATGCATAATAAAAATTCGGACCAAAATCAATACAACCCCTGTCTGAGTTCAACCCACTTGATAATTACTAGAAACTTACTAATATTACAACCTACAATTATGTCTCACTAACAAAAACAACAAACATAATCAAACTAAGCCGTCACAATCCAAATGCCTGCTAGCTTGCAGGTACTCCTCCTCTCTTTCTCTCTCTCTTCTCTCTTCCTTCTTCTTTTCTTCCTTCCCTCTTTCCTTTTCTACCCCTTTGCTTTCCACGTTATTTTTGGACTATTAAATATTACAGCTATAAGATTATCCAAATAAGAATACTGAATACAAAATATTTACATATGGACAAATACTTGGAATGTGTATACAGTACAATAATATATATAAGCTGTTGTATAATAATACTGTTTACCCCCTCCCCCTCCCACTTCTCTTTTTTGTACTCTCATCCCCCTTTTCCCCTGTTTTCTTTCTTTTTGTATAAACTAATAAAGTATATATTTTTTTAAAAAAAGAGTGACAATATACTACTGGAAAACAAATTTAATGAGGAATATATTTTGCATTATTCCTTAACAAGCTTTGTTCCAATCTAGCGTGTTGATTGAACTAGCCACTAGCTCAATGCATACAGCACAACCAGTGTGGTGTTTAATTCACCACACTTCAAAAGAGACATTGAAACTCTGGAGAAGGTGCAAAAAAGAGCAACCAAGATGATTAAGGGATTGGAAACCAAGACTTATGAAGAGAGACTGAGGGGACTGGGCATGGATAGCCTAGAGAAAAGGAGGGCCAGAGCGGACATGATAGCAGTCTACAGGTATACGAGGGGTTGCCACAGAGAGGAGGGGATCACTTTATTCTTCAGGGCACCAGAGGGCCGGACGAGGAACAATGGCTGGAAGCTGACCAAGGAGAGATTCAACATGGAGATAAGGAGGAACTTCCTGATGGTCAGAGCGATCAACCAATGGAACAACCTACCAGTGGACGTTGTGAACTCCAACACTCTGGATATTTTTAAGAGAAGATTGAACTGCCACTTGACTGGTGTACTATAGGGTTCCTGCTTGGGCAGGGGGTTGAACTCGATGGCCTTCATGGTCCCTTTCAACTCTAACAATAAATAGATAGATAGATAGATAGATAGATAGATAGATAGATAGATAGATAGATAGACAGACAGACAGACAGACAGACAGACAGACAGACAGACAGACAGACAGACAGACAGACAGACAAACAAATAAATAATTGACCGTGGCTATATTGTTGGGAGAAATATGTAGGTCCAGTTTCAAGCTGGGAGAAAGGCACTGGAGACAAAATGTAAGCTGGTGGCTGATTGGAAAGATGGACAGCAGAACCACGTGTCTGTGATTCTGGTGGAGCTGATCACATGGAGTTTGAGAATGAGGGGATTTTATATCTTCTCTTAGGTTTTGCACAAGAGCTTCCTGTTGCTGTGCAAGAATTGTACGTTGCATTGTATTAGCTGTTGTCAGACCCTCCTAGGGTGCCATGTAGGGGTCATAGCTGCCTCTATAGGCAAAGTACAACGCCTAGGTGTTTGCCTGAGCTAAATTTGGTTGAGGTTTCTGAGAGTGATGCAATAATTCCTATTGTGGCTTTTGTTTCCTGGGTGAGGGATAATCTGCCTTTGTTCAGACTTTTGCTGCAAGAAGTAATGGATTACCAAATTTACATTTCTAAAGCTGCCCCAGTTCAGTATTTGCTTGGGGGTGGGGAGGTGGGAGTGGGGCTCTGAGTTTCTGTATCCCTTAAGATTTGTTATTTCTCTTTTAGGGGAAATATTTTATCCTGCCTTTGGAAAGCAGCCCCCATCTTTCTTAATAGCCCCAGTAGGACTGGGCCAGCCTATCTACAAGACAAAAGATTTTCAATTCCAGGGTAATGAGCCCGGATGGCGCAGCAGGTAGAGTGCTGTACTGCAGGCCACTGAAGCTGACTTGTAGATCTGAAGGTCAGCGGTTCAAATCTCACCACCGGCTCAAGGTTGACTCAGCCCTCCATCCTTCCGAGGTGGGTAAAATGAGGACCCGGATTGTGGGGGCAATAGCCTGGCTCTGTTAAAAAAAGTGCTATTGCTAACATGTTGTAAGTCGCCCTGAATCTAAGGAGAAGGGCGGCATAAAAATCGAATAGATAGATAGATAGATAGATAGATAGATAGATAGATAGATGGATGGATGGATGGATGGATGGATGGATGGATGGATGGATGGATGGATGGATGGATGGATGGACGGACGGACGGACGGACGGACGGACGGACAAATAAATAAATAAATAAATAAATAAATAAATAAATATATAAATATATAAATATATAAATATATAAATAAATAAATAAATAAATAAATAAATAAATAAATAAATAAATAAATGTGACGACATGGCTCTTCAGGACATAATAGGTCCATTTAGCAGAAGATGCAGAGCTCTCAGCATTGCAATCTTCTAAGGACATTGCATCACCCAGCAAACTGCCACCAAACCTGGAAGTTCAGGCAAACATGACCCCACAGGAGTCTGACAATAGTCAAGATATGTCCTTGCAGAGGAACAGGAAGCTCAAGCGCAAAGACCAGGAGAAGTTATAAATCCCCTCATTCTGAACTCCATGTGTTCAGCTGCACCAGGTGGTTTTGTTCACCATTAAACCCTCTTTCCCATCAGCCTCCATGTTTCCAGTGTCTATCTCCCAGCCTGGAAGTGAACTAGATGGATATTTCCTCTAACAGACTTCAGAAATCGAACTGCAGTCTACTATAACATATTATTTCTCCTTTGTCCATAAGATTACATGCCTGCTACTTTAATAGGCAGCATTTCTTTAACCCAGAGTACGGAAAATCACAAAGCCAAAAGCTACTCAACAGGATAGAAAGAAAATAAAGCACATCAAATTATATACAGTCAGAGGAACAACAACAAAATCAATTAATTCAATGGGACATTAGATGTTAAATTAGCATACCAGTGGATACAGCCTGTAGTTAGCGTCAATCACATGTTGAGTACTTCCCTTTGTAACTCTTAACAGCACAATATGTGGCTGTTATATATGTGAGACACATCCCAGCCTGTACTATAATTTTATTGATTTACACATTGGCAGTGGTAGGGGGGCTGGGCGGTTAGCAAATGGTATTTAATTTAATGTCGATCTAACATTAAATCTTTGTATCACCTTTGATAAACTTCACAAACACTTGCCAAGTTTTGAGATGGAACTATTTGGAGAATTTTGCCATGTATGTGGACCCCATTTCCTATATTAACCAACATTTAAGTTTTGGCTTTTTGGAAATCATATAAAAACAGGTTGCTTTTTCCCCTTTAGTGTTGCCTCCTTTTTTAGCTTTCAGGCAGCTGGGAATAGCAGTTGTAATCTATGGATAAAACATGGTGAGTTTTCCCCTCTTTTTATGCTGGTTTAATGTTTTGCTTGCAATGACTTGGATAGGGTTTGAGTCATGCTGTTCATAAAATGTGTAACGCATATTTACATTTCTGGAGAATGTGATTTTTCATGCAATTCATTTGGATTTAAACCAATCTGATTCCCAGCTTCATTTTGGACAGTGTTAATTGTGGTCATACTCAACGATGAGTCACAGCAAGAAATGAAGGAAGAGAGAAATGAAATGGAGAACCTATTCATTTTGAAAGATTTGCAGTGGCCTTCCAAATTGTTGTCAATGCACTCTCTGAATGAGGATAAGGGAACAGAACATTATCAAGGTAATATTAATGTTTGTATAAATGCCTATTAATAATATATGATTAAGGATATACCAGTTACTAGTTACAATTTGCCTTCAAGCTGGGCAGAATGATGGCCTGTAGTGTAATAAATCTGAAATTTGCTGTATTCTAAATGAAGCTACGGAAGGGACATGCAGGAGGAGATCTGAATATCTAATTCGCACTGCCCCCTCCCTCCTTGCCTTCCGAAAGAGCTTAAAAACTCATCTTTGCCACCAGGCTTGGGACTTTTAGATTTTCCCCTGACCACTGAATGCCTTAACATGTTTATTTTTATGTGAAAGGACCGCCCTTTGCTTGCAGCGCCGCTGCAGCGTCCTTTTTCATAAAAATAACAATGTTTATTTTTACGTGAAGACCTCCCTTTGAAGGAGCTGGGGAATCCCTCCCACGAAGAGATTCCAGGGCGGAGCTTTGACGTCACCAGCAGGTTGCTAAGAACGCCAAGGTGATCACTTCCTGGACTGGAAGAGATGGTACAGGGACCTGCTCCTTCTTTGCTTAACAAGAACAAGGCATATTTTGGAAGATAAACCTGGACATTACAGCATAATGTTTTTATTAATAAGTTCCGAGTACTGTAATAAGATGTTGCCTTTAAAAGAGCAGGCTGACTGTTTAAATGGATTTTTAAAAAGAGAAAAAAGAAATATCTAATGAGTCTACTGACTTTTTTTCTTTTTCCTTTGTCATTTTTTAAAAAAACAGAGTTGGAATTCTGTGCTGTGTTCCACTTCAGCATTTCCAGCAGCCTTTATATTACTATAGAGAATGTGACATTTCAAATTCAGGGATAAGCAATTCAAAATGAAAGACAGAGACAGAGGCTAAAAAAGATAGCTAAAGAATCTCAAGTCCTTGTTTATCTTTAAGGGGGGAAAAGACCCCTTACAAAATATTACAACATCCTATTTATAGAGAAGGCAATTTTCTATTTAAAGCAGGAAAGGACCGTTAAGTGCAGAAATGATGAAAAGAACTGTGCTACCATTAAAAGGAGAGAAACTGCAGGAGGAGCATATGATAGGCTCTTGATTGAAACTGGCATCTTGGAGAAAGTATTACTAACAAGAATGGTATGGCAATAATAATTGATTGAGAAAAAAACATTAACATATCTTGTCTTTGGAGATTCTCAGTCATCCAGGTCATAGTTTTCCCAACGATGCTTTTTTTTAAAAAAAAGAGGCACCTGGACTTTCTGTTTTTTTCTTTTAAAATAATAATAATTTAAAAAATCTGATAGAAGCCTGGTCCATGGGCTCATTAAGCATCCCACAAAGTTGCTTTTTTGCCTGCCTAACTCTATCCCAATCAGCATCCTGGGTTAGAACCACTGAATAAATTGCATTCAATATTGGTATGGTTTTTAGTTCCCTTCTTCCCTGCCAGTAAAGGACACACTGGGAGAGGAAGATTATCTTGATTATCTGCAATTTTCTGTTCCCGTGGAAGAAATGGTATTCATGGGTGTTCAGATGTTATTTAAAACAAAACAAACTGGCAGATTCGTAAGGATTTTTCAAGCTATAATTTCATTGCTTAGGAACTGTGTTTCGTAAAATAGCAGAATATGGAAGCAATACCATTTCAGCATTACTGATATATTAAAAGCTTCATTGGTCTCTTCTTCTCTTCCTAAATGTTAACTAGCTGTCCATACGACCATTTGTTTAGTGACTGTTTGATCTTACAGTGGCAAAGAAGAAAGGTGATTTATGACTATTATAGCATCTCCTGGGTCATGTGATCAAAATTTAGATGCTTGGTAACTGGTTCATATTTATGATGGAAGCAGGGTACCACAATCATCAGATCCCCTTTGACAAGCAAAGATTCACTTAACAACCATGTTACTCATTTAACAATTGCAGAGATTCACCATAACGGTGGCAAGGAAGTCCATAAAAGGGGGCAAAACTCACCTAACATTTTTCTGACTTGGCCACAGAAATTTTGGGCTTAGTTGTGATTGCCGAGTACTACATTTTTTTTTAAAAAAAATTATACATACATACATTGTATTGGCAGTTCTGTGTTAGCAAAAACTTCAGAAGAGAAGGATTTAGGGGTGGTGATTTCTGACAGTCTCAAAATGGGTGAACAGTGCAGTCAAGCAGTAGGGAAAGCAAGTAGGATGCTTCGCTGCATAGCTAGAGGTATAACAAGCAGGAAGAGGGAGATTATGATCCTGCTATGTAGAGTGCTGGTGAGACCACATTTGGAATACTGTGTTCAGTTCTGGAGACCTCACCTACAAAAAGATATTGACAAAATTGAACGGGTCCAAAGACGGGCTACAAGAATGGTGGAAGGTCTTAAGCATAAAGCGTATCAGGAAAGACTTAATATACTCAATCTGTATAGTCTGGAGCAGCGTTTCCCAACCGCTGTGCCGCGGCACACTGGTGTGCCGCGAGACAAGGTCAGGTGTGCCGTGAAGTTCCGCTTCCAAACCGGAAGTTGAGTGTCCCGGCTTGCTTCTTCACACCTTCATTTTCGCGCCTTTCTTCTTCATGCCTTCCTTCTTTGCAGCAGGTGAGCTTGGGACTCGGCGGGATGGCAATAGCAGTGGCTGAGGCTTTCACTTGTGGCATCGGGAGTGCTAATAGCTGCTGCGGCGGCGGCAAGTGGAAGCCTCAGCCTTGGAGCCCCCTCGCGCCCATGGCTTCTCGTCGATGTCTCTGCCTGCCCGATCCGCGGGAGTGCTAATAGCGGCGGCGGCGGGAATAGCGGGGTGGGGGCTCCTGCCCGCCGCCGCTATTAGCACTCCCGTGGATCGGGCAGGCAGAGACATCGACGAGAAGCCATGGGCGCGAGGGGGCTCCAAGGCTGAGGCTTCCACTTGTGGCTGTCCCCGCCCGCCCGATCCTTCTCTCCGGCTTTTTTGGGGTGAGGCTTCTTCCACAGCGGTGGCTGCAGCGGCGCTGGCGATCCGCCCGCTAGCCGCTCCAAGCGCTGTGGGAACGCCCACCCCTCTCACAGTCTCGTCCCAGGCTGTCAGTAAAGGGGCTGCTTGCTCGGAACATTCAAACTAAGGGAAACCTTCGCTGGCCTCCACAGAGAAGAAAGGAAGAGAGAGAACGAGAGAGAGCAACAGAGAGAGAGAGAGAGAGAGAAACAACAAGAGAGAGAAAGAAAATAAGAGAACAAGAGAGAGAGAGACTAAGAGAGAGAGAAAGAAAAGAGAGAGAGAGAAAATAAGAGAATGAGAGAGAGCAACAGAGAGAGAGAAAGAACAAGAAAAAGCACGAGAGAAGAAAAGCAAGAGAGAAAAAGAGAGATAGCAAGAGATACTGAAAGAAAGCAAGAGAGAGAGAGAGAGAAAAAGAAAGCAAGAGAGACAGATAGGAAGAGGAAAGGAGAGAGAGAGAAATGAGAACAAAAAGGGGAGGAGAAATGAGAAAATGATTGAGGCAGAGAATGAGAGGAGAGAGAAACAAGAGAGAGAGAGAGGTGATTCTTGAAGCATATGGTAAAAAGCACCCAAATAATAAGAAAAAAACCCCAGCCCTCACCTGTTTTTGAAAAGAATAAAAGAGAATAAAACCCCAGCCCTCACCTGGTTTTGGAAATGGTTTGAGTACACACAGACATATAAGGGGGGGGGAGACAGAAATGAGACAGTAGTATAAATTTGAGGAGGGATGATTGATGATTGACTGTATTTATAAGGGGATGTTACATGGGATTGTATGTTCTATGTATAAATACATGTAGAAATACTGTAGATCTGAAGGTCAGCAGTTAAAATCTCATCCCCAGCTCCAGGTTGACTCAGCCTTCCATCCTTCCGAGGTGGGTAAAATGAGGACCCAGATTATGGGGGCAATATACTGGCTCTTTTAAAAAATGCTATTGCTAACATGTTGTAAGCCGCCCTCAGTCTAAGGAGAAGGAGGCATAAAAATTGAATGAATAAATAAATAAATAAATAATATTTACTGTCTTTTTGTGTCATTTTGGTTGGTGGTGTGCCCCAGGATTTTGTAAATGTAAAAAGTGTGCCGCGGCTCAAAAAAGGTTGAAAATCACTGGTCTGGAGGACAGAAGGAAAAGGGGGGACATGATCGAAACATTTAAATATGTTAAAGGGTTAAATACGTTCCAGGAGGGAAGTGTTTTTAATAGGAAAGTGAACACAGGAACAAGGGGACACAATCTGAAGTTAGTTGGGGGAAAGATCAAAAGCAACATGAGAAAATATTATTTGACTGAAAGAGTAGTAGATCCTTGGAACAAACTTCCAGCAGACATGGTAGATAAATCCACAGTAACTGAATTTAAACATGCCTGGGATAAACATATATCCATTATAAGATAAAATACAAAAAAATAGTATAAGGGCAGACTAGATGGACCATGAGGTCTTTTTCTGCCGTCAGACTTCTATGTTTCTATGTTACATAAATCAATAGTGAATTCTAAATACTGTGACTATTGATTCGCAAATGCGCTCACATGCAGAAGCAGAAGTGGGTGAGCAAACGTCTCACTGCCACTACTAACAGTTCACCAGACTGGGCCAAACTGGGAGTAACAGATCAACAGAGGAATTATTGAGTCTGTCATCTGCACCTCTATAACTGTCTTGTTCGGTTCTGCAACCCACCAAGAAAGGCACAGACTTTAGAGGATAATCAGAACTGCAAAAAACCTCCAATTGTTACCAACTTGACTTCCATTGAGGACCTGTCTAGTGCATGAATCAAAAAGAGGGTCATGAAAATATTTATGGGCCCCTCGCATCCTGGACATAAATTGTTTTAACTTCTACCCTCAAAACAACGCTAAGGAGCACTGCACACCAGGACAAATAGACACCAGAACAGTTTTTTCCCCCAGATGCCATCACTCTGCCAAACAAATAATTTCCAAATAATAATTTGACAGTCAACACTGTCAAACTATTCAGTAAGACTGCAAGTCCTTTGCATTGCTATTACTATTAGTCTTCTCATCGTTCCTATCACCTATCTCCTCCCACTTAGGACTGTAGGTGTCAACGCCCCAAATAGCATTTGAGAAATAAATCAGAATCCACTCCATGTCTCTCACAAAAGGTTTGATTTATTATCAGAGCCATGTTGGTTATGTTTCAGCCATTCCAATACTAACTTCTCTCCAGTACTCCACCCAAGTTAAGGTTCATCTCACATTCCCACAGCCACAAGTGCGTGGACCAGTCCGGGCCAGGGATTCGCCAACTTTCGTACAGTTGATGCAGAAGAAAAGATGACCTTGGACTCTGAGAAAGGAACTTGTGGTGGCTATTAACTTCTCTCCTACCCCTCCAAATTCCCTTATGCTGTGTTACTGTGGCAGGCCAAAGCCTCTAATTCCACATGATGGCTTTTGGCCTGACACTAGGGCTGTAACTTGTTGCTTGTAACCTTACAATTTATATTAATATTGATTGTTTCCCTATTGCTTATTTGACCCCTATGACAATCATTAAGTGCCGTATCCCATGATTCTTAACAAATGTATCTTTTCTTTTATGTACACTGAGAGCATATGCACCAAAGACAAATTCCCTGTGTGTCCAATCACACTTGGCCAATAAAGAATTCTATTCTATTCTATTCTATTCTATTCTATTCCATTCCATTCCATTCCATTCTATTTCTATTCCATTCTATTTCTATTCTATTCTACTCTATTCTATTCTATTCCTAACCCACTGCTGTCATACATACATACGTACATACTCACAAACGTACATACGTACATATGTACATACTTAAATAAATACATTTTTATTCATTCCATTTAATTTATAGGCTGCCCATCTCATTATCACATGATTCTGGATGGCTTACAACATCATAAAATAAATAATAAATTATTATTTTTCTTCTTCTTTCTCTTTCTCTCTTTCTCTTACTTTCTCTCTCTCTCTCTCTCTCTCTCTCTATTTAGTTTTGGGTTATGCTTTCGAGGTTGTAATTGACATTTTACAAACTGCTTTGGGACTCTTTTGATGGAATAGTGAGATTAAACGAAGCTTTAAATTAGTTAACAAGGATAACAAAATCAGTCATAATTTCAATATTTGTAAAACGGTTTCGAGATCTGCAATGGAAAACCACACACCGTTCCATACAAACTTGTTCTGCCGGGCTCTCTGGTAGGAGCCTCCCAAAAATTCAAGGGTACGAATTTCAGACACACACACACACGTTTGAAAATTCAAAACAATGTTCTTTATCACAAAATTCAAAATAAACTAAGCACTCTTTTTGTATTGCAAATAGCACTCGTCCGACAACAACCGGGTAGTCTGAACAATTTCCGTTAAGCAGTCATTAAGTACTTAGCTAGCAGCTGTGAAGAAACTTCACACCCTTTCTTCTTCTAAGGAAGTGAGACACACACACACACACACACACACGCACACACACACACACACACGTTGCTCTGCTTTGGTTTCAAAGGCATGAAAAATCAACAAACAAAGTCCAGAAAACAGCAACACACGATTCCTGAAGAACTGCGATCAGATACTCTTTCACAATGGCCAAACCCACACGCTGCTATTTATAGCAGCAGCCCTAATTACTGGAGCCCCACCCAACCACAGGTGGCCTCATTTTCTCTTGTAATAATCCTTCAGTTGTTGTCTCCTATGCATCACTCTACGCATGCGTGGATGTGTCGTTAATTCTTGTTCAGAATCCAAGGATGATACAGATGATTGATCTCCTCCTGGGCTGTCTGCCAAACTCCCCTCTTCCCTGTCACTCATGCTTCCCTGGTCAGAGGAGGCTTCATCGGCAGATTCCATTGGGAGCAAAACAGGCCTGCGGCATGTGGATGTCTCCCCCACATCCACCTGCACACTCTTTGGGGCAGGAGCTGGGCCAGAGCTAACCACAACGCAAACTGTATCCTAGCTATGAGATTCAAGTGTGGAGGGGAAACCAGGAAAAAAAATATTCAGCAGAAATAAAGGCAGGGCAAGCTCTGTGTACTCCGAATGATCACATAAACAATGAATTTAGAAAGCAGCAAGAACCTGGATAAAAAGAGGAGATTTAATTGTGATGTTGTCTCTTGTTGTAAAAAGCTCCTTGATCAAACAAATGTAGAAAAAGTAGCATGCCTTCAATCAATACCTGAGGGTGGGATAGACTTTAGGAGATGTTCAACCCCTGAGAAATCCACAGATAATTGCACAAAATATTGTTCTCAGTTGTTCTCTTCAGACAGTTTATCACCTGCTCCTGGGATATGAATAAATAACCCTTGCAAATCCTCATTCAAAAACATTTCAATGCAACTTCTATTTGCTTCTAAGGCATTTTACCTCTACACCTGTTTTCAAGACAAACACACGAGCTTGTGATATTTTACATTTGCACTGTGGGTGCCTCTCTGCTATTGATTGCGGGTTTTATTTCTGTCAGTCGAGAGAAAAGAAATAATCAACCCAACAGACTCTGAAAAGGTTGACTTGAGTGTCATCAGCTAGTGATGGGTAATATTTTCCCCTCCTAAATGTCTTATAAATGGGTCCTTGAGAAAGGGAACTTTAAGTGCACAGTCCCAAATAATTACATATTCCAAATAGACCCTGATCCGGGATTTCAAAAGAAGTTTGATTCCAATGCTGTAACTAGATTGCTGTATAATCTTGTTGTAATTATTACCTTTATAATATTTATCAATCTGCTTACCCTATTTATGGTAGAACATTCTACTTATGTAATTTTGTATGTAAAATATTTATATATTTATTCTTTATTCTGGCTGATTGCCGGAAAAAAGAACATCAGCCTTGATCTAACTACAGTACTGCAGAAAAATCATGGAATTTCTGATACAAAGATGTAGCATTAGATTACATATTATTAAGTACATATTATAGTACAGTGGTACCTCTACCTACAAAGGCCTCTACTTATGAACTTTTCTAGATAAGAACCGGATGTTCAACATATTTTTGCCTCTTCTCAAGAACCATTTTCCACCTACAAACCCAAGCCTCCAAAACTGTAACCGGAAAAGGCAGGGAGAAGCCTCCATGGGGCCTCTCTAGGAATCTCCTGGGAGGAAACAGGGCCAGAAAAGGTGGGGAGAAGCCTCTATGGGGCCTCTCTAGGAATTTCCTGTCAGGAAACAGGGCCGGAAAAGGTGGGGAGAAGCCTCCGTGGGGCCTCTCTAGGAATCTCCTGGGAGGAAACAGGGCCAGAAAATGTGTGGAGAAGCCTCTATGGGGCCTCTCTAGGAATTTCCTGTGAGGAAACAGGGCCTCCACCCTCTTTGTGGTTTCCACAATCGCACACATTATTTGCTTTTACATTGATTCCTATGGGAAAAATTGCTTCTGTACCACTGTATTCCTAAATATTCTGAGCCCAGACTTCCAGGGGGAACTGATTCCAGAGGGGTGGCCCCCCCACAGAGAAGGCTCTTCCCCTAGGCCCTGCTAAGCAACATTGTCTAGTTGACCGAAACTGGAGAAGGCTGAATCTGTGGGATCTATGACACACATGCCGGAAGTGGAATACAGAGCCATCTCTCTGGGTACTTTTGGGTTCCGGCATTGACATGCATGATGGTCAGCTGGTCTTTCTGTGTGCATATATGCCAGAAACTGGAAGAAGAAGCTCTGTTTTTCTGCTTTCCAGTATTTCCGCGCTTGCATGCTAGGTATGCGCTCCCATTTTGACACTCAGTGCCAAAAAGGTTCACCAACACTGTACTAAGGTAAACTTAAACTTGGATCCTGTTAAACTTAAACATCGTGCAGTTATGCCTAATACAGAATCAAGTCCATGAGTCACAAACATTAGACCTTTACTACAGTGGTACCTCTACTTACAAACTTAATTCGTTCCATGATCAGGTTCTTAAGTAGAAATGTTTGTAAGAAGAAGCAATTTTTCCCTTAGGAATCAATGTAAAAGCAAATAATGTGTGTGACTGGGGAAACCACAGGGAGGGTGGAGGCCCTGTTTCCTCCCAGGAGATTCCTAGAGAGGCCCCACGGAGGCTTCTCCCCACTTTTTCCGGTTACAGTTTCGGAGGCTCGGGTTTGTAAGTGGAAAATGGTTCTTATCTAGAACAGTTCGTAAGTAGAGGCATTTGTAGATAGAGGTACCACTGTATTTGGGACCTTTTCCAGCCCAATCTAGAGCAGTATAAGAGCCTTACCAAAAACCTCAAGAAAAATGGTCAGGCAAAGACAGAGAGAGAACATGGGGACAAATAAGTACATTTTTACACATTTACTTGCAAGTCAGAGAGCAAACGTGATCTTAGTTCAACTCTTCAGTACCTTGGACAGAGAGGCTTATTTGATGTTGAATACCTGTTTCGGACTTGCAAAATTGTGTTAATGTTCTCACAATTTGTCAAATTGTATCTGGCACTTTGACTTTTTTTGACCCCCATTGATGCCTCTAGTGATGTGACCAATATATTCTCATTCATCCTGTGGATTGAACTGTGGTTATTCAGAGTTAATTAATTAAGGTGATACTAAAATAGCTTTTCAATTTATTTTTTTGCTCAAAGTAAAATCACTGTTCACTGTAATAAGTCAAGAAAGTTATTAAAAGCCTCAGGAACTTCTGTAGCCTGATAGACTAATTTGTATTCAATGTTTTGTAAAAGTTATATTATCTGTAACTATGTATATCAGAGGTCTTCAAACATGGCAACTTTAAGACTTGTGGACTTCAACTTCCAGAATTCTTAACTTTAGTTCACTTTTTGAAAAAATATAGGACAATTTAAGCTCTTCCAATTTTTAAGTCCAGAATTCCCAGCCAGTAGGCTCATTGTGGAATTCTGGGAGTTGAAGTCCACACAACGTTTCTGTCGAGCTCTCTGGTAGAATCCTCCCAAAAATTCACAGGTACAAATTTCAAACACACACACGTTTGAAAATTCAAAACAATGTTCTTTGGAATGAAAATTCCCTTAAACTAAGCCCTCTTTTGGTATAGCAAAAAACACTCATCTCCAAACAAACTGGTAATTTATACAAGTCCCTTATCAGTCCTGTGATACTTAGCTTGCAGCTGTGAGGCAATTCACAGTCCTTCTTCTTTCACAAAGTGAAACACACTTTGCTCTGGTTTAGTTTCAAAGCAGGGAAAAACAGCACACAAAAAGTCAAAGTCAGTAAAGCAGTCACGAAACACAACGATCAGATAATCTTCCACAATGGCCAAACCCACAGGCTGCTATTTATAGCAGCCTCACTAATTAACACAGCCCCACCCAACCACAGGTGGCCTCATTTTCTTTGATAATAATCTCTCAGTTGTTGCTGCCTATGCATCGCTCTCCGCATGCGTGGCTGTATCATTAACTCTTGTTCTGAATCCAAGGAGGAGCTAGATAACTGATCTCCTTCTGAGCTGTCTGCCACACTCTCCTCCTCCCTGTCACTCATGTCTTCTTGCTCAGAGGAGCCTTCATCAGCAGATTCCACTGGGGGCAAAACAGGCCTGCAGCATGTGGATGTCTCCCCCACATCCACAGTCCTTGGGGCAGGAGCTGGGCCAGAGCTAACCACAACAGTTTCCACATTTGAAAGACTGTTTTAGATACAATATCTCTGCCAACTCGGAAGCATTTTCTATCCCTGAAATGAATATTGTGAGCTACCATGAATCTAACAGGATCATCAACAAACCAAGTTAAAGATTTGAAAAATATTAATGATTAGGAAAAGCACAATGACCTCTTGTTATTTTTAGTGACTGCTACCCTTTATGGATTTCCCCCCCTAAAAAATAAAAATAAAGTTGTGGTGTTTGGGTTTGATGATTAGAAAGGGCAGACTATGGAAAGAGGAAAATTATGTTGTAACTTGAAAGAGAGGCTAAAATATAACTGTTCTTGCAGCTGGTGTTTAGAAGATTTTAAGTCTTTTCCTTTCCTTTCCTTTCCTTTCCTTTCCTTTCTCCTTTCTCCTTTCTCCTTTCCTTCCCTTGCCTTCCCTTCTCTTCCCTTTCCTCCCTCCACCAATTTTTTCTTTTTTAAAAAAATAAAAAATAAAAAATATTTTATTTACAGATATACAAAAAATACATATAGTTGCGATTGGCAATAAAAACATTACAAATTATAAAAGACAATAATCGTGTCGGGTTGTAGTCTAAACAGTATACTTTGATAATAAACCAAGACAAATAAACAAAAAGGAAACATACAAAAGGAAAGGAAAGAAAGAAGGAAAAAAGAAGAGTAAAGGGAAGAAAGGAGTGGGCGGGTGTACGGTAGATCTGTGTTAAAATTATGAACTAGTTGTATTTTCAGCAGCTCATTTCCTTATGTCTAATATTTAGGATTATAGATAAGTAAAAGAAAGCATTGAATAAATCAAAATAAAGAGGTTTTTGAAAAGTCAGTCCACTTTTAGGGTAAATATCAATGTCTCTTGTGTCTATTGAGAAAGAAGGAAAAGTTTTATACCAGATTTGTGTCTGTTTGAATATATACAGTTCTTGTCATTTGTTAAGCAAGTTGTTCTTTTTTTTTAGCCAACAGTAGAAAGGGTCCCAGCAGTTGTTAAATGAGGACTCAGTATTATTTCTAACTGTCATAGTTAATTTAGTCATTTCTGCACAGTATTTGATTTTCCCTATTATTAAGTCATCTTGGGGTATGTCTTCATTTTTCCTTCCCTTTGCTTCTCTTCCCTTTCCTCCCCCCGCCTATTTTTTTCTTTGCATCTTTTCCCTACTAGTCCTCCATTCATAAAGAATGGTTTTCATTCTCAGTGAAGAACTTTTTTTTTTAAGGAAATGTAAAACTAACACAGAGAATGAAAGAATGAAAGAGGGACAGATACAAGCGTGAATTACTCTGTACTAAGTTTAGCTTAGCACACAGTATTTTTCTCCTGCTAAACAAAAGTAAAACTAGGGAGACATGATAGCAGTATTCCATTATTTGAGAGGTTGCCACAAAGTGGACATGGTCAAGTCAGGGGCATGAGGCAAACAAGAGGGAATGAAGCTATTCTCCAAAGCACCTGACAGTAGGACAAGAAGCAATGGATGAAAACTAAAAAAGGAGAGAAGCAACTTAGAACTAAAGGGACATTTCCTGACAGTTAGAATAATTAATCAGTGGAACAATTTGCCTCCAGAAATTGTGGATGTTCCAGCATTGGATGTTTTTAAGAAAATGTTGGATAACCATTTGTCTGAAGTAGCATAGGGTTTCCTGCCTAAGCAGGGGTTTGGAGTAGAAGACTCGATTATTCTAAAGTACAGTAGTACCTCTACCTAAGAACACCTCTACTTATGAACTTTTCTAGATAAGAAACAGGTGTTCAAGATTTTTTTACCTCTTCTCAAGAACCATTTTCTACTTACAAACCCGAACCTCCAAAATTGTAACTGGAAAAGGCAGGGAGAAGCCTCCGTGGGGCCTCTCTAGGAATCTCCTGGGAATAAACAGGGCCAGAAAAGCTGGGGAGAAGCCTCCATGGGGCCTCTCTAGGAATCTCCTGGGAGGAAACAGGGCTTCCACCCTCCCTGTTGTTTCCTCAATCGCACACATTATTTGCTTTTACATTGATTCCTATGGGAAAAATTGCTTCTTCTTACAAAATTTTCTACTTAAGAACCTGATCACGGAACAAATTAAGTTCGTAAGTAGAGGTACCACTGTAATTTACTAAAGTTATGTTTTCAAAGCACCAAAGGGCAGGATAAGAAATAGTGGATGGAAACTAGTCAAGAAGAGAAACAACCTGGAATTAAGAAGAAACTTCCCAACAATTAACCAGTGGAACAGCTTGCCTTCCAAAGTTGTAGATGCTTCATCACTGGAGGTTTTTAAGAAGAGACTGGACAGTCACCTGTCTGAAATGGTATAGGGTCTCCTGCTTGAGCAAGGGGTCAGGCTAGAAGACCTCCAAGGTCCCTTCCAGCTCTATTCTGATTATTGTTTATAGCTACTACCAAAGTACTGGTCAATGTGAATAGGCAAAGTTTGTGGGTCATGTTGTTGGATGCACCACCAATACAGTGGCACCTCTACTTATGAACTTAATTCGTTCCATGACCAGGCTCTTCAGTAGAAACGTTTGTAAGAAGAAGCAATTTTTCCTATAGGAATCAATTTAAAAGGAAATAATGTATGCAATTGGGGAAACCACAAGGAGGGTGGAGGCCCTGTTTCCTCCCAGGAGATTCCTAGAGAGGACCCACAGAGACCTCTCCCTGCCTTTTTCAGCCCTGTTTCCTCCCAGGAGATTCCTAGAGAGGCCCATGGAGGCTTCTCCCTGCCTTTTCAGGTTAGAGTTTCGGAGGTTCAGGTTTGTAGGTGGAAAATGGTTCTTGAGAAGAGGCAAAAAAAAATCGAACACCCGGTTCTTATCTAGAAAAGTTTGTAAGTAGTGGTGTTCTTAGATATAGGTACCATTGTACTAGGCAATGTGAACAGCAATGTTTGTGGGCCATGCACCACCAATGTGTATTTATTATCAGTGGCTAGTTTGACTTTGAGAATCTCAGAAATGGAGACGTACATTTCATTCCATCAAATCACGCATTCTGTTCTCTGCAGCAATTGATTGTGGTAATAATTCCCGTTACAATTTCCTGTTTAATTTCCTCTCTGCTTCTATAAACAGTATACGAAACAAAAGTGTCCCTAGCACATTTTTGTTGTTGTTTTTGTTCTCTGGACATATGTATAAATAATTATCAAAGAGATCGTACCATGTGCTATGGCAGTCTGCATCGCTGAACAGCTCATTTCCTACTAATGTAGCCAAGTATAAATCGGCCTTTTTTTCTTTTTTTTCTTTTTGGCAGTAATTGAATTCAACCTGCTGCTGTCAAAACAAAGAATTTATGAATAATAAATTGATTATAGCCAACACAGCTAAGTCTGAGGTAGCACACTCTGTCAAGGAATCTTATGAAATTCAAAATGCAATAAGGATTAATTTAGACCCAAACTTATGCTGTTTCCACAGCAGACAATAAAAAGCAAATAAAGCTGTCAATCTTATTGTACCGAATCTCTATCACTACACAACAAAGTGAAGGAGCCTTGAGAGGAAATAGGTGGACCACAGATGTCTTTATTTGCATTATTATTTGCAGAAGGGAAACATATGTTGAAATAACGCAGGGCAAAATTTATCGCTCTCCCACCTTAACTAAGCAATTCTTTCAATTGTTTAATTGTCTGTTCATTTGGAGTTTCTTCCAGTGGAAAAATAAACTGAGACTTCCAGGATATTCTTGTATCCCAGGACATTTTCCACCTCAATGCATCCACATCTCTTGTTAGGAAAATCAGACTTTTTTTTTTTTTTTTTTTTAAACTTTGCTGAAATCACAGGGGGGCAAGAGGGGTTTAAACAAACTCATTTTGGAAAAAGCAAAAAGTCTCCTTTAGATTATTATTTAAGGAAGACCTGGACAGCTTTTTCTGATAGGCTAGTTGGAGTAAGTAGATCCCTCTATTCTTTTCTATTTATTTGATTTTTAGTGCTCATCTTACACCTGAAATATCTATCTATCTATCTATCTATCTATCTATCTATCTATCTATCTATCTATCTATCTATCTATCTATCTATCTATCTATCTATCTATTTATCTATCTATCTATCTATCTATCTATCTATCTATCTATCTATCTATCTATCTATCTATCCATCCATCTATTATCTGTCTGTCTGTTTGTCTCTATCTGTCTGTCCATCTGTCTTTTTGTCTGTCTGTCTGTCTGTCTGTCTGTCTGTCTGTCTGTCTGTCTGTCTGTCTGTCTGTCTGTCTGTCTGTCTATCTATCTATCTATCTATCTATCTATCTATCTATCTATCTATCCACGAATCCCAGCGACCGATTAGGTCCCACAGAGTGGGCCTCCTCCGGGTCCCGTCAACTAAACAATGTCGGTTGGCGGGCCCCAGGGGAAGAGCCTTCTCTGTGGCGGCACCGGCTCTCTGGAACCAACTCCCCCCGGAGATCAGAACTGCCCCTACTCTTCCTGCCTTCCGTAAACTCCTCAAAACCCACCTTTGCCATCAGGCATGGGGAAATTAAACATCTCCCCCTGGGCACGTTTAATTTATACATGGTATGCTTGTGTGTGTGTCTGTTAGTATATGGGTTTTTTAAAAAATCTTTAAATATTTTAATTAATTGGATTATTTTATGATTTGTTTTCACTTGTTGTGAGCCGCCCCGAGTCTTCGGAGAGGGGCGGCATACAAATCCAAATAATAAATAAATAAAATAAATAATAAATATTATCTGTCTGTCTGTTTGTCTCTATCTGTCTGTCCATCTGTCTGTTTGTCCGTCTGTCTATCATCTATCTATCTATCTATCTATCTATCTATCTATCTATCTATCTATCTATCTATCTATCATTGATTGACTGATTTCTATAGCCACCCATCTCAGCAAGTGATTAAAAAACAAGGAATTGCACCTAGTTATGCTTCATATCTTTACTGATATAGGTAGGCAGGTAGGAGGGGTGGGTTCTAACTTACCTTGCTGCTATGCCTCATAGGCGCATGCATGTAAACATCTTCTATGCGTGTGCCTGTGCAGTTCCAATATTTTTAACAACCCCCTCCCCCCCCCAAAAAAAAAAAAGACAAAAAAACAAGATGGGGATGCATGCAAAGTACCGGAAACCTGGTTTCTACACATGCACAGAAGGAAAAAATAACCCAGGGGAAAAATCTCCCCCACCCCCTCAAAAAAATAATAATAAAAAGATGGAGGCACCCATAGACCAACACCAACTGAAACGATTTGTGACATCATTGTGATGTCACCAGCAGGTTGCTACCGGTTTGGGTGAACAGGTCTGAACGGGGAGGAAACCACGTCTGGAAGACAGACAGACAAATAGATATAAAAGGATATAGATAGCTAGGTGATAGATAAAAAATAGAAAGATAGAAATGGAAAGATAGATATATGATAGATGGATAATAGAAAGGTAGATATGGATCCCATTCATCACCCAATTTCTCCATCAGAGCAGAGATGAAAAGGTAGCACAATCCACATTTTTCTCATCATTCCTATTACCAACCTCTTCTCACTTTTGAATATATGCCTGTAACCTGTTGCTCGTATCCTTAAGATCTTTATTAATATTGATTGTTTGCTTATTTGACCCCTATGACAATCATTAAGTGTTGTACCACATGATTCTCGACAAATGCATCTTTTCTTTTCTTTACACTGAGAGCTTATGCACCAAAGACAAATTCCTTGTGTGTCCAATCACACTTGGCCTATAAATAATTCTGTTCTGTTCTGTTCTATTTGAGTTCTGAGACAGCAAACAAAGCAGCATAAATAGAAGACCTGTAACTAAAAGAGGCAATACCCTTTTTACATCATTCTCCAGTAATAAAGTCATTAACAGAAAAGAAAAATGTCAGAAAAGGATGAGGAGCTCCATTACAGATTCACTGAAACTATTCCATCAGGCAGGGTTTTGAAAGAGAGAAAGAGAGAGAGAGTGGAATTCAGCTGAGTCTGTGGCTTCAAAAAAGAGTTCTGCATAAATCTCCCTACGAGCTATAATCCTCAATTAATCTCTGAACCTATTTCAACCCAGAGCCATCATCTTTACTGTGGCTGATATCTCTGATCTAAGAATAGGTGCCCATGCAAACTCAACTATGATTTACAGTATGAAGCAAAACCATTAGCACTTAGCCTGGGAGCTTTATTACTTGAAAATCACAGGTTGGAATTTCTAAGAGAGATATTCCCTGGAGGTGCTTAGCCAAAACGTGTTCAGGGTTTTGTACACATAAATTGTTCTGTCTGGGTCACTCCGGCAGCCAATACCAATCCAAAAAGAGAAGCCAGACACACCGGTAAAAGGCAAAGGCAGTTTATAAAATTCAAGAAAAACACAGGTAACAGAAAATGTCCTTACAAACAGGAAAATGCTGTATATTCAGATATATCCACGAAGGCAAAAGTCCATGCAGCAATACAGGATTCTTGCTGCCAAGCCGAGGCTGTAGATAGCAGACCTACACCTCCCACGGGTCTTCCAAACTGCTGGGCCACAAGCCAGGAACAGAGACGCCGAGAACAAAGCAGGACACCGTAATGCCAACTGATAACACTCCACATGGCTTCAAGGGCTTGCCTGCCTTTTAAACCCTGCTAAGGAGGACCACACCCAAGCCCAGCTGTTCCTAATTCAGTGCTGATAATTCTTTTTTAATTGCTCCTTTCTCTGATATGAACGTCTCTGTCGCATGTCAATGACGGCTTGTGCTTCATCACCTAATGATTCCAAGCTACTGGCTGGGGAGAGCCCCCCCCCCCCGGGGGGCTCTCATGCTGTTCTCCTTCATCCCATTCCTGACTTTCCTCTCCCCCGTCCGACTGTTCAGCCCCCTCCTCTTCACTGTCATCCTCCTCCGGGCATGGAGCCAGCAAAGACACAGCTGGTCCCTGAGCAGCCTCAGGCTGAACCACAACATAAATGGATGGATCTTCACCATCAGCAGAGGTTTTCCTTTTTAACAATATCCATTGGGCCACTGAGCAAACAGATAAACAATTTCTCACTCATTATTTCCCCTGGATGTTTTAATTATCTTCACCATCACACACCCAAAAGTCTTTTTCTCTATTGGTCTCACCCTTCTGGAATAAAGATCTCATATTCCATTTACAATGGTAGTTAAGAAGATATATTTTACTGGGTTTATGACAACTTCCCATGGCCAACTTCCTGAGGGGCAACTCGCCGTGGGACAAGAGTTACACTTATTACTGCCCTGAGTCTTCAGAGAAGGGTGGCCTAGAAATTGAATGAATGAATGAATGAATGAATGAATGAATGAATGAATATTAGAGAAATGATGAAATAGAACAGAACAGAATAAAAGTGTGTGATTGGACACACAAGGAATTTGTCATTGTGTGAATCATTAAAGAAAGGTTGCAGAAGGAGGGACAGAATGAAATATGAATGCCAAAAATCTAAGCCTTTTAAAGATAAATGCAGTTATCTTCATAGCATCTCCATGTTTACCTTTGGCTATTTCCCCAAGCCTCCTTTCCTGGCTTGGAAACTTCAAGATACATTGAAACTGAAATTTCTAGAATGCATAGAAAAATGCCTGCCATGATGAAGGTAGCTAGAAAACTCATCTTTTCCAATAGCAAACTATTATGGTAGATTTTTACACCCTTCTGATCCTTGGATTGACTTTATTCGGCTATATCTACCTGCTCCCCATTTTAATTTTCTAAAACTTTTTCTTTCTTTCTTTCTTTCTTTCTTTCTTTCTTTCTTTCTTTCTTTCTTTCTCCTTCCCCTTTCTCTTTACTTTCTCTTTCTCTTTTCCTTCCTTCCTCTTTCTTTTCCTTCCTTCTTTCCTGCTTTCTTCTCTCCCTCCCTCCCTTCTCTTCCCTTCCATTTTCCTTTTCTCTGTCTCTCTCCTATCACATTTCCATACCTATAGAATGTCTACAACATCCATAATTAAGATGACATTCTAAGTTGATGAGAAGCTTTACAGGATCCTATGGTTTTATCTCATCTTTAAAGTTAAAATAAATGTAAATAATGGCAATCATCAAGGGAAATGTCCACAGGACAATACGGTTCCAATACATACCACCTTTCATAATTTATAAAGTGATTCCAACTTGTTTCGTATAGTTTGGTCTCGGATCCTACTCGCCATATATCTATTGATTTATTGTTAGCGTTGAAAGGGACCATGAAGGCCATCAAGTTCAACCCACTGCCCAAGCAGGAACCCTATATTTCCTACCTATAGGACCTGAGTTCCTAGAAGGAAAACACTTGGAACCCTGAGCGTTATGAATTGGGACACAGAGTAAGTTTACGGGTAGAGTTTTTGGTTTGTGTATGAAAGCTCCTCGACTTAATCAATGACAGCTTGAAGGTTAGATTGAAGAAACCAGGTACCACAAATCATGGAAGAGTGCAGTCAGCCAACCTGATGGAATCGAATGCTTGGATTTGCTCTACATTGGGTGCCTTTGAAGACCATTTGGAAGATACAATAGGTGCAATGCTGGCAAGGCTACCCTTGAAAAGGGTCACTCTGACTTCTACTGGGAAGTTATGTGTTCTCCCATTTATTACAAGGGAATATTGAAGTTACTAGAACACTTGCATTCAATTATAATCTCTTTTTTTTACCTTTGATCTATGATGTTGTTTGAGAGTATACCGGAGTGAGCCACCCAGGGTTTAGAATTGAGGCAGTATGCAAATTATAGTGAATAAATAAATGAGCAGCTAGAATAAGCCAGCTCTGCTGTTCTGTTCGGGTCGTATGTGACCCGAAGCCAAGTTTGAGTCCCTGTAAAAAATTTTCCCTGCATATCTGAAACTTGAAATTTCATGACTTTTCATCATTTCAGGGGTTCTCTCTATGAGAATTTTTTTTGGGGGGTGGGGGGCTTAGTTTTTGCTGAGCAAAAAAAGTTCCTAATGTTATGTTCGGGTCACATACGACCCGGACCGAAAACACTTCATTTGAAGTGCTTATGTTTGGTCAATTTGAAAACTTTTTTCACTTGGAAAGTAGTCTGAACATTTCTGCACACAATGATATGAAAATTGAAATGAAAAAATTAATCCTTATTGGTTTATTTTGCACATAAATGTGCCGCCCCCCCCCGTTTTTGTGATTTTTTTCAATTTATGGATAGTTTTGCTTGCAAAATCCATTCTATTTTACTGGAGTTGGTGTGGGATTGGTAGCTTGAACATTTCTGAATATAAGAAAAATATAAAGGAACTGAAAAAAATGATTCTTACTGGTTTTTTAACATCAGAAATAAGGCCTCCCCCCCCCCTCGGCTGCTTGCAATCATTTTCACTTTTTATTTTTTTATGCTCCAAATCCGAAATATTCTTTAAAATCTTAGGCATTCATTTACTCAATTTAACAATGCTGGTCATCAAAAAATATTTTTGGGGTGGTGGCTAATTGTTTTCTGGGCAAAAAAAAATCATAACTTCAAATCTGTTTCTGTTCGTATATGACAGGACCAAAAATATTTTTTTTAGGTACTTGAATTTAATCTTTTTGAAAACTTTTTCAACTGGAAAACTAGTTTGAACATTTATGAACATAATGATATGAAAATTGAACTGGAAAAATTGAGACTTATATTTTTATTTTGATCAAAAAGCCCCTCCCCCCATCCTTTTTGAATTTCGTGTCAATTTATATTTTTTAAGGCTACAAATCCCTAAGGAATTTTCCCCCAAAAGGTTTGATATACTAAATTGAACAATCCTGAACATAAGAAAAATATAAATGAACTGAAAAAAATGACTCTTATTGGTTTATTGTTTTATACTCGAGTATAAGCCTACTCGAGTATAAGCCTATTTGAGTATAAGCATGGGGGCCCATTTATGAGCAAAATAAACCAATAAGGATCATTTTTTCAGTTTAATTTTCATATCATTATGTTCAGAAAGGTTCAAGCTACCAATCCCACACCAAAATAGAATAGTAAAATAGAATGCATTTTGCAGGCAAAATTATCAATAAACTCAAAAGTTTTGATATACTAAATTGAACAATCCTAAACATAAGAAAAATAGAAATGAACTGAAAAAAAATGATTCTTATTGGTTTATTTTTGAATATAAGACCATATCATTTTATACTCGAGTATAAGCCTACTCGAGTATAAGCCTATTTGAGTATAAGCATGGGGGCCCATTTATGAGCAAAATAAACCAATAAGGATTAATTTTCTCAGTTCAATTTTCATATCATTGTGTGCAGAAATGTTCAAGCTACCAATCCCACACCAACTTTAGTAAAATAGAATGGATTTTGCAAGCAAAACTATCCATAAATTGAAAAAACTTTCACAAAAACGGGGGGGAGGCACATTTATGTGCAAAATAAACCAATAAGGATTAATTTTTTCAGTTCAATTTTCATTCCATTGTGTGCAGAAATGTTCAAACATGTTTCCAGGTGAAAAAAGCTTTCAAAAAGACCAAACATAAGCACTGCAAATGAAGAGTTTTCGGTCCGGGTCAGGGTGACCCGGGAACATAACATTAGGAACTTTTTTCGAACAGAACAGCAGGGTTAATTCCTATGCAAATGGCCAAATCAATATTGCATATGACCCAGCAGAATTTTTTGCATGAACAGGACTTGTACTTAAAGCCTTTGGCACAAATCATCCATCTTCCAGCTGTGAAGAGCTCTCCTTGTGAGTAAATGTTATTTGCTTTGCAATTGCTGGGAAAGGGTTGTTGCTCCCCAACTTGTAATGTCCCTGAAAACTATGGCAGTCAGATCCTGTTGTCTTTTGGCAAATTAACCTGTACTCCCTCCCAGGCAAAAATCTTTCCGTGCTATGCCTGGAAATAGATGCAACAATAAACGAGAGCAATTCTGGATGCAAACTCAGCAATACATTCAAATGAAATTTCATTCCTCCTGTCAGAGGAGGAGATGAGTTGCCGTGTTGAGAGAAATGTCTGAGGATCTCAAATGGATTTGGACAGTAGAGAAAAAAGAACTGCCAGAAAAAGTATTCAGAGGAAAAACCTAAATACTGACATAACTTACCTCCTGATTGACTTACTTAGTCACTTGTTTGTTTGTTTGCTTGTTTGTTTGTGTAAGACAGTAGCACCCATCCCTCTCCTAGGAAAGTGAGATATTTTAGGAACTATTAAATGGGCAGAATATTTCTATGAAAAGGTAGGCAGAAATTTGCACATACCCATCAATGGTCCATTAAGGCCTGGACCACTCTATTTTCTTTCAACATCTTTCAGTGCAAATTGGGTGCTCTGGGGTGGAGCTCCATTTTCGCTATTCCACTGTGTTTTCCCCCATCAGGGCAGCAGCCCACCCTGTATGTATGTATGTATGTATGTATGTATGTATGTATGTATGTATGTATGTATGTTTGTATGTATGTGTTGAAAGCCCTACATGGCTTTGGGCCAGACTACCTCCGGAACTGCCTGCTACCGCACAAATCCCAGCGACCGATAAGGTCCCACCGTGTTGGCCTTCTCTGGGTCCCGTCGACTAAACAATGTCATTTGGCGGGCCCCAGGGGAAAAGCCTTCTCTGTGGCGGCCCCGACCCTCTGGAACCAACTTCCCCCGGAGGTTAGAATTGCCCCCACCTTCCCTGTATTTCGTAAACTACTCAAGACTCATTTATACCGCCAGGCGTGGGGGAGTTGAGATATTCCTTCCCCCTAGGCCATTACAAGTTATGCATGGTATGTTTGTGTGTATGTTTGGTTTTATAATAAGGGTTTTTAGCTGTTTTATTATTGGATTGTCACAGGCTGTTTTCATCATTGTTGTTAGCCACCCTGAGTCTATGGAGAGGGGCGGCATACAAATCCAATTAATAATAATAATAATAATAATAATAATAATTATTATTATTATTATTATTATTATTATTATTATTATTATTATTATTATTATTATGTATGCAGTAATGGGCAGCCAAAAATTTTACTGCCACACTGTGGGTGTGGCTTATTTTGTGGGTGTGGCTTAATGGTCATGTGGCTGGGTAGGAGTGGCTTGCCAGCCATGTGATCAGGTGTGAGTGGCTTGAACGATCATCATCATTCAAGGGAACTATTAAGTCCTTATCTTACAATTTACTAGTGTCGCTCACTGGGGTGACAATTTGCTTCGCATTTCCTGGGCTCTCCTTCCTGGGTTGCCTCTCCCAACTCATGCTGGGTAGCTTGGCGAACAGGTGCTGTCAGAAGCATAAATGCTGCCAGCTCTGCTTCCACCCACACCTTCTGCTTGAACCTCAGGAAGGAGGTAGCCGCGTGAGGCTGGAGGAGAGCCGGGCAGGAGAGACAGAAGCTTGTTTGAGGCCAGGAAGGAGGAAAGAGGAAAAAAGCAAGGAGCGCAGATGCAGCAGCAGCAGCAGGGAAAAAAGGAGAGCTGAGCCGAGACCGATAATCCAGGGAGAGACAGCTGCCGATCAGCTGGAGCTGTGCACACATTTTCATTTCCGCCAATGGAACTGCATTCCACCACCATCCTGCCTGCTGCCCACCCCTGTGGGTATGTATGTTTCAGCAGTGGTTTGCTCCCAGTTGGGACTGGTTCTTACAACTGGTAGCACCAGGGGTAGGAGGCTTCAGTGCTACCAGCTACCAAAGGATCTAGATTGTTAGCATCTATTTTGGATGTGAGGTAAGTGCAGGCCCACACGAAGTCTCAGGGAGGGGCAAAAATGGGTCTGCAACATCCTACCGGTCAATGACTACTTCAGCTTCAACAGCAACAACACAAGAGCACACAACAGATTCCAACTTAATATGAACCGCTCCAAACTTGACTGTAAAAAATATGATTTCAACAATTGAGTTATCGAAGCGTGGAACTCATTACCGGACTCAATTGTGTCAACCCCTAACCCCCAACATTTCTCCCTTTGACTATCCACAATTGACCTCTCCATGTTCCTAAGAGGCCAGTAAGGGGCGTACATAAGTGCACTGGTGTGCCTTTCATCCCGTGTCCAATTGTCTTCCTTTCTCTCGCTTTTCATATATACTTTCTTCCTTTCATATATCCTCTCCTATAAGTTCACTTTTACCCTTATATATATTACTACATGTCTATTTTTCTTCCTATGTATTTATGTATTGGACAAATGAATGAATGAATGAATGAATGAATGAATGAATGAATGAATGAATGAATGAATGAATGAATAAATAAATAAATAAATAAATAAATAAATAAAATACCTGAAAGTCCCAGAAAGCCAGAAATGGGCCTATTTCCAGCCTCTGGAAGACGTCCAGAGCCCAGGGAAGGCAATTTTCATCCTCCCAAAGGCTCCGGGGAAGCTTCCAGAGCCTAGGCAAGGCAAAAACATCCACACCTGCCATGGTGCAGAAGACTGACTAAGCCACACCCACCATGGCCACGCCCACTCAGCAACCGAGCAGAAAACCCATTGCTGACATTTTTGAAGCCCAGCCCTAGTTATGCCATCAAGTCTGAGGTTTCCAGCAGATGGATTAACTTGTGAGATGGCTCCATTAACATCCCTTTGTCTGTCATTTCCTTGTTTTGTTCTGTTTTCTTTATAGCTTTTTAATGTTTTTTATAATTAATGATAATTGTTTTATGTATTTATTTGGTAATTTAGTTTTGTTGTACAGCACTCAGAGTTGCTTTCGTGAGATGGGGGAAGGTTGTATAAATTTGATTAACAAACAAACATAATGTTTTATAAAGTACACATACTATACTCTGTCCCAGCTTCATATTTACAAAAGTGATAAAACTGTATCTGGCAATTACTACATCACTTCTAGAAGTGACATTCACACAATTAAATATCCCTTCTACAAAAATAAAATAAATGAATGAAATTTTTGAAAAGCTGAAATGACTCTACTGGTTGGGGGAAGAAAAGAAATACCCTTTATGTGCTAAAATAAATAAAGAGAACTTTTTATTTATTAATAAAATAAAATAAACAAAGAGAAATTTTTTCCCAGGAAGGATACATAAACTCAGTAAGAATTGGAGAACACTTGGAGTTCACTTCAGAGATACTTTGAATCCAGACTCTGAAGCGATCTCATTTGAAATGTATTGAAAATGAAATGATACTGGATTGCAATTATTTTAAAAACAAAAATATTGTTAAGAATACCATATGGAGATTTTAATGCAAATGCTTACGACACGAAGTGGGGGAAGGGGGAAGAAAATCTTAAATTTGAAATGCATTAATAGTCAAACACATAAAGATAAAATGAATAGATTAAAGGAATATGTATGGAATTTATTTATTTATTATTTATTTATTTATTGGATTTATATGCTGCCCCTCTCCGAGGAAAAAATTAATATGAAAAAAATTAAAAGAAGGTTGTTGGAAAACCATACTAGAAAAATGGAGGCAGTACAACAAAGAAAAGATGAAGGGAAGATAGGAATAAGAAGAAAGAAAGAAAGAAAGAAAGAAAGAGAGAGAGAGAGAGAATGGAGGGAAGGAAGGAAGGAAGAAAGAAAGAAAGAGAGAGAGAGAGAGAAAGGAGGGAAGGAAGGAAGGGAGAGAGAGAGAGAGAAAGGAGGGAAGGAAGGAAGGAAGGGAGAGAGAGAGAGAGAAAGGAGGGAAGGAAGGAAGGAAGGAAGGGAGAGAGAGAGAGAGAGAAAGGAAGGAAGGAAGAAAGAAAGAAAGAGAGAGAAAGGAGGGAAGGAAGGAAGAAAGGAAGGAAGAGAGAGAGAGAAAGGCGGGAAGGAAGGAAGGAAGAAAGAAAGAAAGAAAGAAAGAAAGAAAAAGGAGAGAGGGCAGGAGGGGAAGTAGGGAAGAGGAGAAGAGAAAAAGTGGAAAGAGAAAGATAAGGTAAGAAGAGGTTGAAGTGATGTATGAAATAGGAAGGGAAGGTGCTAAAAAAAGAAATCTTGAACTAATAAAGCAATAAGATAACATAGAATAGATTTTCTAAAAGAATGAAATGAGAAATAAAATAATAAATTTGTGAAAATGTCTGTATGGAAATAAAATAAAAATAAAAAAAACATTTTCTTAAAAAAAGAAAGAGAGAGATGATGTTCCATCAGAGATAAAATCCAGCAGGTTCTGACAGGTTTTAGAGAACTGGCAGTGGAAATTTTGAGTTGTTCAGAGAACAAACGAATACTGGCTGACCCTAGAGCGGGGAGGGAATGGAGATTTTGCAACATCCTTCCCCTGCCATGCCCACCAAGCCATGCCCCCAGAACCGGTAGTAAAAAAAAGTGCACTACATCTCTTGACACCTAAGAAATGAAGCAGTGAGATGGAACTCATTTGATTGGATTGGATTGGATTTGTATGCCGCCCCTCTCCATAGACTCGGGGCGGCTAACAACAGTAGTAAAACAGCATATGACAATCCAATATTAAACAGTTAAAAACCCCTATTGTAAAACCAAACATACATACAGACATACCATGCATAAAATTGTAAAGGCCTAGGGGGAAAGAGTATCTCAGTTCCCCCATGCCTGGCGGCAGAGGTGGGTTTTAAGAAGCTTACAAAAGGCAAGGAGGGTGGGAGCAATTCTAATCTCTGGGGGGAGTTGGTTTCAGAGGGTCGGGGCTGCCACAGAGAAGGCTCTTCCCCTGGGTCATTCTCTGGCCAGACCTGAATCCAGCAGAAAACCAATAAAAAATCTAGTGAAATTATAATTTTAAAAAAAACCTGACTCAAATCCAGAAGACAGAAGGCACTGCCCTGTAAAACTCCCACAAAAATATTCATCGATCAAAGCAAAGCACCCCTTTGAAGTTCCACACATCTTTAATCTGGATTCCCTAGTCCCAGTTTTGCAGTCTGTGTAGCAAAAGAATGTTGCTTCATCCCTGTGCCCAAAGACATTCTTATTTTTCTTCTTATTTTTCCCCATCCTCCTGCCCTCCACACACCCATCAGCCATGCTTTTGATGAAATTTTGTAGAGCTTCGGCAACAAGGAAAATCTGTGACGGGGAAAAAAGGAGTCCTACGGTGTTTTATCTTCAAAGTCTGCCAAGGTTTATGGCTTAAATCCCCATTCCCAACTTGATATCCTTCCAGATGAATAGCATTACAATTCCTATCACCCGCCCAGTCAATATCAATCCACAGTTAGGGTATCCGATTAGGAAAGGCGGATCTAGATTGTTAGATTGCTTGATCTAGAATCCTTCAACACTGTCAGACTTTTTACTAAATCTGCACTTCTATTCCTACTAGTTTTTCTCATCATTCCTATCATCCTTTTCCTCCCACTTAGGACTGTTTGACTGTAACTTGTTGCTTGTATCCTAAGATTTTTATTAATATTGATTGTTTTTTCATTGCTTATTTGACTCCTATGACAATCATTAAGTGTTGTACCACATGATTCTTGACAAATGATTAAGAGATTGGAAACCAAGATTTACGAAGAGAGACTGAAAGAGCTGGGCATGAATAGCCTAGAGAAAAGGAGGGCCAGAGCGGACATGATAGCAGTCTACAAGTATACGAGGGGATGTCACAGAGAGGAGGGGATCACTTTATTCTTCAGGGCACCAGAGGGCTGGACGAGGAACAACGGCTGGAAGCTGACCAAGGAGAGATTCAACATGGAGATAAGGAGGAACTTCTTGACGGTCAGAGCGATCAACCAATGGAACAACCTACCAGCGGACGTTGTGAACTCCAACACTCTGGACATTTTTAAGAGAAGATTGAACTGCTACTTGACTGGTGTGCTATAGGGTTCCTGCTTGGGCAGGGGGTTGAACTCGATGGCCTTCATGGTCCCTTTCAACTCTAGCAATAAATAAATAAAATCTATATTTTTCTTTTATGTACGCTGAGAACATATTTATGTATTTATTTATTCAATTTTTTATGCACCAAGACAAATTCCTTGTGTGTCCAATCACACTTGGCCAATAAAATTCTATTCTATTCTACTAACAGCATCAACAGCAAGGAGATTCCAGAAGCAGATTCAGTAATTTATCCTTTCTTAAAACTTTCCTGGTAAAGATTCAGATTGCAATCACATGACAATGGGGATAGCATTGTAGGAAAACTCTCCGCACCTAAATAAAATATTATTTATTCTTAATCTTGAAAAAGAGGCAGAATAGAATATTTTTTTCTGAAGGGGAATAGGACACATCTTCTTAAAGGAAGGAAGCAGCTCCGGTCTTCCTGCTATAGGAAAACAGTCTTGAGCAAAGGTCAGCAGCCTGTGGCTCTGGAGCGGCATGTGACTTTTTGATCTCTCTGCTATGGGTCCCTGTCACCAATCGGTTCCACAATTAATGGGGCTTTCGGTTAGGACAGGTAGAGGGGAAAAGGATGCTGTACTAGGAGGAGACTCTATGTTGAGGGAAACAGACTTCCGATCAACTTCAGAACTGAACAGGGTTAGGACCTTTGAGGCTCTTTAAATGTTTAAGGTTGCTGACTCCTGGGTTGTCTTTAGGTATTGAGGTTTTGTATCCATTCAGAACGACTGAGACGGCCTATTCATAAACAGAGAGCAGCCAGAAACTCTGAATCAGCAAAATTAGAAGGGAGAGAGGAAACAAGTTATTATAGAGTTTGGGAGAAATTCTACAATTGGTTAAAACAAAGAAATAGCTAATTAAGTGAAATAAAATGCAAAGTTCAAAAGATCAATAATTGATGTGTTTATCTTTTTAATTGGAATTAGATTTATTCTATGTCTTTTCTTCTCTTTTTTTCTTTTTTTGAATTTTTATTTTCTTATGAAATGTACAGTATTTACAGCAAATATAGACAAAATTGTTCTCAATTAATGTAAAAAATGTATACAGCTCGGTATCTGCTTCTGATGAAAATTGGGATGTAACTCATCCCAGATGTGTGTGTTTTTCTTTTATGTTTGTGTGTTGTTATGTGTTTTGTTTTAAATAAAAAAATTAAAAAATAAGGTTGTTGACTCCTAGGCTTGTCTTTAGGAATGGAGATTTTGTATCCATTCAGAAAGGTTGAGAGGGTCTATTCATAAACAAAGAGCAGTCAGAAACTCCAAATAAGCAACACAATAGACAAGGAGATGAAGCTAACAAGATTAGCTCAGACAAAGCCTGTAGTGCCCTGCATAAGCCCATAGGAATCTGGCAATAGCCATTAAAATATTAAAGGACATATTCAGGCATCTCAGTCACAAAGCCCCAAAGAATGTATGGAAGCCCACGTACTCTCAATGCCATTTTCTCAGCCATCTCAGAAAACACTGAAGATCTGATTTTTCTTCCAATAGTATGATGGCTGGAACTTTGAGAAAAGGCTGTAAGCACCACTTGTTCAGACCCAGAGTGCTCAGGTCACCATTAGGTGCCCCCTACAGAAGTGACCTTGAGCTGACCACACCAACCCTGCTCCCCCCCAAGGTCAAACACAAGCCTGATATGGCCCTCAATGAAATGGAGTTTGACACTGCTGTGTGAGAACGTATATAACACAGAAATATTTATGTAGGTTAATTAGCCTATTGAAAGTATAGTCTGTCTATTTTACTTGATGTGTAAAATGTCCCTGGTATATGAAATATATTTGCTAGTGGGCATTTTGGCAGAGAAATGCAGTAGAGGTTGAAAACCAATACACAACCAATAATCTTGTGTTTGTTTGAAGTACATCAACAATAAATCAATGTAATAACCAGAAAGTGATAAATGGTTCCAGCCAACTGGAAATGCCATGAAAGATTAGACAAGACAAATTTGAGATATGAATTAAAACATTATTTTACAACCAAGAGTTGCAGGATCTATACTACTGCATGGATAAAACATAGTTACACTTTTGCCATTAAGAGGAATACAATATCTTAAAACTGCTGAAAGACATTTTAATTTGATTATAATGCTTGAATGTGTTATTAATGAATCTGATTTGATCAATTCTACTTTGGTATTAATTGTAGGAAAGCAACAGTTTAGAGTAACAACAGAGTTCTCTAAAAGTTTTGGTTTTTACTGGTATACGTTTATTACTGTTTTATATAATTTTAATCACATTGCTGTAAGCCATTCAGAACCAGTCAAAGTTTAACCCTCCTGTTCTGTTTAAGAAAAGTAACAAATCTTATGTTCCCGGGTCACCCTGACCCGGACCAAAAACTCTTCATTTGCAGTGCTTATGTTTGGTCAATTTGAAAGCTTTTTTCACTTGGAAAGTAGTCTGAACATTTCTGCACACAATGATATGAAAATTGAAATGAAAAAAGTAAATCTTATTGGTTTATTTTGCGGATATAATGCACGCCCCCCCCTGTTTTTGTGAAATTTTTTTCAATTTATGGATAGTTTTGCTTGCAAAATGCATTCTATTTTACTAAAGTTGGTATGGGATTGGTAGCTTGAACATTTCTGAACATAATGATATGAAAATTGAACTGGAAAAATTGATGCATATTGGTTTATTTTGTTGATGAAATGCACGCCCCCCCGTTTTTTTTAAATAGTCTTCACTTTATGGATAGTTTTGCTAGCAAAATACATTCTATTTTACTAAAGTTGGTGTGGGATTGGTAGCTTCAACATTTCTGAACATAATGATATGAAAATTGAACTGGAAAAATTGATGCATATTGGTTTATTTTGCACATAAAGTATGCCTCAATTATTTCAATTTATATAAAAATTATGCTGTTTATTTCAAACTTACATACTTTTTTTTAGTAAAATGGATTTGTTTCATAAAATTAGTTCTCTGGCTACAATATGGTTGATTTTCAAAAGGATATTCCAAATATTTCTAGACAAATATGTATAAACAGTGACATTTTTTTTATATATACTGTTTTTTATGAGATTATTAATTTCAATTGGAATCTGGATGGGTGGGCATTGGATTTGGTATTGTGTACTGTACTGTTTTTTATTATTGTTGTGAGCCGCCCCGAGTTTGCGGAGAGGGGCGGCATATAAATCCAATAAACCTAAACCTAAACCTAATAATGGCACACAGCAAGGCCGAGGGGGGGTGGCCCTTTTGTGGCAAAAATAAACCAATAAGAACCATTTTTTTCAGTTCATTTATATTTTTCTTATATTCAGAAATGTTCAATTTAGTATATCAAACCTTTTGGGGGAAAATTCCTTAGGGATTTGTAGCCTTAAAAAAATAGAAATTGACACGAAATTAAAAAAGGATGGGGGGAGGGGCTTTTTGATCAAAATAAAAATATAAGTCTCAATTTTTCCAGTTCAATTTTCATATCATTATGTTCATAAATGTTCAAACTAGTTTTCCAGTTGAAAAGGTTTTCAAAAAGACCAAATTCAAGTGCCTAAAAAAAATCATTTTGGTCCGGGTCTATATAACCCGAACAGACTAAGTGTGACTTTTTTTTTGCCCAGAAAAAAAAATTTTCCCCCACCCCCACAAATATTTTTTTGATGGTCAGCATTGTTAAATTGAGTAAATGAATGCCTAAGATTTTAAAGAATATTTCGGATTTGGAGCATAAAAAAATAAAAAGTGAAAATGGTTGCAAGCAGCTGAGGGGGGGGAGAGGCCTTATTTCTGATGTTAAAAAACCAATAAGAATCATTTTTTTCAGTTCCTTTATATTTTTCTTATATTCAGAAATGTTCAAGCTACCAATCCCACACCAACTTTAGTAAAATAGAATGCATTTTGCAAGCAAAACTATCCATAAATTGAAAAAAATTTCACAAAAATGGGGGGGCGTGCATTATATCCGCAAAATAAACCAATAAGATTTACTTTTTTCATTTCAATTTTCATATCATTGTGTGCAGAAATGTTCAGACTACTTTCCAAGTGAAAAAAGCTTTCAAAAAGACCAAACATAAGCACTGCAAATGAAGAGTTTTCGGTCCGGGTCAGGGTGACCCGGGAACATAAGATTTGTAACTTTTTTTGCCCAGCAAAAACTAAGCCCCCCACCCCCCAAAAAAAATTCTCATAGAGAGAACCCCTGAAATGATGAATAGTCATGAAATTTCAAGTTTCAGATATGCAGGGAAAATTTTTTACAGGGACTCAAACTTGGCTTCGGGTCACATACGACCCGAACAGAACAGCAGGGTTTTAAGCAGAATATCTGTTTCTAAACATGAAAATAAGAGATACAACCTAAAGGTAAGGATTTTTTTTTTTACAACAGTTAATCAATGGAATAACTTTCCTCCAAATGTGGGTGCTCCATCGTTGCAGGTTTTCAAAAACAGACAACCACACCAGGGTGGTATAATCTTTCCTGCCTTAACCAGGGGGTTGGACTAGAAGACCTCTGAGATCCCTCTGAGTTCTATGATTCTGTGTTCCATGATATTGTTCCAAACCTGTTTCCATGTATTTGAATCCATCAATATGCCCAGAAACACTGAATTTGTTGCCTGCCAATCTATTTTTATCACGTCTTTATGTGTGTGTGTGTGTGTGTGTGTTTGCTTGCTTGCTTGCTTGCTTGCTTGCTTGCTTGCTTTATTGCTTATTTGACCCCTATGACAATCATTAAGTGTTGTACCACATGATTCTTGACAAATGTTATCTTTTTATTTTATGTACACTGAGAGCATATGCACCAAGGCAAATTCCTTGTGTGTCCAATTACACTTGGCCAATAAAGAATTCTATTCTATTCTATTCTATTCTATTCTTCATTCATTCATTCATTCATTCATTCATTCATTCATTCATTCATTCATTCGTCCCAAAGGACTCTGGGCAGCTTCCAGCAAAGAAAGACAATTTTTAAAAACAGCATAAAAATATTCATTAAAAACCCTTGTAAACATACATACTCGTACATTCACACACGGCCAGATCTAGACCTATACAGCCAGCTTGGGAACCCATTTGAACTATCAGATGCTGCTTTTGAACTGCAATTCCTTGTACTCTTCAACTCTGGTGCCCCAATTTATGACTTTGTTTGCCTCTAGGTGGTCACTGATTCGTTGCTTGATCATCTTTTCCAGAATTCAGGTATTGAGGTCAGGCTGATAGGTCTGTGGTTTCCTGGATCTATTTTCCCCCCTTTTTCTGAAGATGGAAACTACATCAGCTCTTTTCTCCAGTTCTCCGGTAGTTCCCTAGTGCCCCAGAATCTTTGAAAGATAAAGTTCAGAGGTTCTCAGATCTCGTCTGCCAGTTCCTTCAGATCTTTGGGATGTAATCCATCTGGTCCCGGTGATTTAAACTCATCTAGGGTGGACTATTTAGAGCTGCTTAAAAGAGTAGCTTAGAAACTAGGCTCTTAGGTTCTCACCTCAATTAAGAGATGTCTCGGTGCTTGGGAACCTTATAATCAGTTGGATCTGAGTCACCAATTACTGACTTTTTTTCCTTTCAAGGAAGACTCCATGCCACTTGGCGAAGATTGCCTGAACATAATACAGGTCACTCCAGACATAGCTATAAAACCAGGAAATGGATGGGCAGATGGCTCCTTGACTGTAGGTATCAATTACTTTTGTTACCTAGGGCTTGTGAAACCTATGCATTATACATCAGCTTTCAAATTAGGCTCTATTCATTTCAGGAATGTGGTCCCTGCATTTAAAAAAAACCAGATTAATTGAAACAGGTGTTGGAGGAAGTCAGTCAAACTACTTGGATGGACATATAAAAGCCAAAGGAAGTTCATGCTTTATAACTTGCAGATCATTGTCAATTTGCCAGGCTAATTAAAAACAAGGGCATGTTTCACTGAAGGAATCCACTCTAGTATTCAAGCAGTGACTATATTGACAGAGAAACTTTATTTATTTATTTAATTTATTTATTTATTTATTGTTAGAGTTGAAATGGGATGACCATTCAGGTCATCAAGTCCAACCCCCTGCCTGAGCAGGAATCCTATAGCACCCCAGCCAAATGGCAGTCCAATCTCCTCTTGAAAGTTTCCAGAGTTGGGGAGTTCACAACCTCCGCAGGCAGGTTGTTCCACTGGTTGATCGCTCTGACCATCAGGAAGTTCTTCCTTACTTCTAGGTTGAATCTCTCCTTGGTCTACTTTCCACAGACTATTGTTATTTTTGTTGGTTGTACACTTAGAATGGATTTTGCATTTCTATTTACTCTATGGAGTCCTTCCCAAGGACTTGGAACAGGCAGATCTGGCGGTTTGAGGGTGTTAAAGGTATTGGTGATGGATGTAAGCTATTTCAAGTAAAGCTGCCTTTTGCAATTGACTGGCGGTGATGTTGCCAATGCCGATGGTGTTCAAGTAGCTCTAGTTGTTATGGGATGGCAACCAAGTAGCCTACTACTTGGCTTTCTTTTTGCCATAGTCTTTCTACTTCCATTTGCAGGTTTTTATATTTTATGATTTTATTGAGTTCTTTAAGAGCTGTGATAGCGCATTGGTTATAATGTAGTATTGTAGGCTAATACTGCATTCCCAACATGTGCCCATGTAACACCAACGCTCCGCAGTCTGCATTGGTTGACGATCAGTTTCCAGTCACAATTCAAAGTGTTGGTTATGACCTATAAAGCCCTTCATGGCACCGGACCAGATTATCTCAGGGACCGCCTTCTGCTTCACGAATCCCAGCGACCAGTTAGGTCCCACAGAGTGGGCCTTCTCCGGGTCCCATCAACTAAACAATGTCGTTTGGTGGGACCCAGGGGAAGAGCCTTCTCTGTGGCGGCCCTGGCTCTTTGGAACCAACTCCCCCCAGACATTAGAATTGCCCCCACCCTCCTTGCCTTTCGTAAGCTACTTAAAACCCACCTCTGCCATCAGGCATGGGGGAACTGAGATATTCTTTCCCCCTAGGCCTTTACAATTTATGCATGGTATGTCTATATGTATGTTTGGTTTTTATAATAAGGTTTTTTTTAGTTATTTTAGTATTGGATTAGATTGTTACATGCTGTTTTTATCATTGTTGTTAGCCGCCCCGAGTCTATGGAGAGGGGCGGCATACAAATCCAATAAATAAATAAATACTGTCAAGAGTTCCTATTATCATCAGCTCAAGATTGACTTCTGTAGATAGTTTAGAGAGGGATGTAGCAATGGCAGTAACAATTAGACTTAAATACCACTTCATAGTGTTTTATGGCCCCACCGGTGGGCTACGAGTCAGAACACTAAATTGCGCTCACCACAGCTCATAAGTTCTTGCAGGACAAGCGCAATTTTGCTGCTGCACCTGTAGAGGTAGAAAAATCACGCATGGAGCCGCAAGTAAAACCTCACCAAAACAGGGGCGCGATTTTGCTATCTCCACAGGTGCAGCAGCAAAATCGCACTGGTCCCGCAAGAACTTATGAACTGCGGCGGCGAGCACAATTTAGCATTCCGGCTCGTAAGCCACCACTTTGGGCCCTAAGTGGTTTCCAGAGTCATTCTATGGCCCCCAACCATCTGAGTCCTCATTTTACTGATCCCCGAAGGATGGAAGGCTGAGTCAACCTTGAGCCAGTGAGAATCAAATTCCTGGCAGTGAGCAGTGAGTTAGCCTGCAATACTGTATTATAACCACTGTGCCACACAGCATATGTTCTGTCGGGCTCTCTGGTAGACTCTTCCCAAAAATTCACAGGTACAAATTTCAGACACACACATGTTTGAAAATTCAAAACAATATTCTTTATAATGAAAATTCACTTAACCTAAGCCCTCTTTTGCTATAGCAAAGAGCACTCGTCTCCAAACAAACTGGTAATTTGTACAAGTCCCTTATCAGTCCTGTGATACTTAGCTTGCAGCTGTGAGGCAATTCTCAGTCTTTCTTCTTTCACAAAGTGAAACACACTTTGCTCTGGTTTATTTTCAAAGCGGGGAAAAATTAGCCCACAAAGATCGAAGTCAGTAAAGCAGTCAGGAAACACAAGGATCAGATAATCCTCCACAATGGCCAAACCCACAGGCTGCTATTTAAAGCAGCCTCACTAATTACCACAGCCCCACCCAACCACAGGTGGCCTCATTTTCTTTGATAATAATCTCTCAGTTGTTGTTGCCTATGCATCGCTCTCTTGTTCCGAATCCAAGGAGGAGCTAGATAATTGATCTCCTTCTGAGCTGTCTGCCACACTCTCCTCCTCCCTGTCACTCATGTCTTCTTAGTCAGAGGAGCCTTCATCAGCAGATTCCACCGGGGGCAAAACAGGCCTGCAGCATGTGGATGTCTCCACCACATCCACAGTACTTGGGGCAGGAGCTGGGCCAGAGCTAACCACAACAGCATATAAGTTTAAACATTATTATTATTGCTATTTCTCTTCTCTTCTACTATCTCCAGGTATTGTAACATCCAATATCCAAGTTGTTGTTGTTGTTGTTGTTATTTTCACAAAAATAGTAATACACAGCAAATGAGATTTATATGCTGGATTTTGTATCACACTATCACAAATCAAACACTTCCCAAGCATCTTGGACTGTGTGATGTATTTTCGTATGATGGACACAGATCCAAGTACGGTGGCCTTTTGCAACTGACAGATCGTGATTTTGTCAATGTTTATTGTTTTCAAATGCTGGCTGAGGTCTTTTGGCACAGCACCCAGTGTGCCGATTACTACTGGGGCCACCTGTACTGGTTTACGCCAGAGTCATAGTTCGATTTTAAGATCCTGATATCGGCTAAGTTTTTCTTGTTGTTTCTCATCAATTCAACTGTCACTCATCAATTCAACTGTATGGCGACATCAATGATCCACACTTTTTTCTTTTCTGCAATTGTGAGGTCTTGTGTATTGTGTTCCAAAACCCTGTCAGTTTGAAAGTCCCAAAATATTTTGGCATGTTTGCTTTCAAGTACTTTCTCAGGTTTATGATCCCACCAGTTCTTTATCACTGGTAGGTGGTAGTTGTGGCACAGGTTCCAATGAAGCATCTGGGCCACATAGTTGTGCTTCTGTTTGTAGTCCATCTATTAGGTAAAATAATGCACTTGGGGAAAAGGAATCCTAAATCTGAGTATTGCATCGGCAGTTCTGTGTTAGCAAAAACTTCAGAAGAGAAGGATTTAGGGGTAGTGATTTCTGACAGTCTCAAAATGGGTGAGCAGTGTGGTCGGGCAGTAGGAAAGGCAAGTAGGATGCTTGGCTGCATAGCTAGAGGTATAACAAGCAGGAAGAGGGAGATTGTGATCCCCTTATATAGAGCACTGGTGAGACCACATTTGGAGTACTGTGTTCAGTTCTGGAGACCTCACCTACAAAAAGATATTGACAAAATTGAACGGGTCCAAAGACAGGCTACAAGAATGGTGGAAGGTCTTAAGCATAAAACGTATCAGGAAAGACTTAATGAACTCAATCTGTATAGTCTGGAGTACAGAAGGAAAAAGGGGAGGCATGATTGAAACATTTAAATATGTGGAAGGGTTAAATAAGTTTCAGGAGGGAAGTGTTTTTAATAGGAAAGTGAACACAAGAACAAGGGGACACAATCTGAAGTTAGTTGGGGGAAAGATCAAAGGCAACATGAGAAAGTATTATTTTACTGAAAGAGTAGTAGATCCTTGGAACAAACTTCCAGCAGACGTGGTTGGTAAATCCACAGTAACCGAATTTAAACATGCCTGGGATAAACATATATCCATTGTAAGATAAAATACAGGAAATAGTAAAAGGGCAGACTAGATGGACCATGGGGTCTTTTTCTGCCGTCAGTCTTCTATGTTTCTATGTTTCTATGTTTCTATTATTGTTATTGTTATTGTTATTATTATTGTTGTTGTTGTTGTTACTACTACTACTTCTTTTGGGACCAATGTTCTGAAAATCCCTATTACATTTATTTATTTGTTTGTTTGTTTGTTTGTTTGTTTGTTTACTTACTTACTTACTTACTTACTTACTTGCTTACTTACTTACTTACTTACTTACTTACTTACTCAATCATTCATTCATTCATTCATTTGTCCAATACACAAATACATAGGAAGAAAATAGACATGTGGTAATATATATAAGGGTAAAAGTGAACTTAGAGGAGAGGATATATGAAAGGAAGAGAATATATATGATAGGTGAAAGAGAGGAAAGACAATTGGACAGGGGATGAAAGACACACCAGTGCACTTATGTACGCCCCTTACTGGCCTCTTAGGAACCTAGAGAGGTCAATCATACATACATACATACATACATACATACATACATACATACATACATACATACATACAATGTATAGCGTGAAAAACACAGAAGCAGAAAAAATGCACCGAAAGAACATAATAATATGGTATACATAACGTGGCCAATTTTATAAAATATAAGAAGTTATATATTAAATCACTTCCAACCCTGTTATTCTGCTAAATTACATTTTAAAATGTTTTGCTTCATAAAGATAAAATAAGTATTCTATATATAAACATAATGCCTATTAATGTTACATTATTGCATTGGACTCTAGTTCATCAGAGTGCACTTGTTCAAATTGAAATATTCATATTCCTACTTGTAAAATTTTATCACCAAAGAAAACAAGCTGAAATCAACCTTAGAATGGTTTAATTTTATTCTGCAAATTGCTAACCAAGGTCTCATACCGTTACATTTTAGCATCATTTGATAATCCAGTGGTTTATCTTTTAAAAGTTTAGGTCAGATAACGAGTTTTTATTTAGACTGATAGAATAAAATGGCATAAAGTAGTTCAAAACAGCAGTATTGACTTATTCAAGGAACATTAATAATGTTGCTAATGTTTTGAAAAAGTTTTATAGTTTTTATAGTTTATAGTTTATTTTTTTGTTTTGCAGTTGTTTCAATACTCCTGGAAAAAAAATCAGCATCTTGACTTTCAGGGCTTTATAAAGAAAGATTTTATCCTTTTTTGTGTGAGAAAAAAACAAAACAAAACCCTGACATTTTGTTCTTTTATAGTGCCTTGGGTATTAATGAGATCTAAAGTATTGCAGTGTGAAAACGGTAACTGTTCTGCAACATTTTATATCAAGAATATATAACCGCCCCCTTACCTAGTTTTGTGTTGTGCCTCAAATGTAGGAAAAGTAAAGTTGATGCAGCTTTACATTAATATTGCTGTTGTTTGTGCTGTTTGTTAAGTGCAGCCATTGTAGTTAATACAATGCAGCTTATATATAAACTGAGCTCACTGTAGTTTATTGACAAACCATTGTTAATGAAATTGTGACTTATTGCAGTGTGTTAACCAGAAGTGGCAATTGGAGTCAACTGCTTAGAATAATCCATCTCATTCTGGAACTGAGCCTAAATTTAATCAAAAGGGGGAGTTAATTTGTTGGGTTATCAAAAAAGCTCACTTGGCTATATCATCTTATCAAATGGAGACAAATATGTTTCACAGCTGGTTCTGATCAGAAATTGCTAAGCAGCTTTGACTCAGAACTTCCCAAGAAAGCAAAAAACAAACAAAACCAAACTATGTACAGTGGTACCTCTACTTACAAACTTAATTTGTTCCATGACCAGATTCTTAAGTAGAAAAGTTTGTAAGAAGAAGCAATTTTTCCCAAAGGAATCAACGTACAAGCAAATAATGTGTGTGAGTAGGGAAACCACAGAGAGGGTGGAGGCCCTGTTTCCTCCCAGGAGATTCCTAGAGAGGCCCCACAGAGGCTTCTCCCCACCTTTTCCAGCCTTGTTTCCTCCCAGGAGATTCCTAGAGAGACCCCATGGAGCCTTCTCCATGCCTTTTCCAGTTAGAGTTTTGGAGGGTTTGTAAGTGGAAAATGGTTCTTGAGAAGAGGCAAAAAAAAATCTTGAACACCCGGTTCTTATCTAGAAAAGTCTGTAAGTAGAGGCATTTTTAGGTGGAGGTACCACTGTATTACTGAGTATGACAAAGACAAAATTAAACTGTTTTCCAAAACTAGAAGTTGATCCCATGCAATGATCCACCTGATTTGAGAAAATTTCAAAAAAACAAAAAATAAATGGTGGAGCTGAGCTCTAACTCAGAGACGTATTTGAAAGATGGAAATGCCTGAGCTAAACAGAAGGAACAAAAATCATATGGAATGGTAGAAGGTGTTCTGTATATGAGATGATCTCTGAGGAGCACATTGCTTCTGGATATATTGATTGTCCATGCCATTGTGGAAAGGTATTTTATGAATAGACACTTCCAAACTTAGTCATTTAGGAACAGGCCCTAAATGGGACAGGGAGAGGGAGGGAAGAAGGGAGGTAGAGGGAAGAGACAGAAGGAGAGAAGAATATGTTTTTCTTACTGCAGTTTTTAGACCAGAGGTCTTCAAACTTGGCAACTTCAAGACTTGTGGACTTCAACTCCCAGAATTCTCTAGCTGTTTTCTGAAAAATGGCAGTCCAGAGACTAAAACATATAAAGAACAATTACAGGGGCTGGGCATGGCTAATCTAGTGAAGAGAAGGGTCAGGGGAGACATGATAGCAGTGTTCTGTATTTGAGACGCTGTCATAGAGAGGAGTGGGGTCAAGATATTTTCCAAGCCACCTGAAGGCCAGACACGGAATAATGGATGGAGTCGGTGCATTGGGCGGGATCTATTAAAATAGATAGATAGATAGATAGATAGATAGATAGATAGATAGATAGATAGATAGATAGATAGGTAGATAGAAAGGTAGATAGAAAGGTAGATAGATAGATAGATAGATAGATAGATAGATGATAGATAGATAGATAGATAGATAGAAAGAAAGGTAGATAGATAGATAGATAGATAGATAGATAGAAAGGTAGATAGATAGATAGATAGATAGATAGATAGATAGATAGATAGATAGATAGATAGATAGATAGATAGATAGATAGATAGATAGAAAGGTAGATAGATAGATAGATAGATAGATAGATAGATGATTGATAGATAGATAGATAGATAGATAGATAGATAGATAGAAAGGTAGATAGATAGATAGATAGATAGATAGATAGATAGATAGATAGATAGATTGATCAATAGACAGACAGACAGACAGACAGACAGACAGATAGATAGATCAAGGGGAGATTCAACCTAGAAATAAGGATAAGTTTTCTGACAGTGACCAATGGAACAGCTTGTCTTTAGAAGTTGTAGGAGCTTCATCACTGGAGGCTTTCAAGAAGTCCCCTAATCATCTTGGTTGCTCTTCTCTGCACTTCTTCTAGAATCTCAAAATATTTATTTATAGTGAAGTGACAAAAATTGGAGGCAGTATTTTAGGTGTAGTCCTTCTAAGGCTTTTATAGAGTGGTATCTCTCTTGATCTTGATTGTATCCCTCTGTTAATGCAATATAGGATTCCATTGGCTTTTTTTTGGCTGCCACCACATCTTCCCAACTCCCTTCTAGGATTGATATATTAATCAAGTTGGATAATAAAACATCTGCAAGAAAACCACCAAACTCATAGAGCACCAATGATAGCAATAGCATTTAGACTTATATACCTCTTCATGGTGCTTTTTACAGTCTTCTCTAAACAGTTTACAAAATCAGCATATTTCCCCCAACAATTTGGGTCCTCATTTTACACACCTCGGAAAGATGGAAGGCTGAGTCAAGCATGAGCCAGTGGTGAGATTTGAACAGCTGAACTACAGCTAGCAGTTAGCTGAAGTAGCCTGCAGTGCTGCACTCTAACCACTGTGCCACCCCGGCATGATCCCATATGTTTTGTTTACAAACGGTAGTAGAAGCTCCCAAGAAAGTAAATTGTCTTCTTTTTGTATATTTTTTAACACATTTTTTTTTTACTTATGAAAAGAAAAGGAGAAGGATAAATGGTCTTTTCTATGGTAGTAAATACCATTTTCAGCAATATTTTTAGGCCCTTTGATTCATTCTTATATATCCTCTCTGAGAAATCCTGAAGAACTGATGAAATGTCAAATGAAGGAAGGACAGCAAATGTTGTCACTCTCTTCAAAAAGTCAAAATGACAATGCATCAAAGCACAGCGAGGTCACTGTGACATGAATTTTTATGAAGATTCTAAACCTTATTAAAAAGACTTTAATCTGCAAGCATCTTGAAAGGGATAATTACCAGAAATCAGCATGGGTTTGTCAGTAACAAATCTTACTAGGATTACCTTAAATCGTTTTTTAAAAAAACAAACAACACAATATATGTGCAAATACTGAAGACATAATACATTTTCATTTTATTGAAAGTACTTGATAAACTATGCTATTACATCAAGGATGAAATCTAGCAGGTTCTGAAAGGTTCTGGAGAACTAGTAACAAAATTTTTTGAGTAGTTTGAGGAACCTGCAAATATCACCTATGGCTGGCCCCAGGAGAAGGGAGGGAATGGAGATTTTGCAGTATCCTTCCCCCCAGGAGTAGGGAGGGAATTGAGATTTTGCAATACCCTTCCCCGGAGTAGGGAGATAATGGAGATTTTGCAGTATCCTTCCCCCCAGGAGTAGGGAGGGAATTGAGATTTTGCAGCATCCTGCCCCCAGGAGTAGGGAGGGAATGGAGATTTTGCAACACCCTTCCCCCAGGAGTAGGGAGAGAATGGAGATTTTGCAATACCCTTCCCCCAGGAGTAGGGAGGGAATGGAGATTTTACAATACCCTTCCCCCGGAGTAGGGAGAGAATGGAGATTTTGCAATACCCTTCCACCAGGAGTAGGGAGAGAATGGAGATTTTGCAATACGCTTCCCCCAGGAGTAGTGGGGAATGGTGATTTTTCAATACCCTTCCCCCGGAGTAGGGAGAGAATGGAGATTTTGCAATACCCTTCTCCCAGGATTAGGGAGCGAATGGAGATTTTGCAATACCCTTCCCGTAGGATTAGGGAGGGAATGGAGATTTTGCAAGAACCTTTCCCCAGGAGTGGGGAGGGAATGGAGATTTTGCAATACCCTTCCCCCATGATTAGGGAGAGAATGGAGATTTTGCAATACCCTTCCCCCAGGAGTAGTGGGGAATGGAGATTTTGCAATACCCTTCCCCCAGGATTAGGGAGAGAATGGAAATTTTGCAATACCCTTCTCCCAGGATTAGGGAGGGAATGGAGATTTTGCAATACCCTTCTCCCAGGATTAGGGAGGGAATGGAGATTTTGCAATACCCTTCCCCCAGGAGTAGGGAGAGAATGGAGATTTTGCAATACCATTCCCCCAGGAGTATGGAGGGAATGGAGATTTTGCAATACCCTTCCCCCAGGATTAGGGAGAGAATGGAGATTTTGCAATACCCTTCCCCCAGGATTAGCGAGAGAATGGAGATTCTGCAATACCCTTCCCCAAGGAGTAGGGGGGAATTGGGATTTTATAGTATCCTTCCCCCCAGGAGTAGGGAGGGAATGGAGATTTTGCAGTATCCTTCCCCTGCTACGCTCACCAAGCCACACCCACTAGTAATGGGCCCCAACCGGTACGAATGGGATCGGCAATCTGGTAGGACTTTTTACCGTGTTCTGGAGGCCGGTGTGGGCAGGTGCTGTCCCGGCACATGAGCACATGACCCCATGCAAGATTTCACTTCTGCACATGCGCCCGAAGTAAAATCTCGAATGAGGATGCTTGTGCAGGCAGATTTCAGGGATTGTCATCTCTTTTTTTCTTCTAAAAGGTGAAACCCACCGAAATCTTGCCCAAGCAAGCATCGTCGCCTGAGATTTTGCTTTGGGCACATACATAGAAGCAAAATCTTGCATATGTGTGTCAGGGGAGTGCACCTGCGCCAGCCTGTGCCAGCCTCAGAATCCCGGTACCAGTAGGAAAAGTTAAGTGGACACCCACCAAGCCAAGCCGTGCCTGCCACGTCCACAGAACCAGTAATTAAAATAAATTGGATTTCACCACTGTTTTACCTGGGATATTAAACATCGAATTGGAGGTCTTTTCTGGTCCAACTCCTTGCTCAAGGCATAGACCTCACCCCAGGTTCGCCTGGTGCACCAGTTGCGGCCCTATTTGGACCGGGAGTCACTGCTCACAGTCACTCATGCCCTCATCACCTCGAGGCTCGACTACTGTAATGCTCTCTACATGGGGCTACCTCTGAAAAGTGTTTGGAAACTTCAGATCGTGCAGAATGCAGCTGCGAGAGCAATCATGGGCTTCCCTAAGTATGCCCATGTTACACCAACACTCCGCAGTCTGCATTGGTTGCCGATCAGTTTCCAGTCACAATTCAAAGTGTTGGTTATGACCTATAAAGCCCTTCATGGCATCAGACCAGAATATCTCCAGGACCGCCTTCTGCCGCACGAATCCCAGTGACCAGTTAGGTCCCACAGAGTTGGCCTTCTCCAAGTCCCATCGACTAAACAATGTCATTTGGCGGGACCCCGGGGAAGAGCCTTCTCTGTGGTGGCCCCGACCCTCTGGAACCAACTCCCCCCAGAGATCAGAATTGCCCCCACCCTCCTCGCCTTTCGTAAGCTCCTTCAAACCCACCTCGGTCGTCAGGCATGGGGGAACTGAGATATGCCCTTCCCCCTAGATCTATACAATTTATGCATGGTATGTTTGTGTGTATGTTTGGTTTTTTAAATTAGGGTTTTTAAAATTATTTTGAATATTAGATTTGTTATATGTTGTTTCACTATTGTTGTTTGCCATACCGAGTCTGCGGAGAGGGGCGGTATACAAATCTAATCAATCAATCAATAAATAAAATAAATAAATAATCCAAGTCTGGTCTGTTCTTGAAAATATCCAGCAATGGATTGAGAATCCCTATAGACAACTTCCACTTATGATGCCAGGAGAACATTTGCAGCTCAGGGTTGAACTGGGCGATGCTCTTTGACCAGCCAGGTTTGGTGAATCCAAACAACCAAGTTCAGAGAGCACCAATGATCTCGCATATCAGATACTGCTTTGAAGTCCTGAACTCCATTGACAGGATGAAGGTGAAAAGTGACTGGGGAAAGATAGAGGGGAGGGGAGGGAGGGGAAAGGGAGAGGAAAAAGGGAAAGGGAAAGGAAACTGGACGTTGAAACAAATCATGAAGATTCCAAGAGAGACATTGCCAAAGACAAAAAGCACAGAAAGGAACTGAACAAAGCGTTTCAGAAATCTGTAATAAGTGTACAAGAAATAGCATTGAATAAGAATATAAAACTTTCCCAATAAATACTTTCCCTACTCTTTCATTCTTTTAGATCAAACAACTAGTACTAAGCAGTTCAAACATAATTTGACAAAATAACTATCACACTTTCTTCAACCTTTCATATTGGGCTTAGGAATTTGTTTTAAAAAGTAGCTCTCTTGACTTCTTAATTTATTTCAAGCCATGATGGGAAATTTATTGCCAGCACTTCCAATGTACAATTATAGCAACACCTGGTCAACTTGCTCCTGGCTTCCAAATAAATTGTACTTTCTGAGATACAAATATACTTGGTTAAAAAAGCCCACCATTTAGAAGAGGAGTTATAATAGGCTCTAACATAGGAGAATGGTAATTTACTGTGCTTCCATGACCCTTTTAAAAGAAAGTCATCCTATTTCTTATTACGTTCTAAAATACTTCAAATTGCATTTTTATTAAGTCATGCTCACCTTCTTGTTCTCTTTCTCTCTCACCAATATGACTTTCCTTCAATTAATCTCCCTCTTGCTCAAAAATATATCTCTATCCAAGATGTCAGCTTGTTCCTATCTTCAATCTTCCAAATTACTGTTTCTGCCGCTGTTGCTGTGTGTCGCTGATTTATTTTAACAGTCAAGAAAGACAGCTGACAACAGGTCAGTGAGCAAGGATTCTGAAGTCTCAAGCAAATCAACTCTAAATGTGTTCTGTTATCTGGTTACTGAATTTTCTTACTTCTGCAATACATGGAATTGCACCTATCATCACATTACAGGAAAGATGTTGAGAAAAAGTGCAGAGAAGAGCAACTATGATGATTTAAAGCTGAGGTCTTCAAACTTGGCAACTTTAAGGCTTGTGGACTTCAATTCTCAGAATTCTCCAGCCAGCATAGTCTTAAAGTTGCCAAGTTTGAGGACCTCTGATTTAAGGCCAGGAGACTAAAACATAACAATTGCAGGAACTAGGTACAGCTAGTATAGAGAAAGCTAGGAGTGACATGATATCAGTATTTCAATATTTGAGGGGCTGCCACAAAGAAGAAGAGGTCAACTTGTTTTCAAAACTACCAAAAGGCAAAACAAGAAACAATTGATGGAAACTAATCAAGGAGAGAAGCAACCTGGAACTAAGGAAAAACTTTCTAATCATTCATTCATTCATTCATTCATTCATTCATTCTTTCATTCACTCATTCATTCATTCATTCATTCATTCATTCATTCATTCATTCATTCATTCAACTTTGATGCTCGATCCCGAAGGACTCAGGGCAGCTTATAACAATATAAAAAGATACCGTGTTTCCCCGATAGTAAGGCAGTGTCTTACTATCTTTTTACCCCCAAAAGCCCCACTGTGTCTTACTTTGGGGGTATGTCTTACATTGTCCCGGGCACCGGGGCCGGCTCGTCTTCGGGCGCGGAGAGCTGCCGGAAAGGAGGCGGGTGCCGACCTCGACGTTCGGCGGGTTGCAGGGAGCATCCCCTCGCCGCTCCCGGCAATGTTTCTCGGCAGGGGAGGCCAACTCCGCGGCGACACGGACGCTCGGCTGGCTGGCTAAAGGCAGGTCAAGGGGTGGATGGGCAGTCAAAAAGGGTGAGCGGCCGCCGCTGTGCCCTCCTTCGCCCGCCTCCTTTCCGGCAGCTCCCTGCGCGCCCCTCGCCTTCGCTCGCTGCGGCGCCACCGCCTCTTCCCCTGCCGAGGCTCAGCTGCAAGCGGCCAGCGAGGCCGCTCGGCTCCGAGGTGAGCGGAAAGGAGGCGGGCAAAGGAGGGCACAGCTCCGGCCGCTCGCCTCGGAGCCACTCGGCCTCGCTGGCCGCTTGCAGCTGAGCCTCGGCAGGGGAAGCGGCCAGCGAGGCCGATCGGCTCTGAGGTGAGCAGCCGGAGCTGCGCCCTCCTTCACCAGCCTCCTTTCTGGCAGCTCCCTGCGCGCCCCTCGCCTTTGCTCGCCGCGGCGCCACCGCCTCTTCCCCTGCCGAGGCTCAGCTGCAAGCGGCCAGCGAGGCCGCTCGGCTCCGAGGCGAGCGGAAAGGAGGCGGGCAAAGGAGGGCGCAGCTTCGGCCGCTCGCCTCGGAGCCGATCGGCCTCGCTGGCCGCTTGCAGCTGAGCCTCGGCAGGGGAAGAGGCGGTGGCGCCGCGGCAAGTGAAGGCAAGGGGCGCGCGGGGAGCTTGGAAGCAATGTCATCGCCCCCCCCGCAATACCGTTTATCTACCGTGTTTCCCCAAAAGTAAGACATATGTCTTACTTTCGGGGTATGGCTTATATAAGCCGACCCCCCTGAAACCCCCCATATGTCTTACAATCGGGGGGGTCTTACTATCGGGGAAACACGGTACAAGTACAATTAAAAAGTAGTCAAATATAAATATCTAAAACTAAAACCCCACAACTCAAACAGTCCAATCAACACATATGCATACCAATCAGTACAAATTGACCATGACAGATGTCAAATTCATGGCACCCAGGCCTGCCGGCAAAACCAGGTCTTTGCAGCCTTTCAGAAGGCCAGTAAGGTGGGAGCAATATGGACATTGAGTGGAGGGGGGGAGGTGGTTCCATAGAGCCAGGGCAGCCACAGAGAAGGCCCTCCCCCATGGCCCTGCCAACCTGCATTGCTGGAGGAGGCCAACTCTTTGTGATCTTATTGGTCTCTGGGAGGTATGCGGAAGGAGTCGATCCTGTAGACTGAAACCATGAGAACAATTAACTAGTGGAACAGTTTGCCTTCAGAGATTTTGGGTGCTTCTTCACCCAAATAAGAGATTGGACAGCCACTTGTCTCAAATTGTAAAGAGCCTCTTGTTTGAGCAGAGAGTTGGACCAAAAGACCTCCAAGGTCTGTTCCAACTCTATTCTGATTGAATCAGAACATCAATTGACATATAAGTTAAATGTATAAACTAAGGTTAGTTGTCAACCAGACCTATCTGGACTATATGAATCTAGGTCTTTAACTAACCTAGTTGCATATGGTACAAATGCAGCTACAAATTACACAAAACCTGATAATAATCCTTGGCAATTTCTAAGTATCAACCAAACAGTTTTAGACAGCCCATCTGCCCTGCATTATTGTAAGTAGCAGAATAATTTTATTTCAAAAATACACGTTGGCTTCATTCTCCCTATCAGGTTGACAAAACAACAACAACAACAACAACAACAACAACAACAAAAACCAAGAGATTGTGCTGATCTGACTGACAGACTAGACCCAACAGCTTTTCTGATCATGAGTAAAAATAGGAAGAAATGGGGACTATAACAGAGTTTTGTAACTTTTGAAGACAACTTGAATTACCACATTCTGAAATCTTGTACTAGGGCACTCCTCCCAAGAAAGTATGTACTTATGTAGAGACATGTTAAAATGTCTGTGTTTTTCCCACCTAAAATTGGATGCAATTTTATGCAAGAACAGCGCTATCTCATGAAATTTGGGGGATTTTAAAACCTTTTAATGAAAGAATGAGTGGAAATCCATGGAACTTTAGGGGAAGGGAATTATCCTGGTTTTGACTCAAGAATTTATTCTTTCTCCATTTGGGGAAACATACAGGCTTTGAAATAATATATGTGTTCTGTCGGGCTCTCTGGTACACTCCTCCCAAAAATTCACAGGTACAAATTTCAGACACACACACGTTTGAAAATTCAAAGCAATGTTCTTTATAATGAAAATTCACTTAAACTAAGCCCTCTTTTGGTATAGCAAAGAGCACTCGTCTCCAAACAAACTGGTAATTTGTACAAGTCCCTTATCAGTTCTGTGATACTTAGTTTGCAGCTGTGAGGCAATTCACAGTCCTTCTTCTTTCACAAAGTGAAACACACTTTGCTCTGGTTTAGTTTCAGAGCGGGGAAAAATCAGCACACAAAAGGTCAAAGTCAGTAAAGCAGTCAGGAAACACAAGGATCAGATAATCCTCCACAATAGCCAAACCCACAGGCTGCTATTTATAGCAGCCTCACTAATTACCACAGCCCCACCCAACCACAGGTGGCCTCATTTTCTTTGATAATAATCTCTCAGTTGTTGTTGCCTATGCATAGCTCTCCGCATGCCTGGCTGTATCATTAACTCTTGTTCTGAATCCAAGGAGGAGCTAGATAATTGATCTCCTTCTGAGCTGTCTGCCACACTCTCCTCCTCCCTGTCACTCATGTCTTCTTGGTCATAGGAGCCTTCATCATCAGATTCCACCAGGGGCAAAACAGGCCTGCAGCATGTGGATGTCTCCCCCACATCCACAGTTCTTGGGGCAGGAGCTGCGCCAGAGCTAACCACAACAATATGTAATGAGAGAAATAATTCTGGAGAAGAGCTAAGATTAGGAACATAACAGAAAAAAACCTGTTTAGGCACATGGTTTTAATAAAATACATTTAAGCTGGGAAATACACCCTCCCCCCATTTACTACCCTTGAATCCCCTTATTTTGGGACAGAATTCGAGCGACTGAATGGAGCAGAGAGTTTACTGACCCATCCTGATGCTTATGTGGAGTTTGCAGCAGATATTTTATCTTTGCACCCAGATAGAGAAACATTTGCACTGCTCAGCATTGGAATCATAACTCTCTCAAGTGGAAGGCAAACATCTTCACCTCTAGGCCACCATGTCACTCCAGGAAAGGCAGTATTGACCGTCACTAATTCCTGACCTGCCAAAATTGTCCCGGGAGCAGGGGGATGCTGCAGGCGGCTCTTCGGAGCCCCGGACTTCCAGGTTCTAAAAAACCCGGAAGTTCAGCTCTTGGCAGCACGCCAGGTCGGCGCGCCACCTGCTGGTCGCTGGGGGAGGTCCTGGATCACCCTATTTAAGGGCAATCCGAACAGGACCTCCTCCTTGCTTTTTCTGCTGATTGAAGCAAACACCCGCCCACCCTCTGCTATTAACAGTGTGTCCTAAGGAGGTCGCCTCGGGGCCGAATAGGATTTTTTTGCGGCCTCCCCTTTAGAGGCAGCCATTTTTTTGCCTATTCCACACTGACAGTGCGGACTGGATTGGTTATGGGGTGCGGCGCACTTAGATGTCAGTATAGGCCTCCATTTGGTCATTGGGGTTTGGCAGGTTAGGGGTGGGAATGGGCAATTAGAAGTGACTGCGCATGCTCCTTTGGGCATCCTTTAAAGGGTGATGGACCGCCTCTCTCCAGGAACTAGAGGTTGGAACAACGTCGGGGATTGGAGAGAGGATGTCCATGGGAATCACCGGATCCAATTTCCCACAGGGATTGGAGGGTGAACTCCTCCCACACGTCGAAGGGGCGTGGCTTGGATCAAGGTGAAGGTGGCTACCTTCACCTGGTTCAGCAAGGAGTTTTTGCCCAATGTTGCCAAGGAAGCTTCTGCTAGGAATTTCCGCCCCGTTAGCTTTGGCCTCTGCAGGTCCTTAGTTATGTTGAATTTAAATATTTAAATTTACGTATTTAAAGTTACGTTATTTAAATTTATGTTAATTTAATAAAATGACTCTTATTTAATCCACAATATGTCTCAGCGTCTTTACTCCGCTTCCGGGGCAATTAATCAATCCTATCAACATTATGTGCTATGGTTGATGAAAAGGCAAATATTTGCTTCCACAGGCCTCTAGTTTTCATTTCATGGTGCATAATCTTTCCACTAGAAGCTGCATTGTTCAAACCCAATTAAACAATTGCCCAGTTCTGGATATCTTTTTTTTTTTTAATAGAAGGAAAAATCAAGAGTAATTAGATTAGAGTAATTAGATCAGGTGCAAAAAGAAATGGGAGGGGAAAAGGGGTGGAAATCAGGTCACTCTGAGATATTTCTCCAGGGGAAGCATAATAGTCTTTTGAAAAGGCAGATCCACATGTTTTCATCATATTATTTCCCAATGGAATAAATAATATTATGAAAAAACATAGAGGGAACAGATGCTAGAAAAAATAAGCCAAATAAATCAAAAGCATTAATAAAGAAAATAAGCGAATTCTATTTTACACTAAGAACATTAATTATCCTTATCCCTATCTTTTCTTTGAGCACATCAGTTTCACATACAGTTTCATCCACTCAATCCACCGGAATTTGTCTTCACATGCTCAGGATAGACAGGTCCCTATCTCGCCAAAGGTCAATGACCCATCAGCTACTCTCTCTTTTTTTTTAGGTATCTTTATTATTTTCCAAAAAGAAAAAGAAAAAGAGAGTAAAAAGAATAAGGAGTAAAAACAATATTTCACACATATTTTGTTCCGGTTTAACAAATCTTAATCCATTTCTCTTACCTTTCTGATACATTTCTTCCTATCTTGTATATTTACATATAAATATTGTATGTAGATTTTACTGTTAATATAGAAAGAAATACATAGACAAGAAAATAAAAAATAAAAAACAAAAGGTCATATTTCTTAAGGTAATTATTATCCTTCTTTTGTATACTGAAACTTTGTATTAAATATATTAAAGGGTTAAATAAGGTCCAGGAGGGAAGTGTTTTTAATAGGAAAGTGAACACAAGAACAAGGGGACACAATCTGAAGTTAGTTGGGGGAAAGATCAAAAGCAACATGAGAAAATATTATTTTACTGAAAGAGTACTTGGAACAAACTTCCAGCAGACGTGGTAGATAAATCCACAGTAACTGAATTTAAACATGCCTGGGATAAACATATATCCATCCTAAGATAAAATACAGAAAATAGTATAAGGGCAGACTAGATGGACCATGAGGTCTTTTTCTGCCGTCAGACTTCTATGTTTCTATGTTTCTATGTATTGTCACACTTTCAATCCTTGTTCTGAATCCATTTGTGCCATTTGTTCCATATTTGTTTGGATTTTTTGCTTTCGATCCCCTTAATTGAATTTGTCATTTCATCCATCTCAATACATTTATATATTTTATCAATAATTAAGCTCTCTGATGGAGTTTGTTCATTTTTCCATGTTTGTGCCAATGAGATTCTAACTGCAGTACTTATATGCGTTATGAGGAAGAGCGTTTGTTTGGTATAAGGTCTTTTCCAAATTCCTAAGAGTAAACCTTCTGGTGTATATTCTATTTTCTCTTTTATAATTTCGGTAAGCCAATTATGAGTTATTTCCCATCAGCTACTCTCAACCTGGTTTCGCCAGCCTGTCGAAGCTGTTGCCCATACAACTTACCCATACAATGCTATTATTTTTACATCCCTCTTTTTCTTATGTAGAATTTCATTGACATATTACGATGCATCAAGTATTAAGAACTCCTCAAGAGGTGAAGAAAACAGAATAGATCTTTTGTCCAGCTTCATCCAGCTATGAATTTCTTGGACTTCTCCTTCCCCTCGGCTTATTCTTCCTTCCTTCATACATTCATTTTTGCGATTCAGTCTTCATTTATTCTCTCTAAACTATTTCTACATACTCCTTTCATACTGATAATTCATTTTTCGTATTCAAGCCACCATTCATTTAGTACCTCTTCATTCTTTGCCATCGCTCTTCACATTTTAACATACAGAAAACATTTTCCCTGTATTCAGCTTATCTCTCCCTCCCTCTCTTTCTCTCTCTCTCTCTCTCACACACACACACATTGGCAAAAAGAATCCGAACCTCGTATACAAACTAAATAAACAAAATCGGACAAACAACCCCCACGCAGTACAAGACCTTGGAATACTAATATCAAATGACCTAAGTGCCAAAGCCCACTGCAACAATATCGCCAAAAAGGCAAGAGACTCTATACCCATGATGGCAAACCTATGGCATGCATACCAGAGGTGGCATGCAAAGCCCTCTCTGTGGACACATGTGCAGTTGCCAGCTGTTTTTTGGGGGGGATTCTTTTGCACACATGCATGCCAGCCAGCTGCATATCAATGTGTATGCACACAACAGAATCCACAAGAGCAGCTAGCCGCCGCATTCATTCATTCATTCATTCAAGTTGAAAGTGTTCTGTCTGGGTGCCCCCAGACTTCAACACCAACTGAAAAAAGCAGCCAGACACGCTGGTAAAAAGCAAAGTCACTTTATATCTTTGAAAACAAACACAGAGAACAAAAACTGTTCTTACAAACTGGAATGCTATGAGGCTTCACAGAAGAGTCACGACGGCCAGACAATACAACAGGATTCTTGCTGGCACACACCCCACTGTAGATAATAAAACCCACGCCTCCCCCAAGTTTTCAGCCTTCGAGGCCACAAACCAGAATCAGGGACGCCAAGGATCGAAGCAAGGTCACAGAACTCCCAAAAGATAACTCTCCACAATACAGGAAGGGCGGGCCTGCCTTTTCAACCTTTCTGAGGAGAACCACACCCAAACACAGCTGTTGCCTATTAGGGATGGAAATACCTGGCTAATTGTCCCCTTCGTTGTGCTGCCCTTCTCTGCCTCATATCGATGATGGCTTGTGCGTTCTCATCTAAGGATTCCAGGCTACTCGCTGGGGAGAGTTCACCCCCGGGGTCTCAGGCTGTTCTCCCTCCTCTTCATCCTGGCATTCCTCTTCCCCGTCTGCCTGGTCCTCCTCCTCCTCCTCCTGTTCCTCGTCTTCCCCCTCTGAGCATGGAGCCGGCAGATTTCCAGCCGTTCCCTGAGGAGCCTCAGACTGAATCACAATAGAAAGGGACCTTATAGGTCATCAAGTTCAACCCCCTGCTGAAGCAGGAAACCAGCTGCATATCAATGTGCATGCACACAACAGAATCCACAAGAGCAGCTAGCCGCCACATACATACAAACCATCTAACTGCTCTCTTCTGGATTCCGTTGCTCTGGCATGCATGCTCTCCAATTTCGACATTGGGTGCTGAAAAGATTAACTATCACTGCTCTGTACCATTTCAGACATATGGCTAATATCTTCTTAAAAACCTCCAGTGGTGGAGCACCCACAACAACTGGAGACAAAGTGTACCACTGATTAATTGTTCTACCCAGGAAATTTCTCAGTAGTTCTAGGTTGCTTCTCTGCTTGGTTAATTTCCACCCATTGTTCTTTTCCTGCCTTTTGGTGGTTCGGAGAATAGGTTGACACCCACCCACCCCTTATCTTTGTGGCAACCCCTGAGATATTGGAACATTGTCACATTTATGTATGTATGCATGTATGCATGTATGTATGTATGTATGTATGTATTCATTCATTCATTCATTCATTCATTCATTCATTCATTCATTCATTCATTCATTTGAGTTGAAAGGGACCATACAGGTCATCAAGTTCAACCCCCTGCTCAAGCAGGAAACCTTACACCTCCCCAACCAGATGGCGGTCCAGTCTCCTCTTGAAAACTTCCAGACTTGGGGCATTCACAACCTCCACTGGCAGGCCGTTCCACTGGTTGATTACTCTGACCATCAGGAAGTTCTTCCTTATCTCCAGGTTTAATCTCTCCTTTGTCAGCTTCCAACCATTGTTCCTCGTCCGGCCCTCTGGTGCCCTGGAAAATAGTGTGACCCTCTTCTCTCCGTAGCAACCCCTTAAGTACCTGTATACAGCTATCATGTCCCCCCTGGCCCTTCTTTTTACGAGACTATCCATGCCCAGTTCCAGCAACCTCTCTTCATATAGCCTGGTCTCTAGTCCCCTTATCATTTTAGTTGCTCTTTTCTGCACCCTTTCCAGAGTCTCTATATCTTTTTTGAAGTGTGGTGACCAGAACTGGTTGCAATACTCCAGGTGCAGTCTGACCAGGGCATTATAAAGTGGTATTAATACCTCACTAGTCTTGGAGTGTATCCCCCTGTTCTTGCAGCTTAGAATTGTGTTGGCTTTTTTAGCTGCCACTGCACATTGCTGGCCCATGTTTAGCTGGTTATCCACCAAGAGGTTGACCACCTTTGGTTCGGTCAAGACCTCCAGGGTCCCTTCCGTTTCTGTTACTCTGTTAGATAATTACCATGTTTATGGATGCTTCACCTCTCCCCCATGGCAATGCTGATAGATTTTTATGTTGCCTAATTTAAGGAGGATAAAAAGGATGCAGTACATTCATGCTAATTAGGGTAGGTAATTGTTGTTGAAACAACTGTCTGTTGCTTACTCATTTCCAACACACAAATGACACACACACTTACCCTAAAGGTTTTCAAACATTTCTAAAAATGTCCATCCAACAGCTGTTTGATAGCATTTACTAAGTGTGAATAATAGGGGGGGGGCAGGTTGGGGGGGGAGCAGAAATCAGAATAAACCATTGTTCCCTGGTGAAACACCAAGGGGAATTCGGGTAGTGGCAAAATGTAATTACCAAGGCTTGGAGGTTTAACATCATGCCTTGTACAAAACGCTGCTTTTAACCACTCTGTGGGCATTCATCTGTTGTGAAAGAGAGAGAGATGTTATTCTGAATACTGGAAAAGACTGTACAAGAGAAACCCAGCTGAGAGTTATATTTAACAACAGCTTCAGATCCTTTGCAATAGGCCAAAGGCAGGGAGAAAAGGCATATATATATATTTTTCTGGGCACTTCAAATATTAGGGTTGAAATGCTTTGTTTGCCCCCCGTATTTCAAATAGGAGGATAAGGAGTAAGCCAGCAGCAAAAGGAAGCACTAAACAAATCTCAGTGGGGCTAAATACCAGTTCCATTAATACATTCCCATTAAAAATTCAACAGGTAAGGCACAACGGTCTGCTTTTTCTCAATCCTTAATTCTGCTATTTGCGCAGATCTGAAAATTCCAGTGCCACGCAACTGCTCCAAGGGGTTTACAGCTTTTCACTGAGACTTGTACCCTATGAATATTATTATATCTTTGCATACCAACAATATGCATTTGAAAAAACAAATAAATAAAATAAATAAACGATGAACATTAAGTGTTATACCTCATGATTCTTCACAAATGTATCTTTTCTTTTATGTATACTGAGAGTATATATACCTGTTGTGGTTAGCTCTGGCCCAGCTCCTGCCCCAAGGAATGTGAAGGTGGATGTGGGGGAAACATCCACATGCCGCAGGCCTGTTTTGCTCCCGATGGAATCTGCCGACGAAGCCTCCTCTGACCAAGGAAGTGTGAGTGACAGGGAAGAGGGGAGTTTGGCAGACAGCCCAGGAGGAGATCAATCGTCTGTATCATCCCTGGATTCTGAACAAGAAGTAATGACACATCCACGTATGCGTAGAGTGATGCATAGAAGACAACAACTGAAGGATTATTACAAGAGAAAATGAGGCCCCCTGTGGTTGGGTGAGGCTGCTGTAATTAGTGCTACAGATAAAAGTGCAGCCTGGTGTTTTAGCCTCATGGCAGTTTATCTGATTCATTGTTTCATCAAGATCATGGTTTTTGTGCTGTTCAAGATTGTGTGTGGAGTCTCTGGACTTTAGAATTGGACTCAATTTCCCAGTTATTGGGAAATTGGATTGCATTTAACCTGTGCCTTGTGTGTACCAGAAAATCCCTTTGACATTTAAAAAGGGAGCTGTTTCTGTTTTTCTGTTTATAAAAACTTTTGGGTTTTCCTTTTATCGTGCGGTGTGTGTCTTCCTGGACTAATTACCCTGTAATTACGGGTGGTTGAAACACGCCGGCAGAACATGTACCAAAGACCAATTCCTTGTGTATCCAATCATACTTGGCCAATAAATTCTATTCTGTTCTGTTCTGTTCTGTCCCGTCCCATCCCGTCCCATCCCATCCCATTCCATCTTCTGTTCTGTTCAGAGTTAGCCAGCCATCTTCCATGCCGAAATTGGGATTAAAGCTCAGTCTCCCAGGTTCTAGTCCACACCAAACTGGTTCTTATTATTAATGCAACTCTAGAAACATAGAAACATAGAAGATTGATGGCAGAAAAAGACCTCATGGTCCATCTAGTCTGCCCTTATACTATTTCCTGTATTTTATCTTAGAATGGATATATGTTTATCCCAGGCATGTTTAAATTCAGTTACTGTGAACTTACCAACCACGTCAATAGCACAACCTCTACCTCATGAGGTTGTGCTAGTGGGGAAAAAAATAAGAGGAGGGATCTGAATGCCTGCCATTTTGTACTTCTGTATGAAATGGCCTACATGAAAAAGTATAAGTAAAGCCAATAACTGAATAAACTTGGAGAAAGAATTGAGAATTGGAGCCAGAATTTCTATTAAGCAAGTTTGCTGTTAAGTGAGTCATGGAAAATTTCACAGCCTTTTGTTTTGTTTTGTTTGATTTGATTTGATTTTATTGGATTTGTATGCCGCCCCTCTCGTAGACTTGGGGCGGCTAACAACAGTAGTAAACAGCATATGACAATCCAATATAAACAGTTAAAAGCCCCTATTGTAAAACCAACATACATACAGACATACCATGCATAAAATTGTAAAGGCCTAGGGGAAAGAGTATCTCAATTCCCTCATGCCTGGCGGCAGAGCTGGGTTTTAAGAAGCTTACAAAAGGCAAGGAGGGTGGGAGCAATTCTAATCTCTGGGGGGAGTTGGTTCCAGAGGGTCGGGCCGCCACAGAGAAGGCTCTTCCCCTGGGTCCCGCCAAGTGACATTGTTTAGTTGACGGGACCCGGAGAAGACCCACTCTGTGGGACCTAACTAGTCGCTGGGATTCGTGCAGCAGAAGGCGGTCCCTGAGATAGTCTGGTCCGGTGCCATGAAGGGCTTTATAGGTCATAACCAACACTTTGAATTGTGACCGGAAACTGATTGGCAACCAGTGCAGACTGCGGAGTGTTGGTGTAACATGGGCATATTTGGGAAAGCCCATGATTGCTCTCGCAGCTGCATTTTGCATGACCTGAAGTTTGGTTGCTCAGTAGTTCACAGCAATGGTAAAGCAAATGAGGCAGTGGCTAGCCAAATCTGGCTGGAAAAGTTGCAGATGGTGATTACATAACTCTGGGTTGTGCAAACATCTTAAACACATGCTGGTTGTCAAGTTCCCAAACTTTAATCATGTGACTATTGGTATACTGTGATGATCATAGGGGCAAGGACCAGTTGTAAGCTACTTTTTTCAATGTGTTATAACTTTGAATAGTCACAGAATAGAATAGAATAGAATAGAATAGAATATAGAGTAGGGTACAGTAGGATAGGGTAGGTCAAGACAGGACAGGACAGGAAATAATTCTTTATTGACTAAATGTGATTGGACACACAAGGAATTTGTCTTTGGTGCATATGCTCTCAATGTACATAAGGATAATAAAATACATTCATCAAGAATAAAAAGATAAAAACACAGTGATAGTCAAGGTTATTAATAAATTATCAAATTCTACTAGGAAACAAATGAAAACAATATAAATTGAAAGATACAAGTAACATGGTTATTGTAATAAGTGGGAAGAGGTAGATACTAGTAAGAAAGAGAAGAATAATAGTAATACAATATATTATTAGTCAATTACTTATTTTTGTTATTTAACTAATGGTTGCAAGTTGAGAACTACCTATACATGGTTGGTATTCTATTCTAAGATCCAACAAATGCTCTGTCTTACACATTGGCAAAAAGAACCAAAACCCAAAATACAAACTTGATGGAAATGAACTTGTTGATTACCCTCACTCTATCAAAGACTTTGGAGTATTTATATTCAATGATCTAAGTGCTAGAGCCCACTGTAACAACATTGCCAAAAAGAGTTGTTTATCTAATCTTACTGCAATTAGATAATTTGCAACTAAGTCGCCTCCAATTTAATCTAACAGTAGTTCATAAAATCATATACCAAAATGTCCTTCCCGTTAGTGACTACTTCACCTTCAACACCAACAATAGACGAGCACGTAATAGAATCAAACTAAATGCAAACCGCTCCAAACTAGATTGTAGGAAAATACGACTTCAGCAATAGAGTGATCAACACAGGGAATGCATTACCTGACTCTATGGTTTCTTCCCCAAACCCAAAAATCTTTGTAAGGGACATGCATGAGTGCACCATACTATCCCTGTCCTACTGTACTATTTTCCTCTTTTATCATTCCTTTCTACTCATGTTATGTTTATACAAACTACAATCCTATACTTGTTTGACAAAATAGATAGATATAGATAGATACATAGATAGATAGATAGATAGATAGATAGATAGATAGATAGATGATAGATAGATAGATAGATAGATAGATGATAGATGATATAGAGAGAGATGATAGATGAGAGAGAGAGAGAGAGAGATGATAGATAGATAGATAGATAGATAGATAGATAGATAGATGATAGATAGATAGATGATAGATAGATAGATAGATAGATAGATAGATAGATAGATAGATAGATAGATGATAGATAGATAGATAGATAGATAGATAGATAGACAGAGATAGACAGAGATAGATAGACAGACAGACAGACAGACAGACAGACAGATAGATAGATACTGTAGAAATATAAATAAGACATTCACTACCTTAGAGCCTTCTAAAAATTGTAAGAGTAATAGTTTTAATATTAAGTATTAATATTAAGAGCTGTGGTAGCACAGTGGTTAAAATGCAGTATTGCAACCTACTTCTGCTGCCTGCTGTCTATCTCCAATTTGAAAGTTCAAATTATCAGCAGGCTTAGGGTTGACTCAGCCTTCCATCATTCCAAAGTTGGTAAAATGAAGACCAAGATTGTTGGGGGCAATATGCGGACTCTGTAAACCACTTTAGAGAGGGCTGTAAAGGACTGTGAAGTGGTATGCAGGTCAAAATGCTATTGCTGGTTTTTTTCTCCGTAAACATAAATTCTTCCTGCTTCCTTACTAACTGCAAGGGTGGTTTTGCCCAAATCGGAGAACTTACTTTTAACGCTATGTTAACTCTAAAAATAAACCTACTTCATTTGGATTGCAAAAGTCCAAAGAACCACGAAGCATAGCAGAGATAGACACTTTAAACCTATTACCATGTCATGATGATTCAAAGTCTAATACTCCAGATTACTGCAGCCCTATGACAAACTAGGTCAGTTTTAGGGGAAATGTTAAATTCAAGCCCAGAACTGACTCTGTTTAAACAGATTAAAAGCCAATGTGGTCTGTTAATGGTTTCTCTGTGGGTTGTGCCCATTCCTTAGAATGCTTAACTTAATAGAGAAAAATCCCATCACATAATTTCAGCTTTCCTCGAACTCTGATGTGGGGCTGCATTAACAAAATTATCATATAATAGATCTCCTTCCAAGGGAAATGAGGAAAGCACAGCCTTACTGACTCTGCATTTTTTTCGCCAATGCATTTCATCAAAATGTAGTCAACAGGGAACTATTTTTCCCAGTTACCTGAAGTAAGGCAAGGAGCACACTCAAAACAGAATACCCTACGAGACTAGACTTTCAATCCTGGGCCTAGAAAGCCTAGAACTAAGACGCCTTAAACAAGATCTAAGTATTGCCCACAAGATCATATGCTGCAACGTCCTGCCTGTCAGTGACTACTTCAGCTTCAACCAAAACAACACAAGAGCACACAACAGATTTAAACTTAATATTAACCACTCCAAACTTGATTGTAAAAAATATGACTTCAGTAACCGAGTTGTCGAAGCGTGGAACTCATTACCGGACTCCGTAGTGTCATCCCCAAACCCCCAATACTTTACCCTTAGATTATCCACGGTTGACCTATCCAAATTCCTAAGAGGTCAGTAAGGGGAGAGTACAAGTGCACTAGAGTGCCTTCCGTCCCCTGTCCTATTGCTCTCCTATATCTCCTATTCACTCAACACTGTCAGACTTTCTACTAAATCTGCACTTCTATTCTACTGGTTTTTCTCATCATTCCTATCATCCATTTCCTCCCATGTTGACTGTATGACTGTAACTTGTTGCTTATATCCTAAGATTATTATTAATATTGCTTCTTCATTGCTTATTTGACCCCTATGACAATCATTAAGTGTTGTACCACATGATTCTTGACAAATGTATATTTTATTATATGTACGCTGAGAGCATATGCACCAAGACAAATTCATTGTGTGTCCAATCACACTTGGCCAATAAAATTCTATTCTATTCTATTCTATTCTATTCTATTCTATTCTATTCCTATATCTCTTCTTCTATTCTTTCATTGATATGTTCTATTACTATATCTTCTTTTCTATTCTTTCATAGATATATTTTACTATGAGTATCTCCTCTATAACCTTCATCATGTATTTTACTATGTGTGTATATATATACACACCCACTAAAACCCTCATTGTGTATTGGACTAACTAACTAACTAACTAACTAACTAACTAACTAACTAACTAACTAACTAACTAACTAACTAACTAAATGGATAAATGGATAAATGGATAAATAAATAAATAAATAAATAAATAAATAAATAAACAAACAAACAAACAAACAAACAAACAAACAAACAAACAAACAAACAAACAAACAAACAAATAAAAATTACCGACACATAAAGAATGAATTTTCCAGTATGCAATCTCGATGAATCCTAGCTAATGCTGCTTTTCAATCCAATTTTTTTTAAAAAAATCTTGTCTGTTTGTCTATATCCAGTGTTATCATTGTTTTTATCTTGTTGGCTTTTAAAGGGAGGAAAAAAGAAACCCCCACTCACATCTACACACACTTCTCCCCTCTGACAATTGTAAACAGTCATCAAAGCTGTATTTCGTCTTGGTTTCTCTTGACAATCCCGGATGATTAAAGTTTCAAATAAATACCTGCCACTTATCGTACACTGACAAAAGTAAAGAAAACATGCAATTTTAACAGCCGCTCCAATTATTTATTTTTGATTCACATTGTGTGTGTTTTGTTCAGACCTTGTGTGATCCCCCCCCCATTTCAATGCAGTTTTCCTGAATTCTCCTGCCTAGAGGATAAATTTGCTTCTTTAGCATGACTGCCAGGGATTGCCTTACCTTATCCCTTTCATTGTTGGGATTTTCTTTACCGCTGCCCCTACACAACTCTTCGTCGACCCTACGAAAATAGACTATCTATCCTGGGTCTTGAAAGCTTAGAACCGCGGCGCCTAAAACACGATTTAAGTATTGCAAAACAAGATCATATGCTGCAACGTCCTTCCGGTCAACGACTACTTCAGCTTCAACCGCAACAACACAAGAGCACACAACAGATTCAAACTTAATAGTAACCGCTCCAAACTTGACTGTAAAAAATATGACTTTAACAACCGAGTTGTCGAAGCGTGGAACTCATTACCGGACTCAATAGTGTCAACTCCCAACCCCCAACACTTCTCCCTTAGACTCTCCATGATTGACCTCTCCAGGTTCCTAAGAGGCCATTAAGGGGTGTACATAAGTGCACTGGTGTGCCTATCGTCCCCTGTCCAATTGTCTTTCCTTATCTCATATATCATATATATTCTCTCCTTATCTATATATATATATATATCATATATGTTCTCTCCTTATCTCTTATATCATATATATTCTCTCCCTCACATCTACTTCTCTTCTTTTTACTTTCTATCGTTATATATATATTACTTAATGTCCATTCTCTTCCATATGTATTGTATATTGGACAAAGAATAAATAAAATAAAAATAAATTTGCAAAGCTTGCTGGTGGCTAAATTCTAATATAATGAAGGGTATTATAACAGAAAAGAAATGAGACCGATACAGGCAGCTCCAATGAAACCTTATTTTCAGGGAGGGCAATAGGCTCCTTTCCTACTTTATCGATAATATAGATTATATTATTTTATTAGATAATATAATCTAATTATTGTTAATTATTTTTAATTATAATTATTAGATAATATAATCTTATTCCATACCTTAGACCAGGGATGGTGAACCTATGACATGGGTGCCACAGGTGGCATGCGGAGCCATATTTGCTGGCAATTCATTCATTCATTCATTCATTCATTCATTCATTCATTCATTCATTCATTCATTCATTCACTCACTCACTCACTTACTTACTTACTTATTTATTAGATTTGTATGCCGCCCCTCTCCGAAAACCCGGAGCGGCTCACAACAACAAAACAGTACAAATCCAATGGTTAAAACAATTTAAAACCCTTAATATATATAAAAAAACCAATCATACATCTCATACAAACCATACGTAAAGCGGAAACAGCCCAGGGGAATCAATTTCCTTATGCCTGACGGCAGAGGTGGGTTTTAAGGAGTTTGCGAACAGCAAGGAGGGTGGGGGCAATCCTAATCTCCTGGGGGGAGTTGATTCCAGTTGCCCTAGCTCAGCTCCAATATGCATGTGTATGCCAGCAAGCTGATTTTTGGCTTGCACAAAGGCTCTAGGAGGTGTTTTTGGCTTCCAGAGAGCCTCCCGGGATGTGGGAGGGTGGGGGCAGGTCAGCGGTTCAAATCTCATCACCAGCTCAAGGTTGACTCAGCCTTCCATCTTTTTGAAGTGGGTAAAACGAGGACCTGGGGCAATATGCTGGCTCTGTTAAAAAGTGCTATTGCTAACATGTTGTAAGCCGCCCTCCGTCTAAGGCGAAGAGCGGTATAAAAAAAATAGAATGAATGAATGAATGAATGAATGAATGAATGAATGAATGAATGAATGAAATGAATACATACATACATACATACATACATACATACATACATACATACATACATACATACATACAGTGGTACCTCTACTTAAGAACGCCTCTACTTAAGAACTTTTCTAGATAATAATTGGGTGGTCAAGATATTTTTGCCTCTTCTCAAGAACCATTTTCTTCTTAAGAACCCGGGCCTGGAAAAATTTCCCAGGAAATTTGAGAGTGTCATGAAGGCCCAGCCAGTTTCCTGCCATTCCCCATTTAATCCCGGCCACCTCGGGATTTTCTGGGCTGCCAGAGGAGCCTTTCATTGGCCCTTAAGGAGGTTTGGCAGTCCAGAGCAAACAGAGTGTTTTCCTTTCTCTGGGCGCTGCCTCAGAGTCCCTCTTTTTTTTTTTAAGCCTTAAAGTTTTGGATTGTTTTGATTCCCCTCATCTCACCTTCTTCTTCGGCAGCAACTGTCCTCCTCCTCTTCTTTCTCCTCCTCCTCCCACCCAAATCCCAAGCTTTTATTTCTTTCCTAATGGGTTTGCACACATTATTTGTTTTACATTGTTTTCTATGGGAAAAAAATGCTTCTAGTTTTTAAGTAGAGGTACCACTGTATACATAAACAAACCAACAAACCAATGAATAAGACTTATTCTTAGTTCTAGGTTGCTTCTCTCCTTGATTTATATTGGTATAAATAAATATAAGCATATAAGCATATTGATTAGTATCCATCCATTGTTTCTTCTCTTGCCTTTGGGTGCTTTGGAAAATAGGTTGACCTAGTGGTGAAATCCTACCAGTAGGCCCCAGTACGGGTATACCAGTAGCATTGGCCGTCGGTGGTTTAAAGAAACAGGAGCTGTGGCAGTGTGAGGCTCCATCCACCCATCCAGATTTCACAATTTTCTTGTTTTTAACCCTCCGCCAATGTGCAAAGTCTTCTGGACATGTGCAGAGGGTGAAAAAGTGGCTGTGACAGTGGTGCATGGGTACTAAGCCCACGTTTCCAAATCGGTAGGGAAGGTAGGCACACTTCACCTCTGGGTTCACCTCCCTCTTCTTTGTGTCAGCCCCTCAAATAATGGGAAACACTGCTACCAAGGGAGTTCAGTAGAACTTAGGGTCAATTCTTCACATCTTCAGGAATTGCAGCGGAAGACTTGGAGCCGAAGCTCTAGAAAACTGCTGCCAGCAGGATAACGGTCAGCTGCTTCATGCTGCCTTTTGCAATTGACTACGCTCACAGTGTTAAAATGGTAAGTGGCATGGTGGCCTAGTGGTGAAGATGCTTCCCTCTCATTTGGAAGGTTGAGAGTTCAATCGTGACAGCAGCAAGTGCTTCTCTCAGAAAGAAAGAAAGAAAAAAAAACTGCTGTGAACTTTGCAGGGTGTCAGGAAGGGTATCCGGCCAGTAAGGTCTCAGTGTCATTCTATCGCCTTGTCTCTACTCTGAATTAAGGGGTTACGGGATTGTAAAAGGGGTGTTTTAATGGTGTTCAAATGTGCCAGATAATAATAATAATAATAATAATAATAATAATAATAATAATAATAATAATAATAACAACAACTACTAACAACTAACAACTAACAACTAACAACTAACAACTAACAACTAACAACTAACAACTAACAACTAACAACAAACAACAACAACAACAATAATAATAATAATAATTTATTAGATTTGTATGCCGCCCCTCTCTGAAGTCTCAGAGTGGCTCACAACAGCAATACAAAATACAAATCCAATGATTAAAAAGCAAAACAGTTAAAAAACCCTTGATTTAAAAACAATCATACAACTCAAACAAACCATACATTAAATGGACCAGCCGAGGGGAATCAATTTCCCCATGCCTGGCGACAAAAGTGATTTCAAAGAATGTTTTGAAATCATCTGGAGCACCGTTACTGCAAGGATCCTATTACTATTATTAGGGGTTACAGACACATGGTGGCAAACTCTGTGAGTTTGATGCTGAGCATCTCAGGGTTGACTCAGCCTTCCATCCTTCAAAGGTCTGAGATAAAATGAGGTTCCAGATTGTTGGGGACAATCTGCTGACTCTGTAAATTGATTAGAGAAGGCTGTAAAGCACCATGAGGAGGTATATAAGTCTAAGTGCTATTGATATTAGAGGTCATCAGTTCTTCTTAGATTGGGAGAAATATGAACATTTGGTTCTCTAAACTTTGCATGCCCAACATGGTGTATAAATACCGGAACAATTTAGAACTGAACACACTCAAAACTATAGAAATCATGGTAGATTTTAAGAGAAACCCTTCCATCCTACCACCTCTCACCATACTAGGCAACACAGTATCAACAATAGAGACCTTCAAATTTCTGGGTTCTATCATATCTCAAGACCTGAAATGGTCACCTAACATCAATAACATAATCAAAAAGGCACAACAAAGAATGTTCTTTCTGCATCAACTCAGGAAGCTCAAACTGCCCAAGGAGCTGCTGATACAGTTCTACAGAGGAATCATTGAGTCTGTCATCTGCACCTCTATAACTGTGTGCTTTGGTTCTGCAACCCAACAAGACCAACACAGACTTCAAAGGAGAATCAGAACTGCAGAAAAAAACAATTCCTGCCAACCTGCCTTCCATTGAGGATCTGTAAACTGCATGAGTCAAAAAGAGGGCTGTGAAAATATTTACTGACCCCTCACATCCTGGACATAATCTGTTTCAACTCCTACCCTCAAAACATCATTACAGAGCACTGCACTCCAAGACAACTAGACACAAGAACAGGTTTTTTCCCAAACACCATCACTCTGCTAAACAAATATTTCCCTCAACACTGTCAAACTACTGTATTTTCTAAGTCTGCACTGCTATTACTACTAGATTTTTCCTCATCATTCCTATCACCCATTTCCTCAAACCTATGACTGCATGACTGTAACTTGTTGCTTGTATCCTTAAGATTTTTATTAATATTGATTGTTTCCTGGTTGATTATTTGACCCCTATGACAATAATTAAGTGTTTGTTTGTTTGTTTGTTTATCTATTTATCTATTTATTTATTTTGTCCAATACACAATGAGGTTTTTAGTGGATATATATATATATATATATATATATATATATATATATATATATATATATATATATATATATATATATATATATATATGCTGAAGGTTATAGAGGAGATACTCATAGTAAAATACAGTATATCTAAGAAATAATAGAAAAGGAGGTATAGTAATAGAACATATCAATGAAAGAATAGAAGAAGAGATATAGGAATAGAAGAAAGGTATAGGAGATATAGGAGAGCAATAGGACAGGGGATGGAAGGCACACTAGTGCACTTGTACTCGCCCCTTACTGACCTCTTAGGAATCTGGATAGGTCAACCGTGGATAACCTAAGGGTAAAGTGTTGGGGGTTTGGGGATGACACTATGGAGTCCGGTAATGACTCCATTACTGCAGTGAAGGGCTACCAAAATTTTTACTACCACACTCTGGGCGTACCTTATGCAGGACGCCCTGCGTTTTCTTTCAACATTTTTCTGTGCAAATTGGGTGCTCTGGGGTGGAGCTTCATTTTTGCTACCCAATTCATTTCCCCCCAGTCTAGGTAGCTGCCCACCCTTGGTTGTACATCATGATTCTTGACAAATGTATCTTTTCTTTTATGTAGACTGAGAGCATACGCACCAAGAGAAATTCCTGGTGTGTCCAATCATAAAAGAATTCTAATTCCAAATATAGTACATGAATATCTATTTACATAGCTTATATACATAGCTTCGGGGAGGGGGGAAAAACCTTAACCTTTAGATATTTAAAATAGTCATCCCAATAACTTGCTCTATTATTAACATCCACTATCAGAGGCGTTTTCAAAATTATTCCCACTTTGAGAGAGAAGTACAATTGTGTATGGAAAGGGACTGATGGCCCTGATGAAATTATTTCCTCGGGAAGATTCATGGGGCTTTGAATCGGTGTCTGTTCAATTCCATACACAAATATAATTTATCTGTCGGCGCCTTTTCAAACATTGCCTAATTCAAAGCTTGCTGCATTTTTATCATCCTTGCTTGAAGTGCTGGGGGGGGGGGGTCCGTTTGAAGATGAGGGATGATAGGTGGAGAAGATGGCTGAGGAGGGACAGTGGGTTTGGAGAAGAAGGGAGGATTATGAGATTTGGTCCTGATGCAATCAGAGCGGTAGTCAATGTAGAGGTTAGTTTCACCTTGGTCACAATGTCTCCAGAGTTCGGCCCGTAGTTCACGAGAGCGGATGCGCTGGAGTAGTGTTAGGTCTGGTCTGGAACTGAGTTTGTTTTAATTTGCGTTATTTCTGGCGATGGAGTTCATGGTCCTGATGAACAGTTGTTTGGTAGTTTCGTTTTTGCAAACTATTCTGCACAGCCGGGGAGACATTGTTCCATCACTGTACTTTAGTACAGGGCCGCTTCTAGAGACCGCTAAGATATCGTCAGGGGCAATTGATTGAGGATGATGGTTGTGGATGATACTACGGATATTTGATAGATCGGTTTCCGCATTTTGTTCTAGGCCAAAAAGTACGGCGTTATGGCGTTTTTGTCCACGTTCCATGGCATCTTGCATCAGGGTGGAGATGTCAGTAGTAGGATTTGAAGATAGAGGTAGTGGTGGCCTGGGTGGAGTATAAAGTGGTGGTGGTGGGGTGGTGTAGGGCAGTGATTTTCAACCTTTTTTGAGCCGCGGCATATTTTTTACATTTACGAAACCCTGGGGCACATTGAGCGGGGGGGGGGGGGGGCTAAAAAAAGTTGTTGACAAAAAATTCTCTCTCTCTCTCTTCCTCCCCTTCACTCTATTTCTTTCTTTCTCCCTCCCTCTTTCTCTCACTACCTTCCTCTTTCTTTCTCTCCCTTCCTTCCTCTCTTTTTTGCTCTCTTTCTCTCTCCCTCCCTACGTCCCTCTATGTCTTTCTCTCTCTCTCCTTCCCTCCCCCTTCTCTCTCTTGCTTTCTTTCTCTCTCTCTCTTTCTCTTGTTCTCTTTCTCACTCGCTCGCTCTTTCTCTCTCTTGCTTGCTTTCTCTCTCACTTTCTTTCTGTCTTTCTTTCTCTCTCTTTTGGTTTCTTTCTCTCTGAGCTTCGCGGCACACCTGACCATGTCTCGCGGCACACTAGTGTGCCACGGCACACTGGTTGAAAAACACTGGTGTAGGGTACTTGTTTTGGTGATTTAGCATGTATCAGATCTTGGATGTTTTTCTCTATGGAGGCAAGCCGTAGATCCATGCTTTCTGAGCATGACTGTTGGCTTTTAGAGACTGCTGATTGGATTACATCGGATAGATTGCTAAGGGAGTCTGGTTTGGGAGTACAGGATGGGCAGCAATAGTAGAAAGAAGGATTATCTTGAAGAAAAGTGGCAACATGCTTATATATGTTAAGGCAGGTATGATGAGCTGATTTTTTGCAGGAGTGACATTTTATAAATCCTTCTTGTGTATTAATATTTATTTATTTTATTATTTATTTATTTATTCTTTGTCCAATATACAATACATATAAAAGGGAATAGACATTAAGGGATATATAAAAGATAGAAAGTAAAGAGGAAGAGAAGTAGGTGGGAAGGAAAGAATATATATGATAAAAGGGAAAGGGAAGACAATTGGACAGGGGACGAAAGGCACATCAGTGCACTTATGTACGCCCCTTACTGGCCTCTTAGGAACCTGGAGAGGTCAATCGTGGAGAGTCTGAGGGAGAAATGTTGGGGGTTGGGGGTTGACACTATTGAGTCCGGTAATGAGTTCCACGCTTCGATGACTCGATTGTTAAAGTCATATTTTTTACAGTCAAGTTTGGAGCGATTAACATTGAGTTTGAAGCTGTTGCATGCTCTTGTGTTGTTGCGGCTGAAGCTGAAGTAGTCGTTGACCGGAAGGACATTACAGCAAATGATTTTGTGGGCAATACTTAAATCGTGTTTTAGGCGCCGCAGTTCTAAGCTTTCAAGATCCAGGATAGTTAGTCTGTTTTCGTATGGTATTCTGTTTCGGGTGGAGGAGTGGAGGGCTCTTCTGGTGAAATATCTTTGGACGTTTTCGAGAGTGTTGATGTCTGAGATGTGGTGAGGGTTCCAGACAGATGAGCTATATTCGAGGATGGGCCTGGCATAGGTTTTGTAGGCTCTGGTCAGTAGTGTGAGATTGCCAGAGCAGAAGCTACGTAGAATCAGGTTTACAACTCTGGAAGCCTTTTTGGCGATATTGTTGCAGTGGGCTTTAGCACTTAGGTCATTTGAAATTAGTATTCCAAGGTCTTTGTTACATATGAAGCATTGTTACATATGAAGCAAATGTTAACAGACTCATTTACTTGATTTCCTTGTACTGCTCTTATTTCCATCATTATTAGGTTTTTAGTAAACAGCAACTGCTCTCCGGGCTTTGGACTGAGAAGTTGCACTCAACATTCCTATATTTTGAGTTTTCTAAAAAAAAAAAAAAAAAATACCTTTTTTTTTTTTTTTTTTTTAAATCTCTTTATTAATTTTTCTTATGTCATTCCCATCACATATTATTTTGAATTACAGATTATACATATTCTCAGTTAACATTCTGACAGTAAGTTTTGACCGGTTTTCTTTCATTATATACATTGTATTTTATATTTTTAAATTCTAAAATCTATTACGTTCATTAATTATACACGGTAACTGTAGGTCGTTTCAATTGTACTGTTGTTTCATATTATGTTGCTTTTATGTTCTCTTTTGAACCCATTCGTGCCATTTTTGCCATGTTCTTTTTGATTCTATTAATTTATTTCCCTTAATTGAGTTCGTGAATTCGTCCATCTCTACACATGCATATATCTTATCTATAATTAAATCTTCCGTTGGTATCTGATCACTTTTCCAGAGTTGTGCTATCGCAATTCTCGTGGCGGTGTTAATATGTGTTGTGAGGAGCATTGTTTGTTTTGAATAATGTTTTCTCCAAACTCCTAAAAGCATAGCTTCCGGTGTGAGTTCTATTTCCTCTTTCGTGATCTCTGTGAGCCAAGTATGAGTTATTGTCCAAATTTTTTGTATCATGGGGCAGGACCACCACATATGGAAAAACGTACCTCTTTCCTTTTTACACTTCCAACATGAGTCTGATAACGTTGGGTGGATCTTTGCTAATCTCGCCGGTGGGAGGTACCATCTGTAGAATAATTTGTAATAGTTTTCCTTATATGCTGCCGAAAGGGTTATTTTGGATATTGTGGTCCATGTTCTTTCCCAGTCGGCAATATGGATGGCATGTTGCAGATTTTTTTCCCACGCTATCATTGGTGTTTTGGTCGTATCTTTTATTCTTTCCTGTTCTAAAAGTATTTGGTATATTCTGCTTATTTGTTTGTTTTCATTTCCTATCAGAATCTTATCTAATGGGTTCATAGATTTTTGAATACCGGGTGTTTGATTGTCTTTTTTAAATCTGGATTCTATTTGGGCGTATGTCCACCAATCCATTTTATGATTTAATCTTTCCAGTTCTTGTCTAGATTTGAGTTCCCCGTTTGGGTGTAATATGTCTCTGTACTGGATGGTTTTGGCTATGTCGATCAAATTTGGGTAGATGATGGCTTCCATAGTGGAAAGCCATCTTGGAATTTTGTCGTAGTGTTTATTTTTAATTTCGTACCAGGTTTTTAGTAGTGATTTACGGATCAAGTGCCTGTCAAATATAGTTTGTTTTTGCAATTTATCTTTCCATAAATGCGCATGCCAGCCTGTTTGTAAGTCATGACCTTCTAATACAAGTATTCTCTTATTTTTTAAGTTAATCCACTCTTTTATCCAAATTAGGCTTGCCGCTTTGTAGTATAATTTTAGATCCGGGAGCCCCAGGCCTCCTCTAATTCTATTATCTTGGAGATACACATATTTTATTCTTGGCCTTTTGTTTTGCCAGATGAATTTGGAGATGATTTTATTGATTTCTTTAAAAAAATTTGGTTCCAAGTTAATCGGAGCTGTCTGAAAAAGATATAAAAATTTGGGAAGAATATCCATTTTTATTACAGATATTCTGCCTAACATTGATATTTGTAGGTCTTTCCATTTCTCTAAATTTTTTTTGGTATCTTGCAATAATTTGTCATAATTGTCCTTTTTAAGTGTAATTGTTTTGTTTGTTAATATTAATCCTAAGTACTTCATTTTTTTTGTAGTTTGGAGTTTAGTAGTTTCTTCTAATTTCCTAATTTGTCGTATACTCATGTTTTTTGTCATTAACATTGTTTTCTGTTTATTTATTTTTAGACCTGCAAATTCCCCAAAAATTTCAATTTCTTTGATTAGCTCTGGGCCAGAGCTGGTTGGTTCTTCTAAAAAGAACACCATGTCGTCCGCATATGCCTGTAATTTGTATTCTTCTTTTTTAATTTTAATTCCTTGTATATTTTTATTATTTCTTATTTTATTTAGTAGTAGTTCCTGTGTCAGTATAAATAATAAGGGTGACATTGGGCAGCCTTGGCGGACTCCTTTTTCTATCAAAATTGGTTTTGTAGTGTCTCCATTTATTATTGCTCTGGCCTTTTGGGTGGTATATATATTTTTGATAATGTTTTCAAATCTGTTACCTAATTTTAATTCTCTAATTAACTCATTTAAGTATTGCCAATTAACATTATCAAATGCCTTCTGGGCATCCAGGAAGACAAGAGCTATTTGTTTTCCTGGATGGGCTTCACCATATTCTAAGACGTCTAAAACTGTCCTGGTGCAGTTGAAAATTTGTCTGGAGGGTAGAAAGCCATTTTGGTCTGTGTTGATGATTTTATTTAATATTTCTTTTATTCTGTCTGCTAAGATTACCATAAAGATCTTATAATCCGCGTTAAGCAGAGAAATTGGTCTGTAGTTTTTTATTTTCTGTTTGTCTAACCCCTCCTTTGGTATCATCGTTATGTATGATTCTCTCCAGGATTCTGGAATTTTTGCTTGTTCTAATATTTCATTGTATGTCTCCAGTAATATGGGTTCAAATAGATCTTTATTTCCTTTATAGAATTCCCCCGGGAGTCCATCCGGCCCTGGGGTTTTATTGTTTTTTTGTTTTTTTAATGCTAATTGGATTTCTTGTAGAGTAATTTTTTCATTTAAAATTTGTTTATCGAGTTCTTCAATTTGTATGGTATTATTTTCTTGTATGTATTTAGTAATTTTTACCATTTCAATTGGTTCTTCTTTATATAGGTTGTTGTAATAATCTTGTATTATTTCCTTTTTCTGTTGTTCCATGTGTTGTATTGTCCCGTCTTTATCCTCTAATTGATAAATTAATTTTTCGCTTCTCATTTTTTTGATTTTCTGTGCAAGCCATCTACCTGGTTTGTTAGCTGTTTCAAAGTATTTTTGTTTCGTTTGTTTTAAATTTCTAATAAATTCTTGCTGTTCTAATATATTTATTTTGGATTTAGCTTCCCTTAGTGATATTTGTGTCTGTTTGTTTGTTGGGTTTTGTTGAAGAGTTTTTTCCAGGTTGGCTATTTTATTTACGTAGTGATTATATTCTGCCTTCTCTTCTTTTTGTTTTTTAGCTGTATATGATATAGTAACTCCCCTAGTATATGCTTTCAGTGTGTCCCATAGTATTTGAGTTGAGGTGGGTTGTTTCTTATTTTCCTCTAGAAATAATTTTATTTCTTTGTTTAGCATTTCTGTATATTTTTCATCTCGAAGTAGGTTTGTATTTAATGACCATCTTCTAAATTCTTTCTTTTCCCCCTGCCAAGTGATTGTTATTGGGTTATGGTCAGCCCACGTATTTGGTTCTATGTCAACAGATTTTATTTTTTTGTGCATATTCTTACTTAGCCATACCATATCTATCCTAGAGAAAGAGTTGTGTGGGGCAGAGTAGAATGTAAATTGTTTTTCATTTGGATGTATTAATCTCCACATATCTACCAGATCTAGTTCATCCGTCATTTTCTCAAATGTGGTTGGTAGTGTGGCTCTTTTTATTTTACTCTTGGTTTCTATTTTGTAGTCCAGTTTTTGGTTCACTATTCCGTTATAGTCTCCTATTATACATATATTTGTTTGGTTAAATTGTAATAATATTTCATGTATTTTTTTATAAAATTGTTTCAATTCATGATTTGGTGCATATATATTTACTAATAATATTTTCTCTCCTTTGATTTCTACTTCTACTATAATATATCTTCCTTTTGGGTCAGTTTTTATCTCTCTTGGGTTTAATTCTTTTTTCACATATGTGGCTACCCCTCTTTTCTTTTCTTTTTCATCTAGAGAAGTGTATAGCTCTCCCAATTTGGTGTATTCTAAATATTTTTTGTGTGCAAGTTTGATATGTACTTCTTTTTTTTTGTTTCTGCTACAAAACCTTTCCAGTCTTACTGCCAAAGAAGAACAAGGTGTTTCATATTCACTACCACGTCCCAGGAAATTGCTATTTTAACCCTGTGCATCGAGATAAGAGATCTACATGCATAGGGGGAATTGACGGGAACTCAATTTCCCAACTGAGAGACGCAGGGCTAACGCATTTGTTTCCATGTACTAACCCTGTAACAGGCATAGAGCTAACGATCAAAGGAAACTCCAAGGAAACACAGCTTAAAATTTGAGAGCTGGCTTGGGTGTTCTCATTAATTTGAATCCAAGTCTTCCTCTTCCAGTTAATGCATTAACTCTGGCAGCAAGAATAGTTTTGCAAACCTAAACATTAAATCGCGGTGCAAAGAAAAATAAATAAATAAATAAAAAGAACTATCAATTTTGTATTCAATTCTCTCCCTCCCACCCTCATTTTCCAGGTCTTTCTAAATCCCTTTTCTTTCTCCTTTTTGGTATTGTGTAAAGAAAATTGGGGAGGGTAGAGTATGGTAATTACACTTCCTGTTCTACCCTCCCTTCCTCTCTCTCTTTTTTTCCCCTATGAACCACTTTCAGCTCTTATGCATAAATAACTAAATGCTCTTATTAGGCCTCACACATTGAGAAATATACCTTTGCCGTGGCCTGTCTCTGTGTGAAACCTTGGTAAAACCAGCCTTCCTCTTTTCTTTTGATTTCTTTTTAAATCCCAATACAAGTCCAGCATTTGTCATCTATTATTTCCTTAACAATGCCTTTGACATTTGGCCACCAAGCCGTTTACAACAAGAAAAGGACAGTTGTTCTATTCTCAGCAAAAGGCAGTGTGTTCTTTTATATGCATGCCAGTGGGGAAGTTCATTTTAACTTGCTTTACTGGGATGACCAGCAATGATATTCCAACAAAACACCAGGAAAGCCAGTCTGATCTTTAAACTCACTAATTGTAAATAAGCCCAATGATTTTAGGAAGGGAAAAACCAGGAAGGTTCCTAATCACAAAATAAGGTCTTATTAAACATAGCTGCATTCGCTTAATGACTGGGGTACAAGAGGTCTCAAAATGGAGCAAAACTCACTTAACAACAAAACCATTCACTGTGGCCACTAGCTGTATTTGGACCGCTATTTTCTCGGCTTTTTCTCTCTGACTGTTATGTGACTTTGGACTCCTGCCTTATACAGTGATACCTCGTCTTACGAACCCCTCGTCATACAAACTTTTCGAGATATGAACCCTGGGTTTAAGATTTTTTTGCCCCTTCTTCTGAACTATTTTCACCTTACAAACCTGCCGTCGCTTCTGGGATGCCCCGCCTCCGGACGTCCGTTGCCAGCCGAAGCGCCCATTTTCATGCTGGTGGGATACCCCTGAGGCTCCCCTCCATGGGAAACCTCACCTCTGGATTTTGCAATGCTGCAGGGGAATCCCACCAGTGCAAAAACGAGTGCTTCGGCTGGCAACCGAAGTCTGGAAGTGGGGTTTCCCAGCTAGGGAAGCCTCAGTGAAATCGCAGCATCGCAAATACTGTGATTTCGCTGAGGCTACCCTCCCTGGGAAACCCCACCTCCAGACTTTGGTTGCCAGCAAAGCAACCGTTTTTGCAATGCTTGGATTCCCCTGCTGAGATTCCCCTGCGGCATCACAAAAACACAGAAGTAAAGAGGTGGGGTTTCCCATGGAGGGGAGCCTCAGGGGAATTCCGCCAGCGCAAAAACGGGCGCTTTGGCTGGCAAAAGGGGTGGATTTTGGGCTTGTATGCATTAATCACTTTTCCATTCATTCCTATGGGAAACATTGCTTTGTCTTATGAACTTTTCACCTTACGAACCTTGTCCTGGAACCAATTAAGTTCGTAAGACAAGGTATCACTGTATACGGGAATGGAGGCTAAAACATAAAGAATGGTATCAGGAATTAGATATGTCTAGTTTGATGAAGAGAAAGACTAGGGGTGAAATGATAGCGGTGTTCCAATATATCAGGGGTTGCCACAAAGAAGAGGGAGTGAAGCTGTTCTCCAAAGCACCTGAGGGTAGGACAGAAGCAATGGGTGGAAACTAATCAAGGAAAGAAGCAACCTACAACTAAGGAGAAATTTCCTGATAGTTAGAACAATTAATCAGTGCCTCCAGAAGTTGTAAATGTTCCAACACTGGAAATTTTTAAGAAGAGATTGGATAACCATTTGTCCAGAGTGGTATAGAATTTCCTGCCTAAGCAGAGGGTTGGACTAGATGACCCAGGGCCGCCGATAGACGGGTATTACTGGGAGCCCCGTACTGGGCCCGGTGAAATTGACCAATTAGAGGGCCCGCAGTCAGCAGCTCCTTGCACATGCGCAGACTGTCACCTCAGAAAAAGACCGGGCATGTGCAAGGAGCTGCAAATTTGGCGCCAGAAGGCCGGGGCCCCTAATTGTTCAAAAAGTTGTGAGAAGAGGAAGCTGAGCTTCCTTCTTAGCAACTGCAGCGCCCCGCCCGGCTGGATCTTCCCTGGCGGCTGCAGCAGGTGAGCTTTGGGGCTGGTGGGAGGGTAGCGGCAGCGGGAGGGCAGCGCGCAGCGGGAGGGTGATGGCGGCGGCAGCAACAGCCGCAGCGGGTAGTAAGCCCCTCTCCCCCCTCTCTCTTTCTCTCAGCCGCGCGCCCTTTTCCATGGGCGCGCAGTCCCCATCCCCCTGCCAGCCCGTGGGGGGGGCGTGGAGGCGCCGGCAGCAGAAGGGAAGGGAGCTGCGGCCGCCCCTGCCTCCCCACGGTGCCTCTGGCCCCCTCGGCCTTTCCGCGCTGCCCACCGCCCGCCCGATCTGCCCCCTCTGCTCCTCCGCCACCTCCTGCCTTTCAGCGCAGCTCCTCCCGCACCCGGAACGCACGCCCTGCCCACCTCACCTTTGCCGAGAGCACTTTCGTCCCGGGCTCTCAGCAAGGGGGTTGCAGGAGAGGCGGGGCCGGCGAAGGTGATATTCAATGTCGGGGGCGCACGGGCGGTTGCGCGCGCTCCCTATCTCCCTGCTAGCCCACTCGGAATATTCAAAATAAGAAAAGCCTTTGCCGGTGAAGGTTTTTCTTATTTTGAATATTCCGAGTGGGCTAGCAGGGAGATAGGGAGCGCGCACAACCGCCCGTGTGCCCCCGACATTGAATATCACCTTCGCCGGCCCCACCTCTCCTGCAACCCCCTTGCTGAGAGCCCAGGATGAAAGTGCTCTCGGCAAAGGTGAGGCGGGCAGGGCGTGCGCGCGTCACCGCTGAGAAGAACGGAGAGAGAACGAGAGTGAGTGAGAGCAACAGACAGCAAGATAGAGAGAAAGTGAGAAAGAGAGAGTGAGAGAAAGGGGGGGAGAGAAAGAGATAGCAAGAGAGAGAGAACAAGAGAGAGAAAGAGCGTGAGTAAGTAAACAAGAGAGAAAGAGTGAGAGAGAGAGAAAGCAAAAGAGACAGAAAGAAAACAAGAGAGAGAAAGTGAGAAGAAGAGAGAGAAAGAGGGGGAGAGAGAGAGAAAGAGAGAGGGGGAGAGAGAGAAAGAGAGGGAGAGGGAGAAAGAGAGAGGGAGAGGGGGAGATAGCAAGAGAGGGAGAGAGAGAAAGAGAGAGGGGGAGAGAGAGAAAGAGAGGGAGAGGGAGAAAGAGAGAGGGAGAGGGGGAGATAGCAAGAGAGGGAGAGAGAGAAAGAGAAAGCGAGAGGGGGGAGAGATAGCAAGAGAGGGAGAAAGAGAAAGAGAGAGGGGGGAGAGAAAGAGAGAGGGAGAGAGAGAGAGAGAGGAGATAAAGGAAGAGGAGAGAGAGAAAGGAAGAGAAAGAAAGAAAGAGGGATAGAAAGAGAGAGAGAGAGAGAGTGAGAGATGCTCAGTGAGCCTTTCTTTGAAGTTGCCTTACTTTCTTTCTTTCTTTCTTTCTTTCTCTCTTTCTTTTTCTCTCTTGCTCTCTTGCTCTTTCATTCTTTTTTCTTTCTCTTGCTTTCTTTCTTTCTCTTTCTCTCCTTCCTTCCCTCCTTCCATTTCTTTCATTCCCCTCTATTTTTATTTCTCTTTCATTTTCTTTCTTTCTCTCTTTCTTGCTTTCTTTCTTGCTCTTTTTCTTTTTCTCTTTTACCTTCCCTTCCTCTATTTCTTCTTTTCTTTCTCCTTCCTACCTTCTTCCCTCCCTCCCTCCCTCCCTTCAGTCCTTCCTCTCTTACTCTCCCCTTTCATAAGTTTCCTTGCTTCCTTCCTCTGTTCCTGTCCCTTCCCCCTTTCTTTCTTTCTTTCTTTCTTTCCTTCCTTCCTTCCTTTCCTCCCTCCATTTCTTGCTTTCCTTTTCCTTCCTCCCTTCTTTCCTCCCTCATTCCCTTTTTTCACGCCTTCCTCTCTTACTCTCCCCTTTCACACCTTTCCTTGCTTTCTTTGCACCCTTCTTCTGTTCCTGTCCCTTCCCTCTTTCCTTCCTTCCTTCCTTCCCACCCTCCGTCCATTCATTCACCCATTCCTCTCTTGATCGCCCCTTTTACCATTCCTTCCTCCCTCCCTCCCTCCTTCCTTCATAGCTTGCCCTTGCCTTTCTTCCCTTCTTTCCAGATGGGAGTGCCCCCTCAAGACACCCGCCTGACTGCTGGTACCCTGCTTTTTCTCTCCCCTCGTCCTTTCCAGCTTCTCGCGTTTGCTGGCTGGGGAATTCTGGGAGTTGAAGTCCAGATATCTTCAAGTTGCCAAGGTTGGGAAACACTGGCCTATGGGACCACCTTGCTTGGCGTGAAGCGGGAAATGATCCCCGGGGGATGGAGTGGCTTGGCGACTTAAAATAGTTTTAAAATGGCAGGGGGGGGGCAGACACTTAGGCTGTATGGGGCCCCAAAATTCCTGATGGTGGCCCTGAGAAGACCTCCAAGGTCTATTCTATTCTATCCTGTTCTGTTCTGTTCTGTTCTGTTCTATTCTATTCTATTCTATTCTACTCTACATTCTACATTCTACATTCTACATTCTACTTTCTACATTCTACATTCTACATTCTACATTCTACATTCTATATTCTATACTGTTCTGTTCTGTTCTGTTCTGTTCTATTCTATTCTATTCTATTCTAGTCTAGTCTATTCTATTCTAGTCTAGTCTAGTCTAGTCTAGTCTAGTCTAGTCTAGTCTAGTCTAGTCTAGAAGACCTCCAATGTTTATTCCATTCCGGAAGTCTCTCCTCCTTTCCCCCCCCAAGGTCATTCATAGCTTCTATTATACCGTTAAGAGTTTTCAGATAATTTGCAAGTTTTTGTCGTCTAATCTAATAGTAAAGAAAAGAAGCAGATACATTGGACTGAGAGAAGGGAAGGATATCAGACATTTCTTCTGACTGTGCTAATCAGGTGTCCGATTAATTGCATCTTAATTGCAACCTCCGTATGGGGGAGACAGCTCAGGCTCATTGGCTCTTCAATAATGATGCTAAAAGGAATGCAGGATTGTCAGCAGGCCAATTAGTTCCTACCACTATTTCCATTGCTACGGGAAATCTATTATTGGTATCACTGTTTTATCAGAAAGACTGCATCTCCGATCAGCGGGATCTACCCTTTCTGTAAGCCAATCCCTGGCTTTAAATGCGTATACACACATATTTTCTCTCCGGCAGCCCTAGTTTTATATTTCCTTCACCCTCTCCTGTGTGCTAAATCCAAGAAGGCACATCACAGGTTTCATCGCTATGCCAATGCTAAGATTTCCATTCATAATATTGTGCTAAGTGTCAGCAGAAACAGCAAATGCATTTTTATTGGCAGCTTTCAGTGTCAAGAGATTGCTCCTTATTATTGTATAAACAAACTATTTTCCTCCATGTCAGCCGAGACATCACTCAATACAGCCATCTTTACCTTGAAGGGAAAAAAATGGATGCTAAGCCCACCCCGTGGACACTGTTTTGACACCCACTTCTAATATATAGGTCTGAGAATAATCCTGGCTCACCTTATTCAACCGGGGTAGAGTTTTGTATATGTACTTAGAAGAAAGAGTTGGAAGGGACCTTGCAGGTTATCTAGTCCAGCCCCCTGCCCACCCACAAAAGAAGCCACACCCACAGTGTGGCAGTAAAAAATTTGGCTGCTCATTACTGTATGTATGTATGTATGTATGTATGTATGTATGTATGTATGTATATATGTATGTATTTGGATTACTATGCCGTCCTTCTCCATAGACTTAGGGCGGCTTACAAAAATAGGAATAAAATACAAAACAGAGCAACACTAAAACTTCAAGTTATAAAATAACCAAACATTCACATTTACTCCAACCACTATCCTACATTCATATCATTGGATATGGCTCCATGGTCAGCAAAGGTCAGTTTTTAGGACCTTGTGAAACACCAGAAGGGTGGGGGGAATCTCTGGAGAGAGTTCATTCTAGAAGGCTGGGGCTGCCACAGAGTAGGCTCTTCCCCTAGGCTCTGCCAGCCGGAATTGCTTAGCTGACGGGACCTGGAGAAGGCCAACTCTGTGGGACCTCACCGGCCACTGGGATTAGACTTATATACTGCTCCATATGGCTTTTACAGCCCTCTCTAAGTGGTTTACAGAATCAGCATATCGCCCCCAACAATCTGGGACCTCATTTTACCCACCTTGGAAGGATGGGAGGCTGAGTCAACCTTGAGCCGGTGGTGAGATTTGAACTGCTGAACTACAGCTGGGTTGTGGGAATGACACAGGAACCAGCAGAGTCGGTATGGCTGAAATGTCCCCGCATGGTTTTAGAGGGTTGGAAAAGGTTGGGATTAAACCCCCATAAATGCAAATCCTTGCTTTGAAATCTTTGTATGCAGCAATGGAAATAAGCAGGGGTTTTTTTTCTTGTGGAGTTTTGTACCAAATACACAAACATGAATTTAAGAACTTGCATTTCTTCAATATGTTAACCATGTGAATTTATACCCTTGAATCAAAGCATATGGCATAAAGCAAATTTGGCCAGCCGAATTGCTGAGCCAAAAATAACAGCGAAAACTCGCTGACAGTTTTGAGGCAGGAGGAAGATTTTTTTCCCACAGCACTTCTTATGGAAATGTTTACATATTTGAGGCATTCACCCTCTTGCTTTCTCTGAATTTGCCCTCGGTAATACAGTGTTCCCTCGATTTTCGCAGGTTCAAACTTCGCGGATGGGCTATACCACGGTTTTTCAAAAAATATTAATTAAAAAATACTTCACGGTTTTTTTTCTATACCACAGTTTTTCCTGCCCGATGACGTCATACATCATCGCTAAACTAATTTTTTTTGCAAATAAATAACAAAAAAAAATATTATTAATAAATAATTATGTTTATAAATATCAGGATCACTAAGTGTCTTATTCAATGGTGAGTACCAGTAATAACGGTGAGTAAATGGTTGTTAAGGGAATGGAAGATGGTAATTTAGGGGTATAAAGTGTTAAGGGAAGGCTTGTGATACTGTCCATAGCCAAAAATGGTGTATTTACTTCCGCATCTCTACTTCGCGGAAATTCGACTTTCGCTGGCGGTCTCAGAATGTATCCCCCGCAAAAATCGAGGGAACACTGTACAGTATCTCCAATTGAATTGCTCGTACAGATAGTCCTCTTTTAACGACAACAACTGGGCATTGGCAACTTAATTGGGAAGCGCCACAGTCGCTAAGCGGAAAAATCAATTCAGCGTAATGGTCCCTTGATTTCGCTTCCTACTTGGTCATTAAGTGAAACATCACATGACTTGCCATTTTACTTTGCCTTCCCTATTAAATCTGCTTGTTCCAAGTTGGTTGAGAGATTAAGAGCCGGCAGGTGGCGTAGTGATTAGAGTACAGCCCTGTAGGCTACTTCAGCTAACTCCTAGCTGTAGTTCAGCAGTTCAAATTTCACCACGGGCTCAAGGTTGACTCAGCCTTCCAACCTTCCGAGGTGGGTAAAATGAGGACCCAGATTGTTGTGGGCAAAAGGCTGACTCTGTAAACTGCTTAGAGAAGGCTGTAAAAGCACTAGTTCAGTGAATAGTGAATAGTCATTAAATGAACCATTGTAAATAGTGATGGGTGAACCAAATGGTGTTTGAGTTCAGCGAGTTTGGATGAACTTCACGCAAAGTTTGGCTGAACCCGAACCCGAACCCGAACTCCGAACACTCCGTGGCGTCAAAGCTCCACCCCCGGAATCCCATCGTTTTTTAATTTTTATGGATTTTTAATTTTTATTTATTTTTATTTTTAGGAAAAAAGGACGCCGCAGCGGTGCTGCAAGCAAAAGAAGCTGGGGAATCCCACAAAGGGATTCCAGGAGTGGAGCTTTGACGTCACATATACCGGCAGGTTGCTAAGCACGCCAAGGTGATCACTTCCTGGATTCCGGGGGCAGCACTAGAATAATGGAGGGAGGATGGAATCCAGGAAGTGATCACCTCAGCATGCTTAGCAACCTGCCGGTATACATGACGTCAAAGCTCCGCCCCTGGAATCCCATCGTTTTTTATTTTTACGGATTTTTTATTTTTATTTATTTTTATTTTTACGATAAAGGACGCCGCAGCGGCACTGCAAGCAAAGGGAGGTCCTTTCATATAAATTTTTTTAAAAAAAATTTTACATGAAAGGACCTCCCTTTGCTTGCGACGCCGCTGCAGGGTCCTTTCACGTTCACAATTCGGTACGGACCCGAACTGTGCGAGTTCGGTTCGCCCAACACTAGTTGTAAATCAAGGGCTACAAGTATTACTGCAGAGGTAAATGAAGTAACACCATAATAGCACATCAAACGATAGAAGAGAAACATCCTGCAATGGCCTGGCCATACAGCTATCCTTCCTGAAATATATACTTTGGGATAAAGAGAGGAAACTATATTTGACTGTGTTTTCCACATTCAAGAATGCAAAAGGTAATAGGTTTTCATGCTATTCCATTCTTATGAAAAGCAACAAACATTTCTTATTATCGACTTTGGCCATCATCACCATAGGAAATAAAAATACAATTCAGATTATGATAAAAGAACCATGTAGTAAAAGAGAGACATTTTTATACGCATTAAAATTTGCACCAGTCGGTATTATAACCAGTAATGGGACAAATTACAGCATTTTAGCAACATTTCTACAAAGAAAATAGAGTTTAGTATCTCTAAGCCAGAAGAGAAATTATCCATCCATTACCCAATGGATCAGACATGCTTCTGCACAAAATTTTTAGATTACTCTTCTCTCTCTTTCTCCCCCCCCTTTTTTTTTTAGAAAAAAGAAGTGTGGTTTAATCAGTATTTTAGAGGAATCCTATGAACATCAAACAGAAATAAGATCCGTTGACTTCAATGGGATTAATTTGCAAATAAATGAGTTTGGAACTGCATACTTACATCTTCATTGAAAAATGGAAAGAGTTTTGTGCTTTTCAAGCTCAGGCTGCCTGAGTTCAATAGAGAAAGAGAAACTTAAAGAAAAGAAAAACATTTCCTTATTCTCATATAGAATGGAATAGAATAGAATAGAATAGAACAGAACAGAATATAATTCCAAAAAAATTAAAAATTAAAAAGAATACCTCTTTCAATCTGTGCTAACTGGCTTGTTTGTTGCAGTTTATCCTTTAGACAGCCTGGGAAAATTAGGATGCTACGCTAATGAAACTATTGCAGCTCCCTGCAAGAAGTTCTGTGCATTAACTAACCCACAAATACACACAGAAATTATATACGGAAGGCATAATGAGCAGAGGAGGAGAGAAAGATGCATAAAATATATGCCGGAGAATCTTTAATTAATATGTTATCGGGCACCCTGGTGGAGAGCCAGATCATTTATATCTGAAGTGGGAAATTTCAGAACTTTTATTTATTTATTTAATGTGACTTTTATGCCGCCTAATCCCGAAGGACTTTTCTGTGGCTTCATTCATGCACATATATTTGTGTGGTGCATGAGAGTTTAGAAAGAGTGAAGAAAACAGCAACAAAGATGATTAAGGGTCTGGAGGATAAAACATGAAGAAGGGCTGCAGGAAATGAGTTGAAAATGTCCAAAGATATTTCACCAGAAGAGCCCTTCACTCCTCCACTCGAAACAGAATATCCTATGAAAATAGACTAACAATCCTGGGCCTAGAAAGCCTAGAACTACGGCGCCTAAAACACGATTTGAGTATTGCCCACAAAATGATATGATGCAACGTCCTACCGGTCAATGACTACTTCAGCTTCAACCGCAATAACCCAAGAACACGCAACAGATTCAAACTTAATACGAACCGCTCCAAACTTGACTGTAAAAAATATGATTTCAACAACCGAGTTATTGAAGCGTGGAACTCATTACCAGACTCAATTGTGTCAACCCCCAACCCCCAACATTTCTCCCTTAGACTCTCCACAATTGACCTCTCCAGGTTCCTAAGAGGCCAGTAAGGGGCGTACATAAGTGCACTGGTATGCCTTTCGTCCCCTGTCCAACTGTCTTTCCTTTCTCTCTTATATATATTTTCTTCCTTTCATATATCCTCTCCTCTAAGTTAACTTTCACCCTCATATATATTACCACATGTCTATTTTTCTTCCTATGTATTTGTGTATTGGACAAATGAACGAATGAATGAATGAATGAATGAATGAATGAATGAATGAATAAACAAACAAACAAACAAACAAACAAATAAATAAATCTACTGAAATGAAGGGACTAGATGTGACATGATAACAATATTACAATATTTGACAGCTTTGAAGAGAGGGTCAAGATATTATCCAAGGCACCTGAAGGCAGGACAAAAAGTAATGGATGGAAACTAAACAAGGAAAGAAACAATCCAGAACAAAGCAGAAATTTCCTAACAGTGAGAACAATTAAACAATGGAACAACTGGCCTCCAGAAGTTGTGAACACTAGAGGATTTTGAGATTGAAAGATGACTGGTCTGTATAGGATCTCCTGCTAGAGCAGGGGGGTTGGACTAGACTAGAAGACCTCCAAGGTCCTCCCAACTCTGTCATTTTGTTAAATAAAACTTATTTATTTATTTATTAGATTTGTATGCCGCCCCTCTCCGCAGACTCCAAGCGGCTCACAACAATAACAGTACAAATCCAATACTTAAAACCCTTAATATAAAAAACACTCATGCATTTCATACAAACCATACACAAAGCAGACACGGCCCAGGGGAATCAATTTCCCCATGCCTGGCGACAGGAGTCGGTTTTGAGAAGTTTGTGAAAGGCAAGGAGGGTGGGGGCAATCCTAATCTCTGGGGGGAATTGATTCCAGAGGGTCGGGGCCGCCACAGAGAAGGCTCTTCCCCTGGGTCCCGCCAGACGACGGGACCTGGAGAAGGCCAACTTTACTTCTTGGAATGATGTCATTTAAATCAGGTGGGAATAATTGCTCCAGACAGAGCTGAATTGCATTTTTAAGGAGATCTTGCTGCCATGAACATTGGTGTTGGATTCTGAATGATATAATTCAATAATGTCTAAAGATCCATAGAGGAGTATTAAACTCACAGCTCACGGGTCAATTTTAGCAAAGGGCAAAAAAATTCTGATATGTCACATGATGACAACAAGGTGACATCAATTTGACACCCCTGACCTACAGAATTCCCTAGTTCTGATCTCAGTATGTGGCAGACACTGGACAAACAGTATGGAGAGGTTACTTTCTGCTTATCAAAATGCCCTTAAACCTCAACTGATTCACTTTCTCTTCCATTTCTTCATGCAACACAATGAAAGGCTTGACACAAACTGATGTAATCCAACAATTTAAGCCTGTCCAAGTAATTCTGAGGTCTAATAAAGAATTAGTAATTACCATATTTTTGGAGTATAAGACTTAGTTTTGGGGAGGAAAATAGGGAAAAGAATCTGCTTACCAGGTATTCATCTGGCTAGCATCCTTGGCCAGCACATTATTTTATCCCCTGGTTAGGGCTTTTAAAAAAACTTTATTCGGAGAGAGTAACACTGAAAGAGCTTGCAAGCCAGTAAGAGCTGGGAACATCATTAGCACCTGGAAAGAAACATTCAGAGCAAGTAGAACAATGGAAAAAACCCAAGACTTAGGGCATGAAAAACATTCTTCACAAAGAGTAACAATGAAAGAGCTTGCAAGCTGGTAAGAGCTAGGAACATTATTAACACCTGGTTAGGGCTGGAAAGAAACTTATTCGGAGCAAGTTAGAGCAATGAAAAAACCTTGCGAAAATATTATTTGCAGAAAGAAACAATGAAAGAGCCTACAAAGTATGAGCAGGGAAAATCATTAGGTGCTAGGGCTGGGGGAAAAAAAGGACTGGAAAAAAAGCTACATTCAGAGTATAAGAAGCACTCAATTTATCAGCCTCTTTTAGAGAGGAAAAAAGTGTGTCTTATATTCCAAAAAATACAGTACAGTGTTCCCTCGATTTTTGCGGGGGATGCGCGAAAGTTGAATTTCCGCGAAGTAGAGATGCGGAAGTAAATACACTATTTTTGGCTATGAACAGTATCACAAGCCTTCCCTTAACACTTTAAACTCCTAAATTGCAATTTCCCCCTCCCTTAGCAACCATTTAGATTATTACTCAGCATGTTTATTTATTAAAGTTTATTAAAAATATTTATTAAAGGCGGACAAAAGTTTGGCGATGATGTATGATGTCATCAGGAGGGAAAAAATGTGGTATAGGGGGAAAAACCGCAAAGTATTTTTTAATTAATATTTTTGAAAAACCGTGGTACAGACTTTTCGCAAAGTTCGAACCCGCGAAAATCGAGGGAACACTGTATTATCCTTTACTATTAACAATCAATAGCATATTGATTAATACAATCAATGTAATCATCAATATTAAAGGGTCAAATAGATCTCAGAAAAGTAAGGACTCACAAATGCCCATTTGAATAAAAAGGAAAGAACGAGGGGTGTCTGTTGTGTGTTTCACAAGAATAGCGCAACGCGCACTGTACAAAATGGAAAATAGTCAGACGCAGAGTGACAAGTTGGCCTACGGAAACAGACATATGTCCTCATGGGATAAATGGTGCAGACAGGGGGAAAAAAGTCTGCCTAATTATAAGAAATGCACTCCATTTATCAGACTGGAAGGCAGATAATCATACTGCAGGGTCTCCAAATAGATTTCCATAAAGATCAAGATCAATTTGTTGACATATGGAGAGCTCTCAGTAGCTGATTGATGACAGACCAAAGTCCCTTAAAAACAAAGGCTGCCACCATTTCTGGATTTTTAGTGCCGTTTAACAACTCGTGCCCATCCTTTGAGGAATTGTTTCATTCCACCTGGCACTCCAAATGTAGAAACTCGGCAGCGTAATAGTTCTGCGCTGAACTGTTCCCGTAGCAAGTGCCAAACCATAGTAACAGATTGGGGTGGAAACGTACATTCTTAAGTACCAGCTAAGCAATTTAGCATATGCGAAGCCTGGAAATCATATTCCATACCTAACTAATGCCGCTGTTTGGTACTGATACCTGGAAGGCAAAATGTTCAGTGAGAAGTACAAAGCAAATTGTGGATATAAAAAGAAATGGCCTGTACAGAATGTCGAAGCATCGGGAATTTAGCAGTCTGCTTCTTTTCCAACCTCTAACAAGAACCAGGAGAAAAATCCACATTTTGGGTAGAAGGGACTGAAGGTTTGAAAAAGGGCTAACGGAATCCACCTGTGTTAGAATTGAACACCTCTTCCCTTATCGGGGTGGAGGGGTGGGTTGGGGCAGGAATAAGACACCACCTATCTCCAGTTTACAACAGAGTCCTTAAAGCAGTTACAAAAAGTGTCCACAACCAATTTCACTCTGATTCAGGTGACTCTGAGATGACCCCCCAATTGACCTCAAGAGTTCTCAGAGGGAGTGCTAATGACCAGAGGACTGCAAAGAAATGTAATCCTTCCATTCCAAGGGTAGGCAAAGTTGGCTCTTCTATGACATGTGGACTTCAACTCCCAGAATTCCTAAGCTAGCATGATAGACTCAGGAATTCTAGGAGGTAAAGTCCACAAGTCATAGTAGTGCCAACTTTGCCTAACCCTGCCCTACAACAATGGTTCTCAACCTGGGGGGTCAGGACCCTTTGGGGGGGGGGTCGAATGACCATTTCACAGGGATCGCCTAAGACCATGGGGAAAGACAAATTTCTATTTGTCTTCTATTCTGGCCCCTTGGAACATATTTTGACAATCCAACCAATCAGGCATTTACAGTGTGGGGTGTCCCTCTGACCTTCCTGCCAATCAACTTAAAGCTCCATTGGGAAAATTGGCGCTAGACTTATGGTTGGGGGTCACCACAACATGAGGAACTGTATTAAGGGGTCATGGCATTAGAAAGGTTGAGAACCACTGCCCTACACCATCCCATCCAGAGGTGGTTCCTCCCAGTTTGGGCCAGATCGCCCAAACCAGTAGCGATCCGCTGGTGACATGACAATGGCGTCATGGATTGGTTTGGTTGATGTTGGTCTGTGGGCGCCGCGATGGTTTTTTTGGGTATTTTTGGTGAATGTTTCCATGTTTGGATGGCTTCTCCTCTTCCGCTGCTTGAAAAAGAGGCCTCCCTCCTGCCCCCGGATTAATGCTGATCCTTATTTCATCACCCAAAGTACAGCTGATCAACTCCTCAGCTGTGTTTCGGGCTAATTCCTGCTACTGAGCATGCGTGGAAGGCAAATTGCACAAGGGGATGTGTGTGCGAAAGGTCACGATTTGAACTGCTGGGAAGGGTAAGGGCAACCTATCCCTGATCTCCTTCCATTCCCCAGGCGGGGGTTGCAACTAACCTCCGCTACTGGAGCTGATGCGCCCGCAGCTCTGGGTGACTGGCGGGGGCACATCCCACACATTGGATTGATATTTGGCTCCTGCGCATGCACAGGAAGCAAATCTAGCAAGATAATGTTCAGGCACATGAGATTTCAGTTAATTTTTTTGCTTCCACATATGCGCAAAAGTGAAAAATTGGTTGTAATTGTGGCTGCAAATTTCCTGTACTTTCCAGATAACAATTTGTTTGTTTGTTTGTTTGTTTGCTTGCTTGCTTACTACTTACTTACTTACTTACTTACTTACTTACTTACTTACTTACTTACTTACTTACTTACTTACTTACTTATTAGAGTTGAAAGGGACCTTGCTGGTCATCAAGTCCAACCCCCTGCTTAAGCAGGAAATCCTACAGCACCCCAGCCCAATGACAGTCCAATCTCCTCTTGAAAATGTCCAAAGTTGGGGAGTTCACAGCCTCCGCTGGCAGGCTGTTCCACTGGTTGATCACTCTGACCATCAGGAAGTTCTTCCTTATTTCTAGGTTGAATCTCTCCTTGGTTTAACTTGCTATGTCCCTGTTATCCAAGGCGTTTTAAAATTTCCCGAGAATCCTACTTTCTACCAATAAAGGAAAAAAAAATCACAACAATCCACATTGTCAAGAGTTTCTCCCAAGAAAGCTGAAAAGTTAGGTCTCACTTTCTATGTGACATTTTGCCATTCTGGTCTGGCGGACTAAACATTTAATGGTGTTTTTTTTGAAAGTCTGAAATCTTCAAGAGCTTCTAATTTTCAGTTCAGAATTCATGGTTTACAGATTAGCTTTGATTTAATACATGTGGAATACACGATTGAGCTGTCTTAATGATCAAGGTAGCACCAATCCATGTTCAATTATCATGAAATTATGCTGTTTTACTGAAGAGCAAAATACCTCACTGGATCACAGCAAAATTCCTCTAAGTTCTTGTTTTATTCTTTTAAATCACACACACACAAAAGAGTCAGGTACAAGAAATCAGGAGCCTGAATAGAGTTCAAAAACACTACAAGTTTATTACATGCTACCTATGCACAAGAATCTGATCTGGTCTACTAACAGTCAAGGCAAGTTAGTCAATGGATTTAAAAGGTTGGATATTGTTCTGTCTGGGTTCCCCCAGATGCCAACACCAACTAAAAAGAGTATCCAGACACGCTGGTAAAAAGCAAAGTCATTTTATATCTTTGAAAACAAACACAGATAACAAAAGCTGTTCTTACAAACTGGAATGTTATGAAGCTTCACAGAAGAGTCACGACGGCCAGACAATACAACAGGCTTCTTGCTGGCACACACACCATTGTAGATAATAAAACCCACGCCTCCCCCAAGTTTTCAGCCTTTGAGGCCACAAGCCAGAATCAGAGACGCCAAGGATCGAAGCAAGGTCACAGGACTCCCAAAAGATAACTCTCCACAATACAGGAAGGGCGGGCCTGCCTTTTCAACCTTTCTGAGGAGAACCACACCCAAACCCAGCTGTTGCCTATTAGGGATGGAAATATCTGGCTAATTGTCCCCTTCGTTGTGCTGCCCTTCTCTGCCTCATATTTATGATGGCTTGTGCATTCTCATCTAATGACTCCAGGCTACTCGCTGGGGAGAGCTCCCCCCCGGGGGTCTCAGGCTGTTCTCCCTCCTCCTCGTCCTGACATTCCTCTTCCCCGTCTGCCTGGTCCTCCTCCTGTTCCTCGTCCTCCCCCTCTGAGCATGGAGCCGGCAGAGTTCCAGCCATTCCCTGAGGAGCCTCAGGCTGAATCACAACAGATATAGGTCTCTTATGAGGGTGTAGTGATTCCAAACTAATTACACATTTGACCCCACCCTTGGGCTAAGCCTCATCTTCTACATCAAGAGATATTTAATAGTTCTCAGGAATTGGACATTGTACAAACTAGTTTTGCCCTATATCTTTCATAGGAGAGAAAATGTATATGACCTTTAAAAGACTGAGTTCAAATCCCAGCTCAACCATAGATAGTAATCTCTACCAGTTATTCTACAGAGCTGATTTGAGGAGATTAAAAAGGAAGATCTATGGGACTGTATTAAAGAAAGTCAAATGGTTTGTCGCTTCTTATTTAAATAAAGCATATATTCTATTTTTAAGTAATAATGTAGATATCTTTTAAAATGAGCATGTAACAGCCTCTAATTAAAAGACATCAATCTTTGTGAAGTTGCTTACACTATAAATAGGGCTAAAACTCCAGGATCGTCTGACTGGAGAATTTTACAATGAAAGTTATGACACATCAGGCGATCATCTCCAGGAAATATTAAACACATAGTGGCTTGAGGAAGGAAGGAAGGAAGGAAGGAAGGAAAGAAAAAAGAAAGGAAGGAAGGAAGGAAGAAAGAAAGAAAGGGAGGGAGAGAGATTTTTGGGAAGGAAGGAAGGAAAGAAAAAAGAAAGAAAGGAAGGAAGGGAGGGAGGGAGATATATATATATATATTTTTGGGAAGGAAGGAAGGAAAGGAGGAAGGAAGGAAAGAAAAGAGAAAGGAAGGAAGGGAGGGAGGGAGAGAGAGAGAGAGAGATTTTTGGGAGGGAAGGAAGGAAGGAAGGAAAGAAAAAAGAAAGGAAGGAAGGGAGGAAGGGAGGGATATATATATATATATATATATATATATATATATATATATATATATATATATATATGTTAAAATGTTTTCAGCTGGAATTTTAAAATTAAGGGAGACTAGGATGGTCCCATTTCGGCCTTATTAGGCCTCATCAGCTAGCCACACCCCTTTCTTTTACTGGGATTCGATCTGGTGAACTCTGCATCCCAGTAAAAGAAAGGGGTGTGGCTAGCTGATGAGGCCTAATAAGGCCGAAATGGGACCATCCTAGTCTCCCTTAATTTTAAAATTCCAGCTGAAAACATTTTAACACATACAGAATATAGTTGTCGGCTATAAATATATTAACTGCCTTGTAGTGGACCTGGGTTGGACCTAGAGGCAAAAAGGAGCTGTGACGTTCCTTAAATATACCAGGGTGACCCGACATAAGAAAAACATATATATATTTAACACATACAAAATATAGTTTGTCGGCTATAAATATATTACTGCCTTGCAGTGGCCCTAGGTTGGGCCTAGAGGCAAAAAAGGAGCTGTGACGTTCCTTAAAAATATACCAGGGTGATCCGACATAAGAAAAAACATATACCCCTCCCTGGTACAGAGCTAGGAGGATTCAGATCTGATGGGTCTAATTGCTAGCTCTCTGCTTTACAATGCAGAAGCTTCCCAGATCGAATCCCAGTAAAAGAAAGGGTGTGGCCAGCTGATGAGGCCTAATAAGGCCGAAATAGATCTATCCTGGTCTCCCTTAATTTAAAAAAAAAAAAAAAATCCAGCTAAAAACATTTAACATATATATATATATATATATATATATATATATATATATATATATATATATATATATATATGACGGTCTTGGTATATTCGGGTTTCTTCCCGTGTAGGATTTGGAAATTTCTGGCGACGTTTCGATGAGGTCTCACTCATCATCTTCAGGCTGGTGTTTCTGTCCTTTTTCTCAGTCTTCGCCTGAGAAAAAGGACAGAAACACCAGCCTGAAGATGATGAGTGAGACCTCATCGAAACGTCGCCAGAAATTTCCAAATCCTACACGGGAAGAAACCCGAATATACCAAGACCGTCATACCTGTACCCGTGAAAATCTACGAAAACATATATATATATTTGGGAAGGAAGGAAGGAAGGAAGGAAAGGAGGAAGGAAGGAAGGAAGGAAAGAAAAAAGAAAGGAAGGAAGGAAGGGAGGGAGGGAGAGAGAGATATATATTTTTGGGAAGGAAGGAAGGAAAGAAGGAAGGAACTGAGATATTTCTAATGACTGTATGTTCATGCCCTTTTAGGAAATAAGAACATAAGAAGAGCCATGCTGAATCAGGCCAAAGCCCATCGAGTTCAGCATTCTGTGTCACACAGTGGCCCAGCTATTGTATATGGTGATCTTCAGTAGAAAGAGAAGGCAAAACCCTCCCTTTCACTTGACCCCCAACAAATGGTACTCAAGGGAATCCTGCCTCCCTCAACCAACATAGAGGCAGCACATGGACATCCGTTTCAATAACCACCCATACATTTGGCATCCATGAATCTGTCTAATTCTCCCTTGAAGCTATCAAGACTGACAGCTGTCATGACCTCTTGTGGAAGTGAATTCAATAAACCAACGACCCTCTGGGTGAAGAAATATCTCCCTTTATTTATCCTCATTTTCTTACCTATGAGCTTTAGGGAGTGCCCTCTCGTCCTAGTATTGTGTGATAGAGAAAAGAATTTTTCTCTATCCACCTTTTCTATCCCAGGCATGATGTTATACACTTTGATCAAGTCACCCCTTATACACCGTCTTTCAAGGCTGAAGAGACCAAGGTGTTGCCACCTGGTTTCATAAGGGAGGTGCTCCATTTCTTTGATCACACTTGTTGCCCTTTTTGCACCTTTTCCAGTTCCATTATATCCTTCTTGAGGTGCGGTGACCAGAACCGTACACAGTACTCCAGGTGTGGTCTCACCATCAATTTGTACAGAGGCAATACAACACTTACTGACTTATTTTTGATTCCCTGAAGATCTTAAAGCAGAAAAGGAATCCTAAGTAACCAACCCAGGCAATTCTCTACAGCAGGGATGTCAAACTCAATATCATTGAGGGCCGCATCACAGTTGTGTTTGACATTGGGGGTCCCGGGTGAGCATGGCCAGAGTGGATGTGGCCAGCTCGAGGTCACTCATATCGGGGAGCCCTGTGGTGGTTCAAGCACTCTGACAGTGAAAATGAGCTCCCAAATTCTGCTTTGGCTGCAAAGGCCTCCTGCAACCCTCTGCCATAGAAAATGGAGTTTGGGAGGGCTGCACATGCAGGGGTGGACAGCAGGCAGGACAGGATGGAATGCAGTTCCACTGGTGGAAATGAAGATGTGTGCACAGCTCCAGCTGACCGGCGGCTGTCACTTCCTGGATTACTGGTGGCTCTCCTTTTTTTTCCTGCTGCTGCGTCTGTGCTCCTTGCTTTTTTCCTCTTTCCTCCTTCCTGGCCTCAGATGAGCTTCCTTCTCTCCTGCCTGCCTCCCTTCCAGCCTCACGTGGCCACCTCCCGCCTGAGGTGCAAGCAAAAGGCATGGGTGGAAGCGGTGCTGGCAGCATTTATGCTTCTGGCAGCACCCATTCGCCTAGCTACCCAGCCTGAGGTGGGAAGGCGACCCAGAGTGCGGGAAACGCAAAGCAAATTGTCCCCCCGGTGACCGACACTGGTAAGGTTGTTAGTATGTATGTATGTATGTATGTATGTATGTATGTATGTATGTATGTACGCAGGGGCTGGCAGCATGCAGGACGGGGTGGAATGCAGTTCCACCAGCAGAAATGAAGGTTTGTGCCCAGCTCTAGCTGACCATCCCCCCTCCCATCCTCCTCCTCCTCCTCGGAAAGTGGCAGGGAGACCAGAACGGACAGGTGTTGCAGGGGGCCCATTTCCTCCCCCCCTTTTCTCAACAGCTGATTGGTACCCATTCGGCTAGCTACCCAGCCTGAGGCAGGGGGCCACCCAGGAAGGAGAACATGGGAAACACGAAGCAAATTGTCACCCCAGCGAGCAACACTGGTGAGATTGTTAGTCGAGGACTTAACAGTTCACTTCAACGATGATGATCATTCAAGCCATTCCCACCTGATCACATGGCTGGCAAGCCACTCCTACCAAGTCACATGACCATTAAGCCACACCCACAAAATAAGCCACACCCACAGTAAAAACTTTGGCTGCCCATTACTGTGCACATGGCCTTTCCGAGCTCAGTTTTTGCTGACAGAGGCACTGTGCGCCAGTCCTTTGCTGTTTCCAGGGCAACCCTGCAGGCCAATTTTAAGCACCCCACACACCCCATCTGGCCCCCAGACCTTGAGTGTGACAGCCCAACTCTACAGTCGACATTTTTAAAAAACAAACAAATAAACAGAAGGAAGTATTTTAGCACAGCATTGACCAGAAAACAGTTTTACTTTAGGGAAAGGAGCCTACAAATAGACAGATGCAGAAGATTTAGGAAAACTGGAGATTCGTGGATAAAATGAATTCTTTTCCCCATCCCACAATGCTGCTTCACGATGGATCTCCTTTGAAGAACACTCCTCAGCTAAAACCTACTTGATCAGCGCTGTGGACATGCTCATCTGCTTCATGTAAATCCTCTATTTATAAGTTGGAAGGGGGATTGTATGCATTAACAAAGAAATTTCAAGTATGCCTAGATTCATATTAAAGGAAGCAGCTATATAAATCTTGAAAACCTGTTCCATACCAATGGGCAATGAAGGTACTGCATGAATGACCCACTGAGCTGTAGGACTCACTACCAGATTCTGTAAATACATGCACAACACAAATTTTGAAACAGGCAAATTCATTGCACCCAACAGTTTTTGATGGACAAAGCACGAGAGCTTATAATTCTCTCTAGGATGAAGTTTTCAGGCAGACAAAGTTCCAGTGCAAACAATAACTATACCAGATGTGGGTTCTAATCTACCACTGAATCTTTGGAGGGGGTGGCATAGAAATTCAATCAATCAATCAATCAATTGATCGATCAATCAATCAATCAATACTTTGGTGCCGGTTCTCTTCCTCCTGTGCCACATGGGCACAGTGCTGAAAAATAAAAAAAATAAAAAATAAGCCAAAAATAAGATGGTGATGCATGTGCAGTGCTGAAAACTCAGCTTCTGTGCATGTGCAAAAGTAAAAAAACTGGAAAAAATGTGCAAACCTCCCCCCCCAAAAAAAAATTTGCGAAAGAAATTCCAAAAAAGAAAGAGATGGTGGCTTCCACAGACTGGCATGGACAGAACCGGTTCCATGACATCATTCTGATGTTACTAGCGATTTGCTACCAGTTCGAGGGAACCAGTCCAAACCAGGAGGAACCCACCTCTGCACTATACTAATAGCAAACTACAGGAAGTCCTTAACCTATGATCACAAATGGGACCTGAACTTCTGTCATTAAGTGATACAATTATTAAGTGAGCCGTGCTGAATTTTACAACGGTTTTTCCTATGGTCATTAAGAAAACACAGCTTCCTCCATTGACTTTGCTTGTGGGTAGACCTCTGGAAAAGTCACAGGACGTCACAACCATCATAAATACATGCTGGTTGTCCAGCACCTGAATTTGTGACGTTAGAGAAACAGTCATAAGTGTGTGGAATGATTGTCAATTTGTCAGCACCATCATGACTGTCAATGATCATTAGATAAATGGTTGCAAATTAAGAACCATCTATTATTGGTCAATACCAGGAACTGAATGAGTATGGTGGCAGAGACTCTATCAAATCCAAAGGTGGTATAATGGTATCTGTGAAAGACTTTGGGAGATGGGGTGAAGAAATGCAGCCTAAAAAATATCAGATAAGCGGCAACATATCACACAGTGCTTGATGGGTAGGGCAAGAGGCTTTGGAAGGACCATCCCTAAATTCCCATGAGACAGCGGGAGCTTTGTATTTTCAGACTTGTAAGCATTGCATAATAAATGTTAATAGATTTAGTCTATCCAGCTCCAAAAGACGTCAGGCACATTTCAACCAGAGACTTTGGACTGTTAGCAATTTCTAGTTTGTTGCTTTCAATATTTTAAATTTTCAGAAAGGGAAAAGGTCCTTGTTTCTCATGGTTCAGTATGTGAGTTCCTTCAATCAATAGACCTCATTTAGTCTCTAAATTTGGAAACCTTTGTGTATTAAAACTGGTGGAGATCTGCCATCAATATAATAACTGTGGGTCTATGTCACAGTGAGTCACTGTGCCATGATGGCACAGTGGCTAGAGCGCAATACTGATAGCTACATCTGCCGGCTGCCTGCAATTTGGTAGTTCAAATCTCACCAGATTCAAGGTTGACTCAGCCTTCCATCTTTCCAAGGCATGTAAAATGAAGACTCAAATTGTTGAGGGCAACAGGCTGACTCTGTAAACCACATAGAGAGGTCTGTAAGACACACACACACCACACACACACCACACACACACCACACACACACCACACACACACACACAATAAATGATAAAAGATCCCTCTGTTTATTCCAATGGTTGGGATAATCAGACCATTAGAGACTAGGATAAATCCCTCATTATTTGTCATAATGTTCCATACGATTCAGTGCTGTTTCTGCTTTTCAGTGTTGTAAAGGAGTTCAGTATTGTTAAGGAGTGTACTTGAGTTATCAAGGACATGCACAGAGGAAAATGTAGGATTCCAGCAGATATCCAGGAGATATGAGTAATTATTCATCCGTACAAACAGATACATTAAAGTGTATAAAATAGTGTTTACTTTAGAAATAGCACAGCCAAGTTAAACAGTCTGGTCATTCACATTCAAATCAGTCAATAACTCTCAATAAAATAATAATATTACAAGCTTGTCTTTGTCTTACATATCGGACCTGCATTACAGCTTACAAGTACATCTAACTATCATCAAACACACAGAGTTTACTACATCAGTCACAATGAATCAGCAGAAAGAACAGAGAAGGCAGAGGGAGAATCATGCTTTCTAGCTCCCCCTTATGGCAAATTGCAAAACCATCTCTTAAAGCTATGGTATTTCAATACATCAAGACAGTCATTGTTAGCTTGTTTATATATTGCAAACCCAACTGTTTTATACATAGTACTAAAAAGTATATAACATTATCCCAGGCTTAGTTTCTCATGTTCCAATATTTCTTTTCTTTTCATAACCCAGTTATGTACAAACCCAGACTTACAGTTATAAGTCTGAATGAGTGCCAAGTACCAGAATATGTCCAGAGGAGCTGCAATGGCCATAACTTCAGGGACTGGGTGTAACTACCGTTATGTTCAGCACTGCCATAACTTTGAACATTTGCTGAATGGTCAGTAACAAGGACTACTTATATTTGGATAATTTTATATATAATGTCTTGAAAAAAAAGATAATTATTTAAGCAAAGGGATTGAAAAAAGCCAACTAAACTCTAGGACAAAAAATGTCACACAATAATTTATTGGTTGGACTCAGTTGCTGCTATAAACGCTAATCCTTTGTATTTAAAATTTCTTATGAATCTTAATCTCTTCCCTCTTTACAAAAACATAGCCAAGGGGTGACCAACAAAGGGATTTATTCAGTAATAGAAATGAGAGTAGAGTTAAAGGGGAGTTGGCTCTGTTGCCCATGTATTTTAGTCTTTAATTTGCTACTGTAAATGGTAAATATGTAAATTAAAATCTAGAGACTACAGAGTTGTCTATCTCTGTTCTTGACGGTGGGCTGTGACCCTTCTTGTTTGTCCCTTATCCTCTGACCACCTTCTTTATTTTTATACAAGCTCTCCGATCTTATCTTTTCAGATTCACGTTTTAACCTCCTGGTTACTATGCTGTCACCAACTATTAATCCTCAACATGATGTTTGACTTCCGTGGTATCCTTGAGCTCTTACTGTCATCTTGTCCTTCCTCCTTTGTTCAGATATGACAGCCTTACTTTGTAACTTTGGTTCATGTTTGTTTGTTTTTACAATGATTCACAGTATATGCAGGAATTAACAGTTTACCACTCTTAATGTCAGGCTCCCAAAACCAAGAAATTGACATTGTGATTTTTCCATGCAGATTTCCTCACCCATAGACACAATCTTGCAAAACTAAAGCAAGCTAACAACCCAATAGGTTATACAGTGGTACCTCTACCTAAGAATGCCTCTATTTGCAAACCTTTCTAGATAAGAACCGGGTGTTCAAGATATTTTTGCCTCTTCTCAAGAACCATTTTCCACTTACAAACCCGAGCCTCTGAAGCTGTAACTGGAAAAGGCAGGTAGAAGCCTCTGTGTGGCCTCTCTAGGAATCTCCTGGGAGGAAACAGGGCTGGAAAAGTCAGGGAGAAGCCTCCATGGGACCTCTCTAGGAATCTCCTGGAAGGAAACACCCTCCCTGCTTCTTCTTACAAACTTTTCTACTTAAGAACCTGGTCATGGAATGAATTAAGTTCATAAGTAGAAGTACCACTGTATATACTCTGGGAGTAGCAGTGGGCTACAAGCCGGAATGCTAAATTGTGCTCGCTGGTTCTTGTGGGACCAGCATGATTTTGCTGCTGCAAAATTGCACCCGTGTTTCAGTGAGGTTTTACCTGCGGCTCTGTGTGCGATTATGTTATCTCCACAGGTGCAGCAGCAAAATCGCACTGGTCCCGCAAGAACTTATGAGCCACGGCGGTGAGCGCAATTTAGCATTCTGGCTCATAGCCCACTGCTGTCTGGGAACTATTAAGGAGGAGCTGTCTTCACCCTCTTTCGCTAACATAAACTATCTGAAGTGAGTCTCCTAGTCCTCTGGAAATTTTTCCCTCCCTCCTGGGAATCCAGCCTATATTCCATCATTACAAGTGCTTTCCAATGTGAAAGTCTTTCTCTCTTTGTTCCACACAAAGTAATTTTTTGCAGGAATTGGTGCATTTTCGGTGTATGGGAACATGTTCAATAAAACTCCCACTCCACTTGAAGATGATGATGATGATAATAATAATAATAATAATAATAATAATAATAACAATAATAATAATAATAATAATAATAATAATAATAATAATAATAAAAAATAATAATTTATTGGATTTGTATGCCGCCCCTCTCCGTAGACTCGGGGCAGCTAACAACAGTAATAAACACAACATGCACAATCCAATAATAAAAAACAACTAAATACCCCTATTATAAAACCAAAAATGCACACAAACATACCATGCATAACTTGTAATGGCCTCGGGGGAAGAGCTATCTCAACTCCCCCATGCCTGGCAGCATAAGTGAGTCTTGAGTAGCTTACGAAAGACAGGGAGGGTGGGAGCAGTTCTAATCTCTGGGGGGAGTTGATTCCAGAGGGCTGGGGCCACCATAAAGAAGGCTCTTCCCCTGGGGCCCGCCCAATGACATTGTTTAGTCGACAGGACCCGGAGAAGGCCAACTCTTTGGGACCTCATTGGTCGCTGGGATTCGTGCGGTAGCAGGCGGTTCCAGAGGTAATCTGGTCCAATGCCATGTAGGGCTTTAAAGGTCATGACCAACACTTTGAATTTGACCGGAAACTGATCGGCAGCCAATGACATAGGTGAGGGTGATATAGTTTAAAAACCCTGCTGTTCTGTTCGGGTCGTATGTGACCCGAAGCCAAGTTTGAGTCCCTGTAAAAAATTTTCCCTGCATATCTGAAACTTGAAATTTCATGACTTTTCATCATTTCAGGGGTTCTCTCTATGAGAATTTTTTTTGGGGGGGGGTGGGGGGCTTAGTTTTTGCTGAGCAAAAAAAGTTACAAATCTTATGTTCGGGTCACATACGACCCGGACCGAAAACACTTCATTTGAAGTGCTTATGTTTGGTCAATTTGAAAACTTTTTTCACTTGGAAAGTAGTCTGAACATTTCTGCACACAATGATATGAAAATTGAAATGAAAAAATTAATCCTTATTGGTTTATTTTGCACATAAATGTGCCCCCCCCCGTTTTTGTGATTTTTTTTCAATTTATGGATAGTTTTGCTTGCAAAATCCATTCTATTTTACTGGAGTTGGTGTGGGATTGGTAGCTTTGAACATTTCTGAATATAAGAAAAATATAAAGGAACTGAAAAAAATGATTCTTACTGGTTTTTTAACATCAGAAATAAGGCCTCCCCCCCCCCTCGGCTGCTTGCAATCATTTTCACTTTTTATTTTTTTATGCTCCAAATCCGAAATATTCTTTAAAATCTTAGGCATTCATTTACTCAATTTAACAATGCTGGTCATCAAAAAATATTTTTGGGGTGGTGGCTAATTGTTTTCTGGGCAAAAAAAAATCATAACTTCAAATCTGTTTCTGTTCGTATATGACAGGACCAAAAATATTTTTTTTAGGTACTTGAATTTAATCTTTTTGAAAACTTTTTCAACTGGAAAACTAGTTTGAACATTTATGAACATAATGATATGAAAATTGAACTGGAAAAATTGAGACTTATATTTTTATTTTGATCAAAAAGCCCCTCCCCCCATCCTTTTTGAATTTCGTGTCAATTTATATTTTTTAAGGCTACAAATCCCTAAGGAATTTTCCCCAAAAAGGTTTGATATACTAAATTGAACAATCCTGAACATAAGAAAAATATAAATGAACTGAAAAAAATGGTTCTTATTGGTTTATTTTTGCCACAAAAGGGCCACCCCCCCCCCCCGGCCTTGCTGTGTGCCATTATTGTCACTGTTTATACATATTTGTCTATAAATATTTGGAATATCCTTTTGAAAATCAACCACATTGTAGCCAGATAACTAATTTTATGAAAGAAATCCATTTTACTAAAAAAAAGTATGTAAGTTTGAAATTAACAGCATAATTTTTATATAAATTGAAATAAATTTATATGCAAAATAAACCAATATGCATCAATTTTTCCAGTTCAATTTTCATATCATTATGTTCAGAAATGTTCAAGCTACAAATCCCACACCAACTTTAGCAAAATAGAATGCATTCTGCTAGCAAAACTATCCATAAAGTAAAGACTATTTCACAAAAACGGGGGGAGGCACATTTATGTGCAAAATAAACCAATAAGGATTAATTTTTTCAGTTCAATTTTCATATCATTGTGTGCAGTAATGTTCAAGCTACCAATCCCACACCAACTTTAGTAAAATAGAATGCATTTTGCAAGCAAAACTATCCATAAATTGAAAAAAAAATCACAAAAACGGGGGGGGGGGCGGCACATTTATGTGCAAAATAAACCAATAAGGATTAATTTTTTCATTTCAATTTTCATATCATTGTGTGCAGAAATGTTCAGACTACTTTCCAAGTGAAAAAAAGTTTTCAAATTGACCAAACATAAGCACTTCAAATGAAGAGTTTTCGGTCCGGGTCATATGTGACCCGAACATAAGATTTGTAACTTTTTTCGAACAGAACAGCAGGGTTTTAAGTTGAAGTATATAGAAGTCAAAAACAATTTTGGGGGGTTAATCTTCATCATGTTTTCACTGGGGGAAAGAAGTTAAATTGTTAAAATTGACTTGGAGTCAGAATAATACATGCTAAAGTCATCTTTCCCATTGGTCTCCTGTGATGGTTCTAGACAGATGCTTCAGGAAATCTTGGGCAGCAGTTTTACAGAAATTTTCCTTGTCTTCTCTGTAATGTTTATTACATAATTTATTCGGAGTCCCAGTGTCATTCAACGAGCCAAGACCAAAAATGCTAGAGATTTCTGGAAGCCTGGCACTTAGACAAACCATCAATCAACTGGCATATGGAGATAAACAAAAACTACATTACATTTAAAAGACACAATCAAAAGCCAAAGAGGGCACAAAAAGATCCAAACACCTCATCACCAGCAATCAACACCTACATCAGCTGAGATTAATACTAAACCAATAATCAAGAAATAAACAATACTGTAAACAAGGAATTACCAACTCAAACAAACACAACTATAGTAAACAACATCCGCCCTGAGTCCTATTGGAATGGACAGCACATCAATAGAAATACAGTGGTACCCCTACCCAAGAACGCCTCTACTTACAAACTTTTCTAGATAAGAACCAGATGTTCAAGATTTTTTTGCCTTTTCTCAAAGAACCATTTTCTACTTACAAACCTGAGCCTCCGAAACTGTAACCGGAAAAGGTGGGGGAGAAGCCTCCGTGGGGCCCCTCTAGGAATCTCCTGGGAGGAAACAGGGCCGGAAAAGGTGAGGAGAAGCCTCTGTGGGGCCTCTCTAGGAATCTCCTGGGAGGAAACAGGGCCGGAAAAGGCAGGGAGAAGCCTCCGTGGGGCCTCTCTTGGAATTTCCTGGGAGGAAACAGAGCCGGAAAAGGTGGGGAGAAGCCTCTGTGGGGCCTCTCTTGGAATCTCCTGGGAGGAAACAGAGCCGGAAAAGGTGGGGAGAAGCCTCCGTGGGGCCCCCTCTAGGAATCTCCTGGGAGGAAACAGGGCCGGAAAAGGTGAGGAGAAGCCTCCGTGGGGCCTCTCTAGGAATCTCCTGGGAGGAAACAGGGCCGGAAAAGGCAGGGAGAAGCCTCCGTGGGGCCTCTCTTGGAATTTCCTGGGAGGAAACAGAGCCAGAAAAGGTGGGGAGAAGCCTCTGTGGGGCCTCTCTAGGAATCTCCTGGGAGGAAACAGGGCTGGAAAAGGTGGGGAGAAGCCTCCGTGGGGCCTCTCTATAAATCTCCTGGGAGGAAACAGAGCCGGAAAAGGTGGGGAGAAGCCTCTGTGGGGCCTCTCTAGGAATCTCCTGGGAGGAAACAGGGCTGGAAAAGGTGGGGAGAAGCCTCCGTGGGGCCTCTCTATAAATCTCCTGGGAGGAAACAGAGCCGGAAAAGGTGGGGAGAAGCCTCCGTGGGGCCTCTCTAGGAATCTCCTGGGAGGAAACAGAGCTGGAAAAGGCAGGGAGAAGCCTCCGTGGGGCCTCTCTTGGAATCTCCTGAGAGGAAACAGGGCCTCCACCCTCCCTGTGGTTTCCCCAATCACACATTATTTGCTTTTGCATTGATTCCTATGGGAAAAATTGCTTCTTCTTACAAACTTTTCTACTTAAGAACTTGGTCACGGAACGAACTAAGTTCATAAGTAGAGATACAGTAATCAAAGAATCACCAAAATCACTCCACCAACACTGACAGGGTCACCAGTGTATAAAATGAGAGCAAACCACAAAAGCACAAAAGCACTAATGATGTTACCTAGTTGGGTAATAAAATATCTGCAACAAAATAATGAAACTTAAAGAGAATGACCAGGGCTTTGCATTTTCTTTGGAAACAAATTGACAAAGGTATAATAGTCTGGAAATCAGTTCCTTATGCATTCTAAGGTAAATTAATTAAGCCATGAGCGAAGGAAGGAAGGAAGGAAGGAAGGAAGGAAGGGAGGGAGGGAGGGAGGGACGGAGGGAGGGAGGGAAGAAGGAAGGAAGGAAGGAAGGAAGGAGGGAGGGAAGGAAGGGAGGGAGGAAGGGAGGAAGGGAGAGAGGGAGAGAGGGAAGAAGGAAGGGAGGGAGGGAGGGAGGGAAGAAGGAAGGGAGGGAGGGAGGGAGGGAGGGACGGAGGGAAGAAGGAAGGAAGGAAGGAGGGAGGGAAGGAAGGGAGGGAGGAAGGGAGGAAGGGAGAGAGGGAGAGAGGGAAGAAGGAAGGGAGGGAGGGAGGAAGGGAGGGAGGGAAGTAGGAAGGGAGGGAGGGAGGGAGGGAGGAAGGGAAGAAGGAAGGAAGGGAGGGAGGGAGGGAAGAAGGAAGGAAGGGGAGAGAGGGAAGAAGGGAGGGGGGAAGGGAGGGAGGGAGGGAAGAAGGAAGGAAGGGAGGGAGGGAGGGAGGGACGGAAGAAGGAAGGAAGGAGGGAAGGAAGGGAGAGAGGGAAGAAGGGAGGGAGGGAGGAAGGGAGGGAGGAAAGAAGGAAGGAAGAAAGGGAGGGAGGAAGGGGGAGGGAGGGAAGAAGGAAGGAAGGGAGGGAGGAAGGGAGGGAGGGAAGAAGGAAGGAAGGGAGGAAGGGAGGGAGGGAAGAAGGAAGGAAGAAAGGGAGGGGGGAAGAAGGAAGGAAAGAAGGGAGTGAGGGAGGGCGGAAGGGAGGGAGGGAAGAGGGAAGGAGGGAAGGAAGGAAGGAAGGAAGAGTGAGCACATCTCTTTTTTCACTGGACATCCATTTGTTTCAGCTCTGATTTTACTATAGTTCAAGAATACAACTTACACATTGTTATTCAGTTTGCTATTTTTTAAACAAGGACTTTTTTTTTTTGCCTTCAAATCAGTTTTGACTCCAGGGGAATGCCTGGACAAGTCCCTGAAGTTTTCTTGGCAACATTTTCAGAAGTGGTTTGGCCTTTGGCTTCTTCCTAAGGCTGAAAGAGAGTAATCTCAGCTGGCTTCATGCCTAAGGCAGGATTAGAACTTTAGTCTCCTGGTTTCTATCCTAGCTGTCTTTGCTGTGCAGTATACTTTTTGAAAGTTTGTTTAGCTTATGTAATGCATCTTTGGGTATACTTTTCCCTAATGCATACATTTTGCCTAGCATGCTTCCTTTAAACTACACATTTATAGCATTGGTTTCTGGTTTGTTTTTTTTTGTACGGAGAACTTTTTAACAAAACTATGTAGAATGAGTTCAGCATGATCACATCTCTCAGTAGAATTGGGAAGCTGTACTTTGTACAACACACTTATTATCCTTTAACAATCATTCAGACTACAGAAGGTCAATTAACATGACTTAGATATATTGGCTAACAGTTAAGACCAACCGAACATGCTGTCAGTTGATTCTAAGCCAAGATGTAAAAGATCAGCACAGCTATTTTTTATTTTATTTAGCATATGCTAAATAAATATAAATATATTTATAATAAATAAATATGGCAGATGATAGACGATGGATGGATGAATTGATGGATGGATACAGCTGATGGATGAATGGATGGGCAAACAGCTGATGGATGGATGAATGGAAGGATATAGATAGATAGATAGATAGGTAGGTAGGTAGGTAGGTAGGTAGGTAGGTAGATAGATAGATAGATAGATAGATAGATAGATACAGTAGATAGATAGATAGATAGATAGATAGATAGATGGATGGATGGATGGATGGATGGATGGATGGATGGATGGATAGATAGATAGATACAGTAGATAGATAGATAGATGATAGATAGATAGATAGATAGATAGATAGATAGAATAGAATAGAATAGAATAGAATAGAATAGAATAGAATAGAATAGAATAGAATTTTTATTGGCCAAGTGTGATTGGACACACAAGGAATTTGTCTTGGTGCATATGCTCTCAACATACATAAAATAAAATATACATTTGTCAAGAATCATGTGGTACAACACTTAATGATTGTCATAGGGGTCAAATAAGCAATGAAGAAGCAATATTAATAAAAATCTTAGGATATACGCAACAAGTTACAGTCATACAGTCAACATGGGAGGAAATGGGTGATAGGAATGATGAGAAAAACTAGCAGAATAGAAGTGCAGATTTAGTAGAAAGTCTGACAGTGTTGAGGGAATTATTTGTTTAGTAGAGTGATGGCATTCGGGGAAAAACTGTTCTTGTGTCTAGTTGTCTTGGTGTGCAGTGCTCTGTAGCGACGTTTTGAGGGTAGGAGTTGAAACAATTTGTGTCCAGGATGTGAGGGGTCAGTAAATATTTTACCCACCCTCTTTTTGACTCGTGCAGTATACAGGTCCTCAATGGAAGGCAGATTGGCAGCAATTGTTTTTTCTGCAATTCTGATTATCCTCTGAAGTCTGTGTCGGTCCTGTTGGGTTGCAGCACCAAACCAGACAGTTATAGAGGTGCAGATGACAGACTCAATGATTCCTCTGTAGATAGATAGATAGATAGATAGATAGATAGATAGATAGATAGATAGATAGATAGATAGATAGATACATAGATAGATAGATACATAGATACATAGATGATAGAAAGAAAGAAAGAAAGAAAGAAAGAAAGAAAGAAAGAAAGAAAGAAAGAAAGAAAGAAAGAAAGAAGTGTTGGCTTTTTTGGCAGCTGCTGCACATTGCTAGATTATATTTAAATGGGTGTCTACTAGGACTCCAGGATCTTTCTCACAGTTTTACTCTCACAGTATTACTATATATACTTGTCAAGAAATGAATATAAAACTAAAAGTATGAAAAAATTCGATTATTTACAATGAAAATTGAATGATACAAGAGTGGTTGGATATTTTGAATACAAGGCAGATCATTTTTGAAAGTGATTAGAGAGGATCTGGCAAAAAAAATGAACATGGGAGGAAAAAGGGGAAAAAATGAAGAAACTAGAATAGAATGATTGTAGGCAGCTAGTCCTTATACTGTACATGTACAAAAATAGAATATAGATTAATATTCTGATAGAATGAACTGAGAATGGAAGAAGTTTGCAGATGGCTTGCTATAAAGTGAAAAGAATTATTTTACAGACGTTTATACAGTTACACAAATGAAAAAAAGATGCTTGGTGGAATTGTGAAATGAAAAGAACCGAATTGAAGAAAGATGTACATAAGCAGAATGATAGCTGCAAAAAAGAGAAGATGAGAGTCTTCTGCGTAAAAAAGAGAAAGAAAAGACAGTTGCAAAGAATGCCATCAAAGAGAAGAAGGAACTCTTAAGATTAAAAACAAGGCACAGAAAATGAAGAAAGGGTTCGGTGGATTTTTATTTTTTTTTTAAAGATACTTTGGATGTGAAGAGAGCCACAGAAGCTCCAGCAGAGTCAATGGAACTAAAAATAAAAGCCATGAAATGTTCTGGGATAAAAGTATAAATTTTAAATAAGAGAATGTGCAAAGGGTTATTGTAAGGATTTGTATGGGAATGATATATGGTCTCCGTAGAGGGGTGGCATACAACAACAACAACAACAACAACAACAATAATAATTTATTAGATTTGTATGCCACCCCTCTCCGAGGACTCAGAGCAGCTCACAACAGAATACAATATCACAAATCCAATATATTAAAAAAGCACATAAAAACCCCATTGTTAAAAACCATACAACTCAGCCATATAATACACAAATCTACCATAGCCTACGGGGAACTCAGTTACCCCATGCCTGGTGACATAGGTGGGTTTTGAGTAACTTATGAAAGGCAAGGAGAATGGGGGCGGTTCTAATCTCCAAGGGGAGTTGATTCCAGAGGGTCGGGGCCGCCACAAAGAAGGCTCTTCCCCTGGGTCCTGCCAGACAACATTTAGTTGACGGGACCCAGAGAAGGCCGACTGTGTGGAACCCCTATCGGTCACTGGGATTAATGCGGTAGAAGATAGTCCCGAAGATATTCTGCCCCGATGCCATGTAGGGCTTTATAGGTCATTACCAACACTTTGAATTGTGACTGGAAACTGATCGGCAACCAGTGCAGGCCGCAGAGTGTTGCCGAGACATGGGCAAATCTGGGAAGCCCCACAATAGCTCTCGCGGCTGCATTTTGCACGATCTGAAGTTTCCAAACACTTTTCAGAGGTAAGCCCATGTAGAAAGCATTGCAGTAGTCGAATCCCGAGGTGATGAGGGGATGAGTGACTGTGAGCAATGATTCCCAGTCCAAATAGGGGCCGCAACTGGTGCAGCACGTTAAGTGAGTTGTGTCTAATTTTACAACCTTTTTGTGCCTTATCTGTAAAGTGGATCATGGCCATTGATAAGTGAATTCTAAACGTTGAAATACATAGGTCTCTTGAAGTTGTCAAAAAAAGGAAGGAAAAAAGGGAAAAGGAAGGAAGGAGAGGGAGGGAAGAGTGGGAGGAGGGGAGGAAGAAAACTGAATGGAAAGAAGGGAGGTGAGAAAATTGAAGAAAAGGAAAGAAAGAAAAAAGGAAGGAAGGAAGGAAGGAAGGAGAGGAAGGGGAGGAAGGAATATGAATAGAAGGAAGGGAGGGAGGAAGAAAATTGAAGAGAAAGAAAGAAAGAAAGACAGAAAGACAGAAAGAAAGAAAGAAAGAAAGAAAGAAAGAAAGAAGAAAGAAAGAGGGAGGGAGGAGGAAAGGGAGGGAGGGAGAATGGAGGAAGGAAATTGAATGGAAGGGAGGGAGGAAGAAAATTGAAGAGAAAGAAAGAAAGAAAGAAGGAGGGAGGGAGGGAGGAGGAAGGGAGGGAGGGAGGGAGGGAGGGAGGGAGTGGGAGGAAGGAAGAAAATTGAAGAGAAAGAAAAGAAAGAAAGAAAGAGGGAGGGAGGGAGGAGGAAGGGAGGGAGAGGGAGGAAGGAAATTGAATGGAAGGAAGGGAGGAAGAAAATTGAAGAGAAAGAAAGAAAGAATGGGAGGGAGGGAAGGAGGAAAGAAGGAAGGAAGGAAGGAAAGAAGGAACCTTCATGCACTCCCTGTCTCCTATCACCACTAACTCAAACTCACTTCCCCAACCTATGCTCCCCCAGAAGTTACCTTCCTCAATGTGTGCTTCCTCGTGTGTCTTCCGCAACTCACACAGCACCTTTTGCACAACACTGACTCCCACCTGCCTTCCCAGACCTGTGTGGCACCTCTCATATAAACTCCCTTCCAACCCATGCCGCTCACCCCACGCATCATCACCCACCAGTATGGCACCCCGACACACACCTCCCTACCCCCCCCATGTCTTCTTCTTGACCTACTCCCTTCTGGCCCCTACTTAATGCATAGGCAGCAGCACCCAAACACCCTTCCCACTGCTTCTCCTTGGACGACATCTCTAAATCCACTACAAAACCACCGAATCTTGGCACAAAACCGAATGGTTGATGCTCGGGTTTGAAAATGGCCTTACAATATGTGAAAGTTGCAGGGAAATTCTCAAGTTCACCCACCCACAAATAAACCCACAGTGATACCATGTTATAATCACCTTATCTCTGCGACTTCCCATCGCTCACACTAATCTTTTAAAAGTGATCCCTGCCGGTATAAATGCTACATATCCTTGCCTTAAAGTCAGGATTTACTAACTTTACCACTTCCTAGCTCACAAGGTGTGAAAGATAAAAATGACAAGAGTGCGGGGGGTGAGGGTGGGAGAAACCCCAGCTATATAGTTAGTCCTCGACATACGCCCACAACTGAACCCAAATTGTTGATTCCTAAACTTTGTCCTATTTTTACGACCCCTCTTGCCACAGTTGCTAAGTAAATCATTGCAGTTGATAAATCACTAAGGGTTATTATCCCAGGCAATATTGGGAAAGACTAGAATACAGAATAACAGAGGGGCGGCATGCAAATCCATTTATTTACTTTATTTATTTATTTATTTATTTATTTATTTATTTATTTATTTATTTATTTTTATTTATTTATTTATTTATTATTTGGATTTGAATGCCGCCCCTCTCCGAAGACTCGGGGGCGGCTCACAACAAGTGAAAAACAATCCAATACAATCCAATTAATTAAAATATTATAAGTTTAAGAAAATCCCCTGTACTAACATACACACATACAGACATACCATATATAACTTCAACGTGCCCAGGGGGAGATGTTTAGTTTCCCCATGCCTGACGGCAAAGGTGGGTTTTGAGGAGTTTACGGAAGGCAGGAAGAAGTAGGGGCAGTTCTGATCTCCGGGGGGAGTTGGTTCCAGAGGGCCGGTGCCGCCACAGAGAAGGCTCTCCCCCTGGGGCCCGCCAACCGGCATTGTTTAATTGACGGGACCCGGAGGAGGCCCACTCTGTGGGACCGAATCGGTCGCTGGGATTCGTGCGGCAGAAGGCGGTCTCGGAGATATTCTGGTCCAGTGCCATGAAGGGCTTTAAAGGTCATAACCAACACTTTGAATTGTGATTAATAAATAAAATAATAAATTAATAAATAATAATAAATAAATGCAGAACCACAGAGTTGGAAGAAGCTGGCTTAATTTGCAGCGGAGTTAGCATGGCAAGAAATAACACGTGGTTCAGAATCCCATTTGTTAGCAATGAATGATCACTCCTTCATAAAGATGAAAAATACAATCTTTACTTACAATTATGTTGATTCGTGCAATTGATAGATTGCAGGCAGGTAAGTTTATATTCTAGTCCATATTAATAACTTCTGGATGGTCCCATGTGTGAGGATGGCTTTGGATTTCATCTCACACATGTGTCCTCAGCCGAGGACAATGGAACACACACAGAAGAAGAAGGTAGAAGAGGTAGAAGAAAAAGAAGGAGGGAGCATCTACTCTGCAGAGGTTTATATAGCCTGCAGGGTATCTGCCCCTTTTGGTCATCAAAAGGTGACACACTGGTCAGTTAATTGCAACCTGACCATAGAGATGTGTTTACAAGACAGTGCAAGCATGCAGTAGAGTAGTTAAACCCAGCAGAAGAGACCTTGGTGGATTTCTAGTCCAACTCTAGACTAAGCAGGAGACCTTGCACGAGAAGAGCAACAAAGATGATTAAAGGAATAGAGGCAAAAACATATAAAGAACGGTCAATGGAATTGGGTATGTCTCATTTAATGAAAAGAAGGACGAGGGGAGACACAATAGCAGTGTTCCAATATCTCAGGGGTCGTCACCAAGAAGAGGGAGTCAATCTATTCTCCAAAGCACCTGAGGGTAGAACAAGAAGCAATGAGTGGAAACTAATCAAGGAGAGAAGCAATCTAGAATTGGGGAGAAATTTCCTGATAGTGAGAATGATTAATCAGTGGAAAAACTACTACTACTACTACTACTACTACTACTACTACTACTACTAATAATAATAATAACAATAATAATAATAACAACAACAACAATAATAATAATAACAATAACTACTACTACTACTACTACTACTACTACTACTACTACTACTACCACCACTTAAAGGCTTAAAGCATGTTTCTTTTCACCTGTTGCTGCAACCATGTCTGAATACTTTAGAATAACAGAGTTGGAAGGGACCTTCCAGGTCTTCTAGTTCAACCCCCTGCTTAGACAGGAAATCCTACACTACTTCAGACAAATGGTTATCCATCATCTTATTTAAAGCTCCCAGTGTTGGAGCATTCACAACTTCTTCTTTTTTTCCAAATATTTTCTTGCATTCACAACTTCTGGAGGCAAGCTGTTCCACTGATTAATTATTCTAACTGGCAGGAAATTTTTCCTTTGTTCTAAGTTGCTTCTCTCCTTATTTAGTTTCCACCCATTGCTTCTTTTTCCCTTGCCTCCAGAAATTGTGAATGCTCCAACATTGCAAGATTTTAAGAAGAGATTGGACAACCATTTGTCTGAATGAAACAGAAGGTTGGGCTAGAAAACATCCAACTTCTTTTTTTTAGAAACATAGAAACATAGAAGACTGACGGCAGAAAAAAAACCTCATGGTCCATCTAGTCTGCCCTTATACTATTTCCTGTATTTTATCTTAGGATGGATATATGTTTATCCCAGGCATGTTTAAATTCAGTTACTGTGGATTTACCAACCACGTCTGCTGGAAGTTTGTTCCAAGGATCTACTACTCTTTCAGTAAAATAATATTTTCTCATGTTGCCTTTTGATCTTTCCCCCAACTAACTTCAGATTGTGTCCCCTTGTTCTTGTGTTCACTTTCCTATTAAAAACACTTCTCTCCTGAACCTTATTTAACCCTTTAACATATTTAAATGTTTCAATCATGTCCCCCCCTTTTCCTTCTGTCCTCCAGACTATACAGATTGAGTTCATGAAGTCTTTCCTGATACGTTTTATGCTTAAGACCTTCCACCATTCTTGTAGCCCATCTTTGGACCCGTTCAATTTTGTCAATATCTTTTTGTAGGTGAGGTCTCCAGAACTGAACACAGTACTCCAAATGTGGTCTCACCAGCGCTCTATATAAGGGGATCACAATCTCCCTCTTCCTGCTTGTTATACCTCTATACCTCTATACCTTTTAATTCTGTCATTGTTTCATACCATTCCTGCCAAATGGATAGATGGTTTGAGTTCCTTTAAAAACATTCTCTACTTGTCCTAGCTGGGAGCCGAGAATTTGACCTCCTTCTCCAACTCCTGGTTCTATTAAGATGCTGTGAACAATGCCCTTAATGTAGAAGCCAATCAGATATAATCCAGACGTCCGCTGATGCTGTCTCTAAATGACAGGCATCATTCCTCCAATCAGCAGTGGATGGTTTTATTTCCCTGGTGACACTCTCTGCATCATCCTTGACAGCCGATGGAAATAAAATAAAAATAAAGCGCCTTGTAGTTTGGCATTCAGCAGATGGTTACTGATCAAATATTAGTAGTGGGACTGGAGGTCAGCTGGCTGCTAAAGCAACCTCATTTGAAGCCTGTCTGTTATTCAGCCCTCTCTGGAGACCCTACGCTGCTGACTTAGTGCAGACAGGTGACTGCCTTGGCAATGTTATTGTTCTGATCAGAGATCTCTGCAGAGACATAAGGGCCCACCTCATTTATAATGCATAGCTCTCTGATTCTTCCGGTGGCTAGAATTACTCACTGCAACTTGGCACCAAGTCATTGAAGAGAGAATTTGGGACTGACAAGAGAGCCAAAAGGAAAAAAAAAAGAGGGAGGGAAAACATAGAGAACTTCTTGCAACTTTGCAAACAGACTGTCATGGCCCCATCAGAGCCCTGTTTGGAGGTGGAGGAATAGGAACTGGGACCATCTGACAAAGAAGTCATGCCAGGGGCTGAGGATGAGGCTCTCCCAGGTCACTCAGTCATTGGGGGAGATGGTTGACCAGACGGAAAGCTGGCTACTTACACAGACACAGAGGAGAATCGGCTGTTGACCAGGAGAAAGCCCATCGAGTCCAGCATTCTGTGTCACACATTGGCCCACCAATTGTCCATGGGGATTTTGAGCAAAAGGAGAAGGTAAAACCCTCCCTTTGCCTCCAACAAATGGTACTCAAGGGAATCCGGCACATGGACATCTGTTTCAATAACCACCGATACACTTGGCATCCATGAATCTGTCTAATCCTGCCTTGACGTTCTCCAGGCTGACAGCTGTCACGACCTCTTCTGGAAGTGAATTCCATAAACCAATGACCCTCTGGGTGAATTTCCATGTTGAATCTCTTCTTGGTTAGTTTCCAGCCATTATTCCTTGTCTGATCTTTGGCAGCCCCTCAAGTATTGGAACACTGCTATCATGTCTTCTCTGGTCCTTCTGGCCATGCCCAGACTGGCCATGCCCAGTTCCTGCAACCGCTCTTTGTATGTTATAGTTTCCAATCCCCTAATCCCCTAATCATCCTGGTTGTTCTCCTCTCTTCTTGCTCTTGCTCTTGTTCTTGTTGTCATTGTCCTTCTTCTTCTTCTTCTTCTTCTTCTTCTTCTTCTTCTTCTTCTTCTTCTTCTTCTTCTTCTTCTTCTTCTCTCTCCTCCTCCTCCTCCTCCTCCTCCTCCTCCTCCTTCTCCTTCCTCTTTCTCTTCTTCTCCTTCTCCTCCTCCTCCTGAAATACCAACCCTGACTCTGCATTATATGCTGCCATTATTGATTTCAGGTGTTCATTTGATATTATCTCTTAGAAGAAAGCTGTGCAGCTAACTCAAAAATATTGTGATAGATCACTGCACTAAAGGGATTACAAGTCAAAGACGAACAAGAAAGGGATACATCTTTGTTCCCCTGTTGCTTAGTCTGTACAACCACAATTCTCTTATGACCAAAATAGGTAATTCAGAGCATTGTTTCCAAAGTTAGCCAAAGTGCACATTGCAATATTTCTGTGTCAAACCATGCAGTGCTCCTATTGTGGAAGCTAACAGGATTAACATGAGCCTTACCAACAAATGTATTGAAAACACTGGAGATTAAAGCAATTAAAATCCAGACCTTAATTTTTGCACAAAGCATCCTAGAACAGGGGTCTCCAATCTTGGCAACTTTAGGACCTGTGGATTTCAACTCCCAGAATTCCTTAGCCAGTGCATGCTGGCTAAGGAATTCTGGGAGTTGAAGTCCACAAGTCCTAAAGTTGCCAAGGTTGGAGACACCTGTCTTAGAATACATGCCCAGCAGTTACATGACCAGGCAATGAACTAGTTAAAACCCATAAATCTGAAGCCTCAAAGCCTCAAAGCTTTTGAGTAGTGTTGGGCGAACCCAACGAAGTTTGGGTTCGGCACCCAAATTTTTTAAAAAGTTCAGGTTCAGCACCCAAACCTGAACCCGAACCTTTGCCGAACTTCCGGGTTCGGCGTTCGGGAGACCGCCGAGAAGCACTCTGTCTGTTTCTGAAGGTGACAGCTGGGCGGCGGTGCTTCCCAGAACAGCAGGGGAGTTGTTGGCCAGTTGGGAGGCACAAAAGGAGGTGGGGAATCCCACGAGGGGATTCCAGGGGCGGAGCTTTGACGTCACTGAGGCGTCCTTCCTGGAGTCACCATTTCAGCCGGCCAGGAAGGACATCTCAGTGACGTCAAAGCTCCACCCCTGGAATCTCCTCATGGGATTCTCCACCTCCTTTTTCACCTCTGACTGGCCAACAGCTCCCTGGCTGTTTCAGAAGGTGACAGATGGGCGGTGGCACTTCCTGGCGCTCTCCCGAACCCGAACCCAAACTTTTGCAAAAATTCGGGTTCGGTATACCGAACCGCGCAAAGTTCAGTACGAACCCGAACTTTGCAGGTTCGGTTCGCCCAACACTACTTTTGAGTACAGCCCCGAAACCTATTGCCAACCTTGCCAATAAATTATAGCTTTCAATAGGTTAGATTTTCACAAATATAAAGGGAAATTATTTAGAATCTAGAATAGAATAGAATAGAATAGAATGGAATGGAATGGAATGGAATGGAATAGAATAGAATTTTTATTGGCCAAGTGTGATTGGACACACAAGAAATTTGTCTTGGTGCATATGCTCTCAGAGTACATAAAATAAAATATACATTTGTCTAGAATCATGTGGTACAACACTTAATGATTGTCATAGGGGTGAAATAAGCAATGAAGAAGCAATATTAATAACAATCTTATGATATAAGCAACAAGTTACAGTCATGGGTGATAGGAATGATGAGAAAAACTAGTAGAATAGACATGACAGTTTATTTAAATGTAAATAGATAGGACATGTCATCAAACCAAGAGGGGGTTTTTGGTCTTTGGCCTACCCAATTTGAGGCCGCTAAATGCGATTTATACTCCTCTTTTGTTTCCAAGTCAAAAGTTAGTGTGCTCTCAACAGTGGCTTGGGGATTTTCTTATAGAGATCTCTCCTCAGTGGTGGGTTGCTACCAGTTCACTCTGCGTCGAGCGAACTGGTAGCGGGGAAGGGATGCTCCGCCCACTGCTCTGATGTCTTCAAGGACAATCTGAGCCTGTGCAGAAGGTTCTGTGCATACGCAGAAGTGCCGTGTGCTTTTTTTGCTCGGGCACATGTCTTCCCAGTTCTGAACTAGTAGTGACGCCAGTAAGTGACACCCACTATTCTCTCTCCTCCTACAGTTCTGCCCCAGGCATCACAGAAAATGCTACACAAAAGCCAAGAAAAACATCCCGTTTTCTTCCCTCAGCACACTGAAGAAAGAAAATTAAACCGGAGACTAAGCAGCCCAGTAAATATTTTCACTGAGGGGAAAAAAAAAAAGATGAGAAAAATCTATAAAAAAGCAACCAACTGGAAGTCTGTCAGCAAAACCAGATAGTAAAACCGAATAGATTTTTTTTATTGATCCACCTAAATGCTGTTAATATTACCAGAGAGAAAAATGGATGTGTGTCGTTACCTGCAACAACCTGGAAAAGTTGTTATAGTAGGCGAGTAAGTCTCTCTTTCTCTCTCCCCCTTCTCTCCCTCTCTCTCTCTCTCTTTCTTTCTTTTTTTCTTTTTTCCTTCTTTCTCTTTCTTTCTTTTTCTATCTTTCTCTTTATTCCTTCCTTCCTTCTTTCTTTCCTTCCTTCCTCTCTTTCTTTCTTTCTTTTTTCCTTCTTTCTCTTTCTTTTTCTATCTTTCTCTTTATTCCTTCCTTCTTTCCTTCCTTCTTTCCTTCCTTCCTGCCTCTCTTTCTTTCTTTCTTTTATTTTTCTTTCTCTCTCTCTCTCCCTCCCTCCCTCCCATCTTTACTTTTAATTTGGGATATATGATCATCAATCTCTCAATCACATGTGTAGAAAAACCCAGATTTTCTCAATAGGACTAATGCCAGACCAACAACCAAGCAGTAAATAATACCCCAATTAAGGAACTACCAATTCAGACAAACGATCCTACAACAAACGGCAACCTAGTCAAGGAACCACCAAGCAAACTGTGTTGACAGAGAGCAAACCCCACTCTCTTTTAGCACTGATGATGTTCCCTAGTTGGGAATGAAACATCTGCAAGAAAACAACCAAACTCAGAAAGCACTAAGGATCCCCATGAACCCAGTTTTATAATGGAAATGTGTCACTCTCAATCCAGCCTCAATTCACTTGGGATGGATATATGTTTATCCCAGGCATGTTTAAATTCAGTTACTGTGGATTTACCAACCATGTCTGCTGGAAGTTTGTTCCAAGGGTCTACTACTTTCAGTAAAATAATATTTTATCATGTTGCTTCTGATCTTTCCCCCAACTAACCTCAGATTGTGCCCCCTTGTTCTTGTGTTCACATTTTTAAAAACACTTCCCTCCTGAACCTTATTTAACCCTTTAACATATTTAAATGTTTCGATATAATATATATATATGATGGGGATAGAGATAGGTAGGTAGGTAGATAGATAGGTAACTAGATAGATAGATAGATAGATAGATAGATAGATAGATAGATAGATAGATAGATAGATAGATAGATAGATAGATAGATGATAGATGGATGGATGGATGGATGGATGGATGGATGGATGGATGGATGGATGGATGGATAGATGATATATAGATAGAGAAAAGAGATAGAGATCTAAAGATAAATAGATTAATATCTCCTTCTTGTCTTTCAAGCACTTGCACCAGACCAAAGCTGCTAGGGTGGGATGATTGTTTTGACATTCAAAAGTCATATTTGTATTGAGAAGAAAATCCCTTAAACAAAACTGATTATTTCATGATAGTCGAACACCTGTAATATTGTCATCACTTCCAATAATGGAAATAACATTGGTTGGGGTTTGGATCTGGATGCACAAACAGGGATGGTTCTTTCTCTACAACATAAGCCCACAAATGCTGACTCCAGGAAAACCCATTCAGAAGGAACTTGGCCAAAGAACAGATGCAAACTCATGTTTGATTCCTCAGTTTGGAGAAAAGAGACCGCAGAAGGAAGTAAGAAACACTCTATTTTCACAAATCCCTTTAGCGTGCTTACACATTTGAGAATATCCAAAATGGATGTGTTCCAGTATGGGATGGGACGTGGGAAGTGTTGAGAAAGCAAGCTTTCAAATTTTCTGTTTATAAATCCCTCTGCACATTAATCCCTAGCCAGGCCAGATTAACTACCATGGTAGCCTTGGCTTAACTACCATGGCAGCTGGACATGGAAGAAGATGAATGATTGGTGCTTACATTTAATACTCCTCCTCGCCCCATCAATTTAGTTCAGTTGGAATCTGGAAAATGTCTGAATATTGGCTTCGTAGAATCCCAGAATGAACAAAGACTTCAAAGTTAATACCCTCCGTCCACTCGTCAATGCGGGACTACTATGCTCTGATAGGATCCAATCTCTGCTTACTTATACTTATTGATTGAGTGAATGATTTATATCCCATCTTTCTCTTCTTTATAAATAGGTTAAGTCTTCTTGCTGTCTTTGATCTATTCATTCTTGATATATATCAATAAATCACTCACTGCGGTAATGACACAAGTCTTGCCCTCTTGACTCTCCTAGCCAGCCAACTACAATTATTATTCTCTTGTTCAGCTTTAATGTAGGTGGGATTATTCCTTTATCTACCCCCACCCTTTGTGTTTATGTCCAGTTTCCTTCTTTCTTTCTTTCTTTCTTTCTTTCTTTCTTTCTTTCTTTCTTTCTTTCTTTCTTTCTTTCTTTATTTATTTATTTATTTATTTATTTATTTATTTATTTATTTATTTATTTATTTATTTATTTATTTATTTATTTATTTATTTATTTATTTATTTATTTATTTATTTATTTATTTATTTATTTTGTATGCCGCCCCTCTCCGTAGACTCAGGGCGGCTAACAACAGTAACAAAAAACAGCATGTAAATCTAATACTAAAACAACTAAAAACCCTTATTGTAAAACCAAACATCCATTCTTCCTCCTATTTTCTCCACAACAAACCTGTGATGTGCACTGTGCTCAGAGAATGGTTGGCCCAGGATCATCCAACCATCTTTTCAATGACTAAGGTGTTGTGGTTAGCTCTGGCCCAGCTCCTGCCCCAAGGATTGTGGATGTGGGGGAGACATCCACATGCCGCAGGCCTGTTTTGCCCCCGGTGGAATCTGATGATGAAGGCTCCTCTGACCAAGAAGACATGAGTGACAGGGAGGAGGAGAGTGTGGCAGACAGCTCAGAAGGAGATCAATTATCTAGCTCCTCCTTGGATTCAGAACAAGAGTTAAAGATACAGCCACGCATGAGGAGAGCGATGCATAGGCAGCAACAACTGAGAGATTATTATCAAAGAAAATGAGGCCACCTGTGGTTGGGTGGGGCTGTGCTAATTAGTGAGGCTTCTATAAATAGCAGCCTGTGGGTTTGGCCATTGTGGAGGATTATCTGATTGTTGTGTTTCGTGCCGGCCTTGCTGACTTCGACCTTTGTGTGCTGATTTTTCCCCACTTTGAAACTAAACCAGAGCAAAGTGTGTTTCACTTTGTGAAAGAAGAAGGACTGTGAATTGTCTCACAGCTGCAAACTAAGTATCTCAGAACTGATAAGGGACTTGTACAAATTACCAGTTTGTTTGGAGACGAGTGCTCTTTGCTCTACAAAAAGAATGCTTAGTTTATTTGAATTTTCGGTATAAAGAACATTGTTTTGAATTTTCAAACGTGTGTGTGTCTGAAATTTGTATCTGTGAATTTTCGGGAGGATTCTACCAGAGAGCTCGACAGAACACTAAGGTAGGGCTAGAATTTACAGATCGCCAAACATGACAAACCTTCTGAAGTTAACTCAAAGATTCCTCTATTAGGAGCACCAGCAGCCTCAGCAAAACGTTTCTCTCTCACTGCAGGCTAACAAGTCTGTCTGGCAGGGAGATGAATAGTTGTCTGCCACATCTATTCATCTCCACCCCCTGCCTTTTATCTGTAAAGGTAGGGTGGGGCTTTGCTAGCAACAGTGGTTCTTCCATCCCAAGGATCAGCTCACAGATTTCAACTGCTCTCCTCTCCTGTGCTACCTTGCATCAGGCACTGGACCAAGCTGTTCCTCCTCTTCTGCATCAACCATCTCCAAACCTGGGAGCTGTTGACTCTCCATCTGAGGGCTGACAGATGACTCAGGCTCAGGCTCAGACTCTGCCTCTGTCTCTCTCTTGCTGACAGCTCCATTCCCTCTTCCCCCTCGGAGCTCTCAGGTTGTCTTCATTTCCACACACCCTCCTCATCTGATTCAACTTCTGAAAGGGTTGGTGGCCAACAGGCCACAACATGACTGGTCTAAAGTCACCCAATTGTCATTCATGCCTAAGCACAGGACAAGAACTTACTGTCTCCTTGTGATTGACCCAAAATCACCCATATGGCATTCATACCTAAGGTGGGACTATCTATCTATCTATCTATCTATCTACCTATCTGTCTGTCTGTCTGTCTGTCTGTCTGTCTGCCTGCCTGCCTGCCTGCCTGCCTGCCTGCCTGCCTGTCTCTATCCATCTATCCGCCTGTCTGTCTATCCGTCTATCCGCCTATCCACCTATCCGCCTATCCGCCTATCCATCTATCCATCATCTATCTATCTACGTATCTATCTACATATCTATGTATCTATCTACGTATCTATCTACATATCTATGTATCTGTCTGTCTGTCTGTCTGTCTGTCTGTCTGTCTGTCTGTCTGTCTGTCTGTCTGTCTGTCTGTCTATCTATCTATCTATCTATCTATCTATCTATCTATCTATCTATCTATCTAGTTAGTCCAAAAACATAATAATACACAATGAAGGTTATAGAGGGTACACTCAAAATAAAATATATCAAGAAAAGAATAGAATAGAAAATACAGGAATAGGATATATCAATGAGGGAACAGAAAAAGAGTTGGAGGGATAGAAGAGAGGGTATATGAGATGTAGGAGAGACAGTAGGACAGGGGATGGAAGGCACGCTGGTGCACTTATGCACGCCCCTTTCTGACCTCTTAGGAATCTGGAGACGTCGACCGTGGATAATCTAAGGGTAAAATATTGGGGGTTAGGGGATGACACCACAGAGTCCGGTAATGAATTCCACGCTTCGACAACTCGATGACTAAAGTCATATTTTTTACAGTCAAGTTTGAAGCTGTTAATATTTAGCTTGAATCTGTTGTGAGCTCTTGTGTTGTTTTGGTTGAAGCTTTTATGCCTAAGGCAGAGGTAGAATTCACTGTCTCCCGATTTCTAACCAGGTGCTTTAACCACTAGATCAAACTGGTCGAAAAACTGGTTTAAAAAATCCCCATCAAGAAATGTGCAAGATATGTACATTTGAACACAAATACCACTTCTCCTATTTTGAGGTTTCTGGTTTTTATCAGGAAAAAGAGGACACTTCATAACCCACGAATCCCAAGACACTTAAATAGGCTCTTTTTATACTGACTCTGGAAATAAATATATAATGCCGTGAGAGGTGTAAAGTTAGTTTAAACTTCTAATTCCAGTGTTCATTAACTCCAGTTATTGCTCACAGCGTGAGACTTCAGTAGCTTGCAGTAAAATTGTTTTTTATTAAAAAGAAGGACATTGAGATAGGATGTGAATATCTGCATTGCATAATTAATAATATTCCTTTCATAATATCATCTTTCTGCTGTTGTCCACTGCAATGAGACCATGTTTAACAGATCAGAATCATTCTTTCTAATGCGAGTTAAGCACACATTCTGTGTAATAGGTTGACTCAGCATTCCATCCTTCCGAGGTGGGTGAAATGAGATCCGGATTGTGGGGGCAATATGCTGGTAAAAAGTGCTATTGCTAACATGTTGTAAGCTTCCCTGAGTCTAAGGAGAAGGACGGCATAAAACAATTGAATAAATAAATAAAATAAAATAATCTGGAACAAAGCAAAGAAACTAATGTTTTATTTAATGTATGTATGCATGTATGTATGTATGTATGCATGTATGCATGCATGTATAACATATTTTTGCTGATAATGAAAATGAAGGGAGACTAGTATACAGTGTTCCCTCGATTTTCGAGGGGGATGCGTTCCGAGACCGCCCGCAAAAGTCGAATTTCCGCGAAGTAGAGATGCGGAAGTAAATACACTATTTTTGGCTATGAACAGTGTCACAAGTCTTCCCTTAACACTTTAAACCCCTAAATTGCAATTTCCCATTCCCTTAGAAACCATTTGGATTATTACTCACCATGTTTATTTTAAAGTTTATTAAAAAAATATTTATTAAAGGCAGACAAAAGTTTGGCGATGACACATGACGTCATTGGGCAGGAAAAACTGTGGTATAGGGAAAAAACCCGCGAAGTATTTTTTAATTAATATTTTTGAAAAACCGTGGTATAGACTTTTCGCGAAGTTCGAACCCGCGAAAATCGAGGGAACACTGTAGATCTATTTCAAGCTATTTATCTCTCATCAGCTAGCCACACTCTTTCTGGGATTTGAACCTGGGCAGTCTGCTTGTAAGGCAGTAGCTTTAATCTGTGGTTAAAGCTACTGCCTTAACTTGTAGCTTTAACCTGTGGCAAAAAGGAAGCAGTATGCTCCCTCCCATATTTGGTGATTATAGTTGTTGGCTATAAAAACCTTATTTGCCTTGGATTATAGCCCACGGTGGAGCGGGAACTATCACATATACACACAATACACACACACACACACACACAAACCAACAAGCTGATACAGGAGGAGAGCCTGTAGCACAGAGGTTAAAATACTGCCTTATAGGCAGGCTGCCCAGGTTCAAATCCCAGTGAATGTATTGCTAACTAACGAGAGCAAAATAGCTTGAAATAGATCTATACTAGTCTCCCTTCCTTTTCATTATCAGCAAAAATATGTTACACACACACACACAGGGAACCTTTCTCTACCAGAATGTGTGCTTTGGGCTATCTTGTGTACTTCCGGTGAAGTATTTCTGGAACCTATCCACCTGCACCTGTCTTGAAGGAACTTCTGATATCCCATCCCGACTCCTCTAAATATTGGCAGCAATTACTTGGCTCCACCAGTAAATGCATGCAAATACAATTATGTCGTACATTAGAATATTAAGGGAAATCACACAGTTTCTCTACATCCCAGTACTTTAAGAGAGTGTTGGAGCTGTTAGTGAGGCAAGTGCGGAATCTTAATTGCTGATAATTATTTACTTCTATCAAAAGTATCATTGGAAAAGTGAATAAGCCTGCGTACTCTTGCTCATTATCTCAATATGTTGATGAGCGATCACTCAATGTCAGGGTTTCACACAAAGTACCTGAAAACAGCTGTTCTATGCACAAGACGGTTCAAACATATCCCGAACATAAAATTTGGGAAGGGCTTTTGCAATACCTCTACCATAAGGAGAGGCGGAACAGTATTTAGATGTTTACATCAGAACCCATTGCTATCTCTTTGCTCCGACAATAAGAAAGCCCTAGAGAAAAACCACCCACATTACAAGTCCCTTAAATGAAAAGGGAACAAGATGTACAAATTATTTCATCTTCCCTTTTCTAGTCAGCGAGAATGGGGGTTTCCTGCATCTCGTCAGATATTCCGATTTTGCAGCTATACATGAGGCCAACAAAATCTGTTTGATAGGGTGTTATTAGACAGACTGCAGCTTAACGAAACAAAAAAAGGAAGGGAGGGAGGGAGAGAGGGAAGGCGGGAGAAAGGGAGGGGGGAATTGAATGGAATGAAGAAAGGAAGAGGAATGGAAGAAAAGAAGGAAGGGAGGGAGGGGAAGAGAGGGAGGGAGGAGAAGGGAGGGAGGAAAGAGGGAGGAAGAAAGGAAGGAAATTGAATGGAATGAATGAAGGAAGGAAGGGGAATGGAAGAAAAGAAGGGAGGGAGGGAAGGAAGGAAGGAGAAGGAAGAATGGAAGGAGGGAGGAAAGAAGAAAGGAAGGAAGGAAGGAAGGAAGGAAGGAAGGAAGGAAGGAAGGAAGGTTATTTATTAAAAGGCATGTTAGTTGGTGTCCAAGAAGCAATAGTGATTGGGAGTTTAGAAAAAGTATCAGAGAAATTTTGTACTTCAGTCTATTAAAGACACAGCTTTGATCCACCACTGGACTAGAGCTAATCTTAAAATGTAGAATTAGTATCTATATTATGGTCACCTCCAACAATGGAAGCAATAGTGATTGGGATTAGGATCTGGATGAGCAAACTGGGCTGGTTCTCTGTCTACAACGTAAGTCCAGGAATGCTGGCTTCCTATTCAGAAGGATCTTGGCCAAGGCACAGACTCATACTCATGTCTTGTTCCTCAGTTTGGAGAGGACCGAGCTTATGGTATTGTAAATTCATCTATTATGTTTATAAAGAAGTTATTGAATCCAGTCATCTGTGTATGCTTCTGGTTTTGATTTTTGCAACAAACTTTAATAATGATGATGATGATGATATTATTATTATTATTATTATTATTATTATTATTATTATTATTATTATTATTATTATTTGGATTTGTATGCCGCCCCTCTCCGTAGACTCAGGGCGGCTAACAACAATGATAAAAAACAACATGTAACAATCCAATTTAATAAAACAACTAAAAACCCTTATTATAAAAACCAAACATACACAAACATACCATACATAACTTGTAATGGCCTAGGGGAAGGAATATCCTAACTCCCCCATTCTTGAGTAATTTGCGAAAGACAAGGAGGGTGGGGGCCGTTCTAATCTCTGGGGGGAGTTGATTCCAGAGGGCCGGGGCCACCACAGAGAAGGCTCTTCCCCTGGGGCCCGCCAAACAACATTGTTTGGTCGATGGGACCCGGAGAAGGCCAACTCTGTGGGATCTTATCGGCCGCTGGGATTCGTGCGGTAGAAGGCGGTTCCGGATGTATTCTGGCCCAATGCCATGTAAGGCTTTAAAGGTCATTACCAACACATTATTATTATTATTATTATTATTATTATTATTATTATTATTATTATTATTATTATTATTATGTCAATACAACTCAGCAAACGAGATCACTATGCTGGATTTTGTATTTCATCACCAGTCGGGCGCTTCCAAAGCACCTAGGACTGCATGATGTAGTGGCAAATTATATGTGCGGATCCCAGTAAAGCGGCCTTTTGCAATTGACAGATGGAGATTTTGTTAATTCCGATGGTTTTCAAATGTCCACTGAGATCCTTTCGCACTGCACCCAGCGTGCCAAGTACCACTGGGACCACTTTCACTGGCTTATGCCAGAGTCATTGCAGCTCGATTTTTAGATCTTCATATTTCACTAATTTCTCTAGCTGCTTCTCCTCAATTCTGCTGTCTCCTGGGATTGCGATGTCGATATTCCATACTTTCTTTTTCTCCACAATGAGGATGTCTGGTCTGTTATGCTTCAGAATTCGGTTAGTCTGAAGTCCCACAGTAGTTTTGCTTGCTCATTTTCGACCACTTTTTTGGGCTTATGATCCCACCAGTTCTTTGCCACTGGTAGATGGTAGTTCCGGCACAAGTTCCAGTGGATCATCTGTGCCACAGCATCATGCCTATGTTTGTAGTCAGTCTGTGTGATCTTTTTGCAGCAGCTGAGTATGTGATCGATTGTTTCATCTATTTCTTTACAGAGTCTGCACTTCAGGTCATCTCTTGATTTTTCAATTCTGGCTTTGACAGCATTCGTTCTAATGGCCTGTTCTTGTGCCGCCAATATTAGTCCTTCTGTCTCCTTTTTGAGTGTTCCACTTGTAAGCCATCACCAGGTCTTTTCTTTATCCACTTTGCCTTCAATCTTCTCCAAGAACTGGCCATTCACTGCTTTGTTTTGCCAACTGTCCATACGACATTGAGTTACAGTTGTTCTGTACTGGTCCTTAGTTTGCTTCACCTTGAGAAGCTTCCTATTGTTGACCTCCATCAACGCTGACTCTTTGCATGCTTCTCTTATTATTATTATTGTTATTATTATTGTTGTTGTTGTCGTCGTCATCATCATCATCATCATCATCATCATCATCATCATTATTATTAGATTTGTGATTCAATGGAGAGTTGACACAAATCCTGGATATTGTAGGAGGCCAACCAACTTCAGCAAATCATTAGCAGACAAAGAGAAATTCATAATTAGACTGTGCATCAGCCGGCTGCCATGGAAGAGACGTTTGCTGAAATAAAATTTCCTAGGAAACATCCTAAAACAGATAAGCCAGTATTTTGCTTTGCACAAAGCAAAGTACTGGCAATGAAGGGAATGAGTGATAAGCCGCAGAGGGCTATGCAAGAATTAAAAACACACTTTCTTTGTTCAGTTTGCTGTTTTGTATAATTCCTGAAGAAAGAAGCAACTGAGAAATAATTATGGATGATCAAGGACAAAGCTTGCTCCTGCTTTAAATCTTCCCATTGTTTGTTCATAATAAGGTATGCAAGCAAGGCGAGGTAATGTTTGTAGCCTACATGATAAATCACTTGCTTTTTTGCTTGAAAACCGTGTCTTCTCCTTCTAAGACAATACCAATAGCTACAGACCAATGTAATCTCCAAGCAGTCTTCTTATGTTAGTTGCATTGTCTGTAAATTGGGATTAAGGGAGGAGGGCTTTACTATTAGGTGGGAATAATCACGATCGCATGAAAGTTCCGGTTCAGAAGATTTAATGGTCAAGCGGACATACAAGAATCTAGTCAATTAACAATCAGCAGTAAATTCAGTAATTTCTGAAACAGAATGCGGGGGTGGGTGAGTTTTGCACTTGCAGTGTTTGTGGACATGTAATGATTATAAGCTGAATTCTGTTTTGACTCCATCCCCAGGGTCTCTCTGCTCTTGATTTGTTATTATTATTATTATTATTATTATTATTATTATTATTATTATTATTATTATTATTATTATTATTATTATTTATTGGATTTGTATGCTGGCCCTCTCCGCAGACTCGGGGCAGCTAACAACAATGATAAAAAAACAGCATGTAACAATCCAATTTAATAAAACAACTAAAAACCCTTATTATAAAAACCAAACATACACACAAGCATACCATACATAACTTGTAATGGCCTAGGGGAAGGAATATCCTAACTCCCCCATGCCTGGCGACAAAGGTGGGTCTTGAGTAATTTGTGAAAGACAAGGAGGGTGGAGGCCGTTCTAATCTCTGAGGGGAGTTGATTCCAGAGAGCCGGGGCTGCCACAGAGAAGGCTCTTCCTCTGGGGCCCGCCAAACGACATTGTTTGGTCGATGGGACCCGGAGAAGGCCAACTCTGTGGGACCTTATCGGCCGCTGGGATTCGTGCGGTAGAAGGCGGTTCCGGATGTATTCTGGCTCAATGCCATGTAGGGCTTTAAAGGTCATTACCAACACTTGATTTGATTTGATTTGATTGTATACCACCCAACTTCCGAAGGACTCTGGGTGGCTTCGGAGAGGGGCAGCATGCAAATCTAATAAATAAATAAATAAATAAATAAAATAAGAACAAAACATAAAACTACAAATACAAACATTCAGCTTGATTGTCCATAAACATGCTTAGTCATCCAGGTCATTGTTTTTGGAAAGGTGTATTTTCAAGAGGTAACTTGACTTTCTCGTTTTTCTTTGAAGATGTTTTCAAAGAAAATAAAACATCCTTTTAAAAAAAAAAACAAGGAAGTCCAATTCCCTTTTGAAAAAACACCTTTGATTCTTTTAGTTGCATTGCAGATCACAGCTGCAAAGATGCACATGGCCACTAGATGGCACAAGGGTGATAGAGAAAAATCTAACCTGTTACTGCCATCTAATGGTTATGTTTTGCAAGTTACACCAACACTCCGCAGTCTGCATTGGTTGCCGACCGGTTTCCGGTCACAATTCAAAATGTTGGTTATGACTTATAAAGCCCTTCATGGCACCGGACCAGAATATCTGCAAGACTGCCTTCTGCCGCACGAATCCCAGTGGCCAGTTAGGTCCCACAGAGTTGGCCTTCTCCGGGTCCCATCAACTAAACAATGTCGGCTGGCAGGACCCCGGGGAAGAGCCTTCTCTGTGGTGGCCCCGCCCCTTTGGAACCAACTCCCCCCAGAGATTAGGATTGCCCCCACCCTCCTTGCCTTTTGTAAACTCCTTAAAACCCACCTCTGCTGTCAGGAATGGGGGAACTGAGACATCTCCCCTTGCCTATGTCGTTAAAAGTATGGTATGTTTGTATGTATGCTTTTTAAATAATGGGGCTTTTAGACTTTTAATGTTAGATTTGTTATTTTACACTTTTAATGTTAGATTTGTTACTGTATATTGTTTTATCACTGCTGTGAGCCGCCCCGCCGAGAGGGGCGTCATACAAATCTAATTAATAATAATAATAATAATAATAATAATAATAATAATAATAATAATAATAGTTATCATAGGGCTGGTAAGTACCTTGGAAGTCTTCGAGTCTAACTCCCTGTTCAAGGCAAGAGACCTTATAAGGCAGTTTCAATCAAGAGTAGCTGTGTGCATGCAACACTATATCACATTTTCCAACTTAACTTTTCTATTTCATTTATTGTTTTATCTCCCCAATTTCATACACAGCGGACTCGAGGTGGCTTACATCATTAAAAAAATCCACAACTTAAAACCCCATGAGGTTGGAGAGCAGAGGTTCTCAAACTTGGTAACTTTCAGACTTGTGGACTTCAATTCCACAAGTTGAAGTCCACAAGTTTTACAGTTGCCAAGTTAGAAGACCTCCGTTGGAGAGAGACTGATGATATTGGAGAGAGAGACTGTCCCAGATATGCAGCTGATAGCCCAGAGATACAAGTAGTACTAATTCAGATAACCAGATACTTTAAGTAGCTGCTGGCTCCCTCTTATGGCAAACTGGAACACTACCTCTTAAAGCTATAGTGATATAATGCATTTAAACATACATTGATAGTTTGTTTATATATTGACAAACCCAACCAGTTAAGTACATAGTAGTAACAGTACTTTCCTAATTGATGGACCCACAACATGGTTCCTTCTTGGTTGACTAAGTAGATGTAATGGTGAAGAGGCAGTCCATCAACCTACCCCCCCCACACACAAACCATATAGAGTCAGTACCCCTTACTATCCTTGATATGACAATTTTTCAACAGATTTCTATAGGTTCACAGTGTTTATTCTCTGCGACTTGAACAAGGGCAATGTATTCTTAAAATACATATAGTATGTGCATGATGGATCACGCAAATTGTTATGTCACATTTGTTTTTCCTTGGTACAGTAATACCTCGTCTTACGAACCTAATTGGTTCCCGGAGGAAGTTCGTAAGCCGAAAAGTTCATAAGACAAAACATTGTTTCCCAGGAAGGACATCTTTGTGACGTCAAGCTCTGCCCATGGAATTCCCTATTGAGATTCCCAACCTCCTTTCCAGCCTCCCGACCGGGCCGACAGCTCCGCGGCTCTTTTGAAAACCTAACAGCCAGGCGGTGGGGCTTCTCAGCGTCCTCCTGAACCTGAACGCTGACCGCGAACTTTTGCCAAACTTCCAAGTTTGGCGTTCGGGCGGGTTCGTAAGTCGGAAAAAGTTCGGAAGAAGAGGCAAAAAAAATTCTGAACCCCTGGTTCGTATCTCGGATTGTTCATATGGCGAGGGGTTCATATCACGAGGTACCACTGTATTCCATTATCTGTAAATATTTCCTAGAACCTAGAAACCTAGAACTAGAACCTAGAACTAAAACCTAAGTCATAATATCTGGCTGAAAAAGCATGATGATTAGGCTCATGCCACACGCCAAGCTAAAACCAAAGAAATTGCATTGATGAGCTCAGCACGTATGTGAAACTAGCCTCTGTAAATCAGATTTTACGAATTTCATTAAAGGTCTTGGTTGCCGATGATTATTATGATGGTGATAGTGATGAAGATGAAAGGATAATTATTACTCACTGCATTTTCTACTTTCCACTGGTAACTTCGTTATTTCCTCTTTCTAACCTCCCTAATTTCAAGCCACGGGTATGTGTTTATGTGTACCATAACTCAAAGTAATGCTTCATGTATCTGATACATGGGCTGCAGTCCATTAAAGCTTATGCTGCAATAAATGGCTTAGCCTTTAAGATGTCAGAAGAAATCTAGTTACTTTTCACTGTAATAGACTAAACACCAGGAAATCTGTAATTGCTTTGTGATGCATGGAACTAAATAAAGCAAGTTTTCTAATGTAAACAGCTGCTATCCTCTCAAAGAAAAAGAAAAAAAGAAAGAGACATAAAATCCATAGCTTAAGAGCCACAGACTTCACTGGTGCTTTGATGCCAGAGGTGCAAATGACCTAGGGTAAGGCTTTAAACTTAGCAGCAAGATTTAATTTATTCAATGGGGATTCACTGAGATAATGCTAATTACTCCACACTAATATGGCATGTTTGAGGACATAATCCAGATTTCTGCATAGGAACTCACTGCAATGCATCCCATTAGCCTAGAACCATTAGTGAGGTGTGCTTTTGTCATTGGTTGTATCGTTTGCAATTTGTACAGTGAACTATAAATTAATAGCCCGTTCTTTACAACTTTAATTAAACACAGTAAGGAGAAACTTCCTAACAGTGAGAACAATTAACCAGTGGAACAGCTTACCTTCAGAAGTTGTGGGTGCTTCCATCACTGGAGACGTTTAAAGCAGTGTTTCCCAACCTTGGCAACTTGAAGATATCTGGACTTCAACTCCCAGAATTCCCCAGCCAGCATTTGCTGGCTGGGGAATTCTGGGAGTTGAAGTCCAAATATCTTCAAGTTGCCAAGGTTGGGAAACACTGGCTTATACATTTGGGTGCTCTGGGATGGAGCTCCTTTTTCCTTACTCCACTGCGTTCTCCCCTGTCTGGGCAGTAGCCCACCCCTGATTATCTACTATATAAAGTATATGTACACAGATGCACACATAGCTCTTCTAAAATTATACACATTCAAACTCATTTATAGGAAAATATACCCAGAGTCCAGAAGGGAAAAAAACAACAAATTTTTGCTACCGTTACTGCATACCTGACCATACCCATAGGAGCCCATCACTGTATGTAAGTCTAAATGCTATTGCTATGGTTTCTAGGCTGATGACTCGTTTACCCTTGCCTCCAAGCTCTGCCTGCTCTTTTTCTACATCACCTCCCAAAATGTGTTGTATACAGAGTGGGGCTGCTAAGGTGGAACAGTGACCTGTGCTCGCCCCCGTAGCTCTGATTGCTAGCAGAGTCCAGCACAATTATGCACTCAGAGTCACGGGCACATGTCACTGTTCCACCATAGCAGCCCACCTCTGGTTGTATAACTATTTAAAGACCAGCATATTGTCAATAGCATGCAATTTTTCTTCTAAGTATTTTGTATTCTGAATCTCTAAATAAATAAGCACCGGTAGCATTAACTTTATTATAGCCTCTATGTGACATATCGAATTAGAGATAGTGTGAGTTATTCTATCTCCTTGTGCTCACTTCAAAATACTATTAAAGAGATGGGTGGATGGTTAAGAAAAATGACATTCCAAGCTGCAAATGATCATGATTACCTATCACATCACTTTCCTAAGTTTCTAGGACAGATCTGTATATTCGTAGAATATAAGCTATATAAGAATCTGGCCCAAGAATACCCCAAAGCATCAGGCTGATATATTCAGAGAATTATAGATTTGGAAAGGACTTGAAGGTTACCTAGTTCAATAACTTTTTATATATGGTTAAGTCTTCAGAGGTTTGATTTGAAACAATATCCATACTTGCCATAAAACCAAAACCTCTTGAAATAATACAGTAACCCATCACAAACCGAGTCTTCGGAGAGGGGCGGCATACAAATCCAAATAATAAAAAAATAAAAAAATAAAAACCATTTATTTAATATGCACATATACCCATATAAGTGCACCAGAGGTGGGTTCCTCCTGGTCCGGACCAGTTTGCCTGAACTGGTAGCAAACAGCTGGTGTTGTCAAAATGATGTCATGAAACCGATTTGGTCAGTGCCTTTCGTGGGGGCCACCACCTTTTTTTTCAGATTTTTTTAATGGGGGGAATTAGGGGGGGGTATTTTTTTCCAGGTTTTTTCCCTTCTGTACATGCCCAGAAGATGAGTTTCCAGCACTGCTCATACATTGCCATCTTGTTTTTAGCCTTTTTTAAAAAAATTGCCACTGCACACGGGGGCGTGCAAAGCCCACCAGGCACGCCCCCACAGACTAGGAGGAAGCGAACCACCATTGAGGTAAGCTAGAACCCACCCCTGAAGTGCACCATTGGAAGATCTGAAAGATCAGGTATGGGAATATGATGGAGAAAATATTTCTATGTGGTTGCTAGGTGCCAAAACCAACTTGATGGCAGGTGGGAGGTGGCCACGTGAGGCTGGAGGGGAGCCGGGCAGGAGAGAGGGAAGTTTGTCCGAGGCCAGGAAGGAGGAAAGAGGAAAAAAGCGAAGAGCGCAGACGCAGCAGCAGCAGGGAAAAAAGGAGAGCTGAGCCGAGACCAGTAATCCAGGAAGTGACAGCTGTCGGTCAGCTGGAGTGGCGCACACATCTTCATTTCCACCAATGGAACTGCATTCCACCCCATCCTGCCTGCTGCCCACCCCTGGTTCTATGTTTTGGCTTGTGATTTTTAAATGAAAACTTTGGTACTCAGTCTCGATGGAGCTATAGGGATGGATTGTATAGTTCATGATTATTATGAGTGATTGATCTAATATTGGATCACACCAGATCCAATTGTTCATGTGCAATAGTAATCTAGACTGTGGGTAATTACGGCATAAGAGGAATTGTTTTCACTGCACACTTTTTTTTTTTTTTAAAGAAGAAATTAATCATTTGCACACAATGGAGAAATCAGCTTTATAATAAGCACAGCATACAATAGTGTGTTTCGGTGTTAATAGAGTCAAGCAGTTTAAAGCATAGCACACATTCAAATGCTGGTTTGTGCTGAACTAATTATACTTTCTAAATAGTGGTGGGTACCCTTGATTATAGCTTGATGAAAGTATTGATCTAGCTGGTGACAAGTGCAATTTCCTTCCCTCTACATATCTTTGTTTCTCTTCCAACAGCTTTTTAACAAGCCATCATATTATTGAATAGTTTCTGCAAAGTCTCTTCTATTAGAATAATTTGGTGGAAGGGTGGATGATTAGATTTTTATTGAGAAACTTAGAGAGATGTCTATCATTAGGCCAGACGGTTCTGTGGGTGGAGTGTGGGTGTATTTTCTATTTTATAACAACCAATAAAAGGTGTTTTTTTGGGGGGTGATAACCGCCAGCTAAAACATATTATTAAAAGTAAACCTGTACAAAAACAATATAATGATATTGTCATCTATTTCTTTCCCGCCAACTCACAATTTTATAGCAAAGAACTCTGCTTTAGAATGGAGATTAGTACTTGGGTGAAACTCTCAAGAGAATTTTATTTAGAGGATGCCAAGAGGTCTGTTTGAATTCAGAAGTATCTCTCCAGGCTTTGGCAGTTCCTCTGGTTTTGCCCTTGCCACTCAATCTCAAAGAAAGACAGTTGGAGGAAAGTCCTGCCAAATAATCTCATGGCAATAGCTGGACAACTGTTGGTGCTAAGAGGGAATTTTAATCTTCGGAAACAAGGTTAATATAAAAATGTATTTTATATTAAATGTAAGGGAAAACCTCCTGACAATAAGATCTGTTCAACAGAGAAAATTTATCAAAGGAGAGTATAGGACAGTGGTTCCCAACCTTTTTTTGGCCATGCCCCACCTAAACATCTCTAAAGTCCTGATAGCCCCCTCCCCCTAACATATAATTCTTACTGTTCAAAAAGTGAACACCTACTCACAAAGAGGAAGCCTAAAATGCCATTAATTTAGTTTAAACAAGGTTCCTATTTCCCCCATTAAAAAGCAAATTGCCCCCCTGTGGGGCATGGGCCCCACGTTGGGAACCACTGGTATGGGATCTCTTTCATGGAAAATGTAGGATTCGGTCCATAATTGTTGGATTGGCAATATATTGGGTGCAGGTGTTGCAGACTGCCACAAGAGGGAGCTAGAGTTTATATCTTATTTCTCTGAGTCACCCTCTCTGTTTTTCTTTGTCTGGCTATTCATTGTTAGGTTTGCTCTGCATTTTCTCTACAATCTCTCTGTATCGTAGTTATATATTATAACTAAATGCGTTTAGGCTTCATATCTTTGTTTACCAATTATGACAAAGACAACTGGTAAGTAGTGATGGGTGAACCCAACGGTGTTTGGGTTTGGCAAGTTCGGACGAACTTTATGCAAAACTCGGCTGAACCCGAACCAAACCCGAACTCAAACCCGAATGGGGAATCCCTCCCATGAAGAGATTCCAGGGGCGGAGCTTTGACATCACTGGCAGGTTGCTAAGGATGCCAAGGTGATCACTTCCTGGATTCCATGGAATCCAGGAAGTGATCACCTTGGCATCCTTAGCAACCTGCCGGTGACATCAAATCTCCGCCCCCAGAATCTCTTCATGGGAGGGATTCCCCAGCTCCTTCAAAGGGAGATCTTCACGTAAAAATAAACGTTGTTATTTTTACATGAAAGGACACCGCAGCGGCGCTGCAAGCAAAGGGCGGTCCTTTCACGTAAAAATAAACATGTTTATTTTTATGTGAAAGGACCGCCCTTTGCTTGCAGCGCTGCTGCAGCGTCCTTTTTCATAAAAACAACTATGTTTATTTTTACGTGAAGACCTCCCTTTGAAGGAGCTGGGGAATCCCTCCCATGAAGAGATTCCGGTGGCGGAGCTTTGACGGGGGGCAAACCATACATGAAGCGGGGAGGGCCCAGGGGAATCAATTTCCCCATGCCTGACGACAGAGGTGGGTTTTAAGACGTTTGCGAAAGGCAAGGAGGGTGGGGGCAATCCTAATCTCCAGTGGGGAGTTGGTTCCAGAGGATCGGGGCTGCCACAGAGAAGGCTCTTCCCCTGGGTCCCACCAGACAACATTGTTTCATCAACAGGACCCGGAGAAAGCCAACTCTGTGGGACCTAACCGGTCGCTGGGATTCGTGCGGTAGCAGGTGGTTCCGGAGGTAATCTGGTCCAATGCCATGTAGGGCTTTAAAGTTCATAACCAACATTTTGAATTGTGACCGGAAACTGATCGGCAACCAATGCAGATTGCGGAGTGTTGGTGTGACACGGGCATATTTGGGGAAGCCCATGATTGCCCTCGCAGCTGCATTTTGCACGATCTGAAGTTTCCGAACACTCTTCAAAGGTAGCCCCATTTAGAGAGCGTTACAGTAGTCAATCCTCGAGGTGATGAGGGCATGAGTGACTGTGAGCAGTCGCTACTGCTGGTTTGGAGAACCAATCAAACGAGGAGGAACCCACCTTTGCTTTCTAGCCCAAATCTACTCTGCAAAGATAGAAAATTTTCCACTGACTGACAAGGAACTCGAGAAAAGTCTATTTTGTTGAGAAACCTCTAGTACAGTGTTTCTCAACCTTGGCCCTTTGAAGATGTGTGGACTTCAACTCCCAGAATTCCCCAGGCAGAGTTGCTCTAGTACAACACTAGAGGTAGCATGTATGAATATGCCGCATGCATTATGCTACAATTGCTTTATTTTTGAATTTTCCTTTAATGTATTTGTATTCATTATGTATACATTATTTATTTGAACCTTTCATTTTATCAGGGAAGTGACTAATAAAATCATCCACTTCCATTAAGGCAGTGGATTAAAACAAAAGATACAAACAGGCAAATATTGTCGAGGTTGAATTGCATGTTTATATTGCCTAGTAACCCATGTTTTAGGCAAGATGCAATCAATTAAAACACATTAAAATGAAATTGTATATAAAAGTATAAGCAGCATAAAAGCAATTTAAAACCTACGCAGAAAAAACACAAGTAAAATCATTGTTATTTGCAATAATTGTAATAATAGAATTACATATTGACTTAATGCCCCAAGGCCAATGTTTAAATAATACATAATTGAGATAAATGTCTATGGATATTCTTAGTCACACAGGTCATGGTTGTCTCAAAGGTGTTTTTTTTCCCAAGAGGCCCTGTGGAACCAACTCCCCCCAGAAATTAGAATTGCCCCACCCTCCTTGCCTTTCGTAAGCTACTTAAAACCCACCTCTGCCACCAGGCATGGGGGAATTGAGATACTCTTTCCCCCTAGGCCTTTACAATTTTATGCATGGTATGTCTGTATGTATGTTTGGTTTTTTATATTAATGGGTTTTTAATCGTTTTTAGTATTGGATTATTATTGTACGCTTTCCTTTTATTCCCGTTAGCTGCCCCGAGTCTCCGGAGAGGGGTGGCATACAAATCCAATAAATAATAATAATAATAATAATAATAACTGGACTTATTGTTTTTCCTTGAAGATGTTTCGCTTCTCAACCAAAAAGCTTCTTCAGTTCTGAAGCATCTTGGATGAGAAGCAAAACCTCTTCAAGAGTTTCAGCTCTGAAATTTCTTCAGCTCTGAAGCTTCTTGGATGAGAAGCAAAAATATCTTCTAAAAAAAATCTTCTAGAAAAACCATAACATACAGTTGCCTCTTGAAAAACAAGCACCTTTGGGATATAATTGAGATAAGGCAATGGAAAAGGCAAATTTCTAATAGATTTTTAGAAACTTAACATTTAAAGAAATTTGTGAGTTGAACGCAACAGCAATCAATGTTACAAGCAAGCTACTTATCTTGAAATTATTTAAAATAAGTGTCTAACTTGTTTGTGTTTGCACTCACAAATCACAGATATGCTACCGTATTTATTTTCTTGGCTTTACTTCTATTGCTAAAACGGAACAGAGTGAGGAATACCGCTGCGATCAACATCAAAAGGATAACACATTAGTATGCTGAAATTAAGGGAAGAAAGCAATATTGATAAAGTTAAATGTTTCATCTCCCACACCCGGTATCATTGAACAAGCAAGCCCATTTTTAATTCCTTTCTATCCTGTCGTAACGAAGTCACAGAAGTCTCTTCGGAAACTTATTGATGATACTTTTTAAAAAAGTTTCTATTAATAAAAAATTGAAATCAAATTAAAATAAATCTCATCAAAACCTGAGTAACAGACTGATAATGTATTTTGTGTATCATTTCCAATCAAACAGTTTTAGACTGTTGCAAAAAAAAATACAACAATTTTAGTATAGGCACTCTGGGGAGAAAAAGTGACATCCTTCAAGCTACTATTGTTACTGATATTGTAATGTAAATGCTGCTTCAGAAGCTGGTAATGCCAAATCAACCTTGGTTGATCGTCAAGGATAAAGCAGTTCCAGTCTTTTGATTAATTTGGGAAACTGAAGAAATATTACTGAAGAATGTAACGGCAAACCACTTCCACAACTTCGATAACCAAGGCTTGAAATCAGTGAAGGGCTACCAAAATTTTTACTACCACATTGTGGGCATGGCTTATGCAGGACCACCTGCATTTTCTTTCAACATCTTTCAGTACAAATTGGGTGCTCTGGGGTGGAGCTCCGTTTTCGCTACCCCACTGCGTTCCCCCACATCTGGGCAGTAGCCCACTCCTGCTTGAAATTTTGGGTTTCGTCAATCTCCTACTACATTACCTGTGGTTAGATCTAAGCATAGAACACAAAATTGTCTGCTGTAGTGTCCTGTCTGTCAACGACCTATTCAGCTTCAACCTCAATAATACACAGGCAAACTATCGGTATAATTCAAGGTAAACCTAACCCCCAACATTTCTCCCTTAGACTATCCACGATTGACCTCTCCAGGTTTCTAAGAGGACAGTAAGGGGCGTACATAAGTGCACTAGTGTGCCTTTCGTCCCCTGTCCAATTGTCTTTCCTTTATCTCATATATCATATATATTTTCTTCCTTTCATATATCTTCTACTCTATTTTTACATATTATCTTTATATATATTACATCATGCCTATTCTCTTCCATATGTATTGTGTATTGGACAAATGAATAAATGAAATGAATGAAACCACTCCAAACCCGATTGCATGACTTTAGCAACAGGTTGGTCAACGCCTGGAATGCTCGACCCGATTCCGTTGTTACAGACTCCAACCCTTATAGCTTCAACCTCAAACTGTCTACCATGGACCTCACCCCTATTCATGAGTGGGAATTCGCTAGAGCACCCTCATTTAACAGCTAGAGCAAAAGGTCATTAAATTTGGTATGATTCACTCAACAGCTGCCTTGCTCAGCAATGAAAATTCCAGTTGTAATTGGGGTCGTGAAATGAGGACTATTCATTCCATGAACTTCACTGAATGACATTATAGTTTTCTTGAGCTATTTGGGTCTTGCTTGCTCTGCAGCAGAGGTGGGTTCCTGCTGCTTTGGACTACTTTTATAGAACCTGATCCTATGTAGCTTCTGCTCTGGCAATCTCGCACTACTCACCAGAGCCTACAAAACTTTTGCCAAACCCATCCTTGAATACAGTTCATCTGTCTGGAACCCATACCACATCTCGGACATCAACACCCTTGAAAATGTCCAAAGATACTTCACCAGAAGAGCCCTTCACTCCTCCACTCGAAACAGAATACCCTAAAAAAGCAGACTATCAATCTTTGGTCTTGAAAGCTTAGAACTACGATGCCTAAAACACGATCTAAGTATTGCCCACAAGATCATAGGCTGCAACGTTCTACCTGTCAATGACTACTTCAGCTTCAATCGCAACAACACAAGAGCATGGAACAGATTCAAACTTAATATTAACCGCTCCAAACTTGACTGTAAAAAATATGACTTCAGCAACCGAGTTGTCGAAGCGTGGAACTCATTACCTGACTCAGTAGTGTCAACCCCTAACCCCCAACATTTTTCCCTTAGACTATCCACGATTGACCTCTCCAGGTTCCTTAGAGGTCAGTAAGGGGCGAGCATAAGTGCACTAGTGTGCCTTCCGTCCCCTGTCCAATTGTCTCTCCTTATCTCATTTATCTTTTCTTCCTTTCAAATTTGTTCACCTATACTTTTATATATTTTCTTTTATTTGTTTCTTTAGTTATATTACTACATATTTATTCTCTTCAATGTGTATTGGACTAAGTAACTAAGTAACTAAGTAACTAAGTAACTGAATGAACGAACGAACGAACGAACAAACAAACAAACGAACAAACAAACAAACAAACAAACAAACCATTAGTAACTTGGCAGCCTGGGTCGCTGGAACTGGTAGCTACCCAAGCCTGCCATACCCCTGAGCCAGTTCTCTCTGTTTTCCTTTTTGCTTCTACACAAATGCAGAAGGGTTTTTTGGTACTGTGTGTGTGTGAGTGTGTGTGTGTGTAAAGTGCATGCACAGTACGCAACACGCACCCACCCACAGAGTGCATCCCTGACCGAACTGACAGCAGAAGAATCCAGGACCCACACTTGCTTTGCAGCATTATCGTATAACCATGATTTTAGACAGTTCCTTTAGTCTAGCTTAACAAATGCCTGGTTTCCATAAAGAGGACTATAACAAAGTTAACTAAAATAATAAAATAAAATGAATGATATGCAGTCAAATGCTGTACCTAGTTGCAGAAAAATGCCTTGATGAAATCATTCAAGCTTAACCCGCAACATCTTACATTATGTATGTATCATGCAGAAGAGTTTTCAGAAAACTATCTATATAAAAATCAGCAAATGTATTCATAAGCACATATGTTTAAATTTAATCAACCATTCAGACAGTTATTTAAAAACCAGAGTGTGTATTAGCGAACAATCTGATTGACAACATCACAAACAAAACAACTTCTTCTCCATGTATATATATATATACATATTCATACATGTACACAGACATACGTGTATATATGTATGTGTTCGTGTACACACATATACATATATACATAAAAACCCACATCACATGACCCCAAGGATGGGGGAAATCACCCCATCCTTAGTCCATGTCATATCTTTTGATTTTCTTATATTGTCCTGTTTCCCCCCATATTAATCTGCATTTTTAAGAAAATTCTTCCAATTCCAAATGTATTTAAATGCACACTCTATTTTTTTTCCCCAAGGAACATTTGTAATAAATAAATACATCTTAGTCCTGCAGGTTGAAGGTAGACACATTTCTGACACCTTTGGAAAATATTTTTAAAAAAGTAAATCAAAACCAGCTGTTTGAAATTCAGTTTAATCTCTTTTTTTAGTAGAATAAATATGTCATCCTACACAAGTTATTGCAAAGCCTTGTGTAGTTACTTTAGCAAATTCTTACCCCCAAATAGTAACAGAAAACAAGGAACATATTAAAGCAATAAATAACAAAAGAAGATTTCTCTTTTCAAAGCTCGCAGAACTTTTCCCCTTCATTTCCCCGTTTATAGTTCACTTTCCCCCATAAAACTGTAGGAAGTTAGTACCTACCCATCTCCTAAAACAGTGATGGCGAACCTATGGCACGGTTGCCAAAGGTGGCATGCGGAGCCATACCTGCCGGCACATGAGCTGTTGCCCTAGTTCAGCTACTGTGGCATGCATGTGAGTGCCGGCCAGCTTATTTTTGGCTCATGTGTAGGCTCTGGGAGGGTCTCGGGAGGGGGGGCGATGGGAGGCTTCTGGAAGGCAACTGGTAGGGTGGGAGAAGGTGTTTTTGCCTTCTGGAACCTAGGGTGGGTGAAAAATGGACCTACTGGGCCCACCTGAAGTTGGGAAACAGAGTAGGGTAGGGTCATGCGGACATGCATGGGAGTGCATATTAATATATAAGGGGGATTCACATGCCTTGTAGATGCTGACAAATAGAATGGGCAAGATACTGAGTGATCCTTGGTTTGATGCCCTCTCTTGGGCCCCGCCCCAAGCCTCCTGCTGCTGTGGAAGAAATGCCCTCTGATTGGCCATTAATCTCCAATGGGGCCATGCAGGGGCAATTCTATAGGCTGTCCTGAAGTGCAATCTTCCCAGCTGCCATGTGGTGAGATTCTGTTTGCTAGATGGGTCTGCCTGAAGGGGGTAGATCTTTGTTATGCAGAATAGACTGGTCGGGTCTATTAACAAAGGTGAGGGCTTCTAGGAGCGAGTCTATTTAGTGGCTTATTATTATTATTATTATTATTATTATTATTATTATTATTGATAATGATAATAATAATAATAATAATAATAATAATAATAATAGGCTGCCCAAATTTTTACTGCCACACTGTGGGTGTGGCTTCTTTTGTGGGTGTGGCTTTATAGTCATGTGGTCGGGTAGGAGTGGCTTGCCAGCCATATGACCAGGTGAGAGTGGCTTGACAATCATGTGACTGGGGGGTGGCTTAAAGGTCATGTGACTCGGTGGGAGTGGCTCACCGACCACGATAAGTTTTCAAAGAGGTGCTTGGACTCTTTTTCAGTTGATTAAATCACATTATTTGAATAGCCACAAAAAGGACAAATAATAGCATGATTTGCTGAGGAGCACAGGGGACGAAAGGCTGAGGAGCACAGTAACATTTTAAGGTTTGGTACTGAAACCACAAGGTTCAGTATGATAACCGATTAGGCAAGTAGCTCAATTGCTATAAAAGTTCACTTCTAGATAATGATTAAAATGATTAAAGCGTTTATGGGTAAAAAATATTATTTAATTATTTCCAATTCTAAAGGATCATACTAAGGTACTAGAGAAGGAAGGACAATAAAAAACTATTAAGTATTCAATAAATAGTGCATAAACGTACTACCTACACTGTCCCTCCCTGTGGCGCAGCAGCCCATTACTGCCCCTTTCTCCAGGACCTCAGACCATGTGGTCCTACTGTCCTCCATTAAACCATCTTTCCAAGGAGTCCCATGCTTCCAGTGTTTTATGGGTAAAAACATATTATTTAATTATTTCCGATTCTAAAAGTAATTAAGGATCATACTAAGGTACTAGAGAGGGAAGGACAATTAAAAAAACTATTAAGTATTCAATAAATAGTGGAGATCATGTGGTCCTGCTGTCCTCCCTTAAACCATCTTTCCAAGGAGTCCCATGCTTCCAGTGTTTTATGGGTAAAAACATATTATTTAATTATTTCCTATTCTAAAAGTAATTAAGGATCATACTAAGGTACTAGAGAGGGAAGGACAATAAAAAAACTATTAAGTATTCAATAAATAGTGGAGATCATGTGGTCCTTCTGTCCTCCCTTAAACCATCTTTCCAAGGAGTCCCATGCTTCCAGTGTTTTATGGGTAAAAACATATTATTTAATTATTTCCTATTCTAAAAGTAATTAAGGATCATACTAAGGTACTAGAGAGGGAAGGACAATAAAAAAACTATTAAGTATTCAATAAATAGTGGAGATCATGTGGTCCTGCTGTCCTCCATTAAACCATCTTTCCAAGGAGTCCCATGCTTCCAGTGTCTTGGAACTGAACCCAGAAAGATATTCCTTACAACAAAACTTTGAATGTACCTTAGTCCATCACCATTAAGGGGCAACTTTGTAGGAGAAGATTAAAAGAGAGTTCAGATGTTTTCTCTTGTTTTCACCTTTCTTTAAAATTATTATTATTTTGACAAAGCCCTTGATGTACCAAACTGTGGGCAGAGCAGGGAAACAAACAAAATGGCTGGGAGAAGAGGGGAGGGAAAAAAAAGAGGAAAACTTTTAACTGAATAGCTTGTTTATTTAATACACTAACTGTGCAGCCAAATGTCAGTGCAATATGTGGAAGGCATTTAATTCCTTTGCTAATGGGGTCCTGCCAAAGGTATTAAGGTTGCTGAGCTGGCTCCTGGCAGCAATGGATATTATGCTAAATTGGAGGCTACTTGCCTAGAGCTCAGGAAACTGTGCAATGGGGTGAACTTAGGAAATTAAAAATTAAACTTCAGTTGCTCTTAAATGGGGCACCAGAATGCCGAAGGGTCAACTTGTGACCGCTACTGACTTTTAGTGACCTGGGATCATGACCAAAACTAATGAAAGCAACACTGGTGTTTGGCCATATTGAGGTTGGAATCACAGGGAAATGACACTCAAAACCCGGAAAATAGGCACGCCGTTGTTGAAAAAAAGCAAAGAAAAATCCCACAATTTCTCTTCATACCTGTTACATTTGCAGACTGAAGCACACAGGCTTCAATCAGGTCCTCCATTGTGGAAGGAAAATGCTGACTGCTGATTGCCTGGACCAGGGGTAGGCAAAGTGGGCTCTTCTGCAGCTTGTGGACTTCAACTCCCAGAGTTCCTGAATCAATCATGTCAACTCAGGAATTCTATTTTATTTATTTATTTTTATTTATTTATTCATTTGTCCAATAGATAAATACATAGGAAGGAAAATAGACATGTAGTAATATATATAAGGGTAAAGGTGAACTTATAGGAGAGGATATATGAAAGGAAGACAATGTATATGATGTGAGAGAAAGGAAAGACAATTGGACAGGGGACAAAAGGCACACCAGTGCACTTATGTACGTCCCTTACTGGCCTCTTAGGAACCTGGAGAGGTCAATCGTGGATAAACTAAGGAAGAAATGTTGGGGGTTAGGGATTGACACAATTGATTCCAGTAATGAGTTCCACGCATCGATAACTCGATTGTTGAAATCATGTTTTTTACAGTCAAGTTTGGAGCGGTTCGTATTAAGGTTGAATCTGTTGCGCGCTCTTGTGTTGTTGCGGTTGAAGCTGAAGTAGTCATTGACCGGTAGGACGTTGCAGCATATGATCTTGTGGGCAATACTCAAGTCGTGTTTTAGGCGCCGTAGTTCTAGGCTTTCTAGGCCCAGGATTGTTAGTCTATTTTCGTAGGATATTCTGTTTCAAGTGGAGGAGTGAAGGGCTCTTCTGGTGAAATATCTTTGGACATTTTCAAGGGTGTTGATGTTTGAGATGTGGTATGGGTTCCAGACAGATGAGCAGTAGTCCAGGATGGGTCTGGCAAAAGTTTTGTAGGCTCTTGTGAGTAGTGTGAGATTGCCTGAGCAGAAGCTGCGTAGGATCAGGTTAACAACTGTTGAAGCTTTTTTGGCGATGTCCATAAGTCATAGAAGAGCCAACTTTGCCAACCCCTGGGCTAGACTGTCTGGCAGCTCCCTGTAAAATAGCTGGCTGTCAGTCAGAGCCTTTGCTGAGTTGTAAATAGTTGCCAAATAAAGAGCTGATATTTTGGAGCCACTTCTGTTCTGCCTCTTCCATCCAACCAGTAATGGGCTGCTACCCCCACAGGAGGGGATGTAGTGGGGGTAGAAAGTTTATGCACTATTTATTGAATAGTGAGAGCAAACAGAGAAGAAAACTAAATTAAGTGGTTCTCTCATCTTCATGTCACATCAGTTGTTCACTGACTATAGTAGCCAGCTGGATTTTCCAGCAAATGGCTGCTCTAAAAATTAGCTACATGGTGAAATATTCAAGCAACTTGGAGATTCCTCCACAATGGTGCCCTCCAGGGTAGGGTTTCAAAAATTTTAGCAAGGACAGTAATGGGCTGCTGCCTTCACGGAGCAGGGGACACAGTGGGGATAGTAAGTTTATACATTATTTATTGCATATTTGCTGTGGTTAGCTCTGGCCCAGCTCCTTCCCCAAGGACTGTGGATGTGGGGGAGACATCCACATGCTGCAGGCCTGTTTTGCCCCCGGTGGAATCTGCTGATGAAGGCTCCTCTGACCAAGAAGACATGAGTGACAGGGAGGAGGAGAGTGTAGCAGACAGCTCAGAAGGAGATCAATTATCTAGCTCCTCCTTGGATTCAGAACAAGAGTTAATGATACAGCCACGCATGCGGAGAGCGATGCATAGGCAACAACAACTGAGAGATTATTATCAAAGAAAATGAGGCCACCTTTGGTTGGGTGGGGCTGTGGTAATTAGTGAGGCTGCTATAAAGAGCAGCGTGTGGGTTTGGCCATTGTGGAGGATTATCTGATCGTTGTGTTTCATGACTGCTTTACTGACTTTGACCCTTTTGTGTGCTGATTTTTCCCCGCTTTGAAACTAAACCAGGGCAAAATGTGTTTCACTTTGTGAAAAAAGAAGGACTGTGAATTGCCTCACGGCTGCAAGCTAAGTATCACAGAACTGATAAGGGACTTGTACAAATTACCAGTTTGTTTGGAGATGAGTGCTCTTTGCTATACCAAAAGAGGGCTTAGTTTAAGTGAATTTTCATTATAAAGAACATTGTATTGAATTTTCAAATGTATGTGTGTCTGAAATTGTATCTGTGCATTTTGGGGAGGATTCTACCAAAGAGCTTGACAGAACAATATTTAATAGGTTTTTTTTCATTGTCCTTCCTTCTCTAGTACCTTAGTATGATCCTCAATTACTTTTAAAAGAGGAAATAATTAAATAGTATGTTTTTACTCAAAAACACTTTAATCTTTTTAATATAGAACTGAACTTTTATAGCAATGAAAGAAAATTGAGCTACTTGCCTAATCTGTTATCATATCAAACCTTGTGGGTTCAGTACAAAACCTCAAAATGTTACTGCGCTCCTCAACAAATAATGCTGTCTATCCTTTGTCCTTTTTGTGGATATTCAAATAATGTGACTTAATCAGCTGAAAAAGAGTCCAAGCACCTATTTGAAAACTTATCTTGGTCGGTAAGCCACTCCCGCCCAATCACATGACCTTTAAACCACCCCCGGTCACATGGTTGTCAAGCCACTACTACCCGGTCACATGACCATCAAGCCACACCCGCAAAATAAGCCATGCCCACAGTGTGGCAGTAAAAAGTTTGGCAGCCCATCACTGCATTCAACCTATCTAACAATACCCATCTATGTCTGTACTGAACGCCTGTCCATTCACTCCAAAGTTGTGTCTCATAGCTCATTATAAGCTCACCTAGGTTTTATTCTAAGGTAAAGGTTCCCCTGCACATGTGTGCTAATTGTTTTCTGGCTCTAGGAACAATGTTCATCTCCGTTTCTAAACTGAAATGCCAGCACTGTCCGAAAACATCTCTGTGGTCACATAGCCGGCATGATCCAATACTGAAGGTGCATGGAACGCCCTTACCTTCCACCCAAGTGGTCCCTATTTTTCTATTTGTATTTTTACGTGCTTTCGAACTGCTAGATTCGCAGAAGCTGGGACAAGTAACAGGAGCTCACCCCGTTAGTTGGCACTAGGGATTCGAACTACTGAACTGCCAACCTTCTGATCAACAAGCTCAGCATGTTAGCCACTGAGCCACCATATCCTCTTTTTTTTGTTGTTCTAGGGATTGAAAAAGTTTAATGGCCTTTATGTATTTTCAGGTAAACCTCGACTTACAACCACAATTGAGCCCAAAATTTGCACTGGTAAGCCAGCTAAGAGAGTTTTGTCCCATTTTATAACCTTGCCTGCCACAATTGTTAAGTGAATCACTGCGGTACTATTCTCTAAGGCACCTGAAAGCCGGACAAGAAGCAATGGTATTTGATAAGGGGCAGCATATAAATCAATAGATAGATAGATAGATAGATAGATAGATAGATAGATAGATAGATAGATAGATAGATAGATAGATAGACAGACAGACAGACAGACAGACAGACAGACAGACAGACAGACAGACAGACAGACAGACAGACAGACAGACAGTGTTGTGGTTAGCTCTGGCCCAGCTCCTGCCCCAAGGACTGTGGATGTGGGGGAGACATCCACATGCTGCAGGCCTGTTTTGCTCCTGGTGGAATCTGCTAATGAAGGCTCCTCTGACCAAGAAGACATGAGTGACAGGGAGGAGAAGAGTGTGGCAGACAGCTCAGAAGGAGATCAATTATCTAGCTCCTCCTTGGATTCAGAACAAGAGTTAATGATACAACCACTCATGAGGAGAGCGATGCATAGGCAACAACAACTGAGAGATTATTATCAAAGAAAATGAGACCACTGGTGGTTGGGTGGGGCTGTGGTAATTAGTGAGGCTGCTATAAACAGCAGCCTGTGGGTTTGGCCATTGTGGAGGATTATCTGATCGTTGTGTTTCGTGCCTGTCTTGCTGACTTTGACCTTTGTGTGCTGATTTTTCCCCACTTTGAAACTAAACCAGAGCAAAGTGTGTTTCACTTTGTGAAAGAAGAAGGACTGTGAATTGCCTCACAGCTGCAAGCTAAGTATCTCAGAACTGATAAGGGACTTGTACAAATTACCAGTTTGTTTGGAGACGAGTGCTCTTTGCTATACAAAAAGAGTGCTTCGTTTATTTGCATTTTCGGTATAAAAAACATTGTTTTGAATTTTCAAACGTGTGTGTGTCTGAAATTGTATCTGTGCATTTTCGGGAGGATTCTACCAAAGAGCTCGACAGAACAGACAGACAGACAGACGATAGATGGATGCATGGATGCATGGATGGACACTAATCAAGGAAAGAAGCAAGTTTTTAAGATGTTGAATAATCATTTGTCTGAAGTGGTGTAGGGTTTCCTGCCTAAGCAGAGGATTGGACTAGAAGACCTCCAAGGTCCCTTCTAGCGCTGTTATTCTGTTATTGAAGATAAACGTAGACCGTTTCCCATTTAATCCAATAGCATTCATCCTTTGATTGAGAACATTTAAATAATGTGCAATCCACACATTTTCTTTTTTTCTTTTTTTACCAGCACAGTAAAAATTCACTTCCATCAAGCAAAATGCAAAATAAAAAACCCCTGTCATTAAAAAAAAGAAAATGTACCTGAAAAAAATCAATATTCCTACTTGAAAGTACAAACAGGCTGATTATGGTTCAAAGAAGTAGATAAAGCAGTAATTGTTTTCAGAGAACGTACACTCTCTCTCCTACATTCATACTCCTGAGCAAAGTCATGTTCTGAATTTAAATTGCACAGAAAACTATGCAGGCGGGTAGGAACCGAGATAGACAAGTAAATATAATTTATAACATAAAGGGATATAAAAATGTAACACTTCCGGATGGGGAAGGAGGAGAAATTTCAACCGATAGTACAGAGACACAAAAATTTAGGTCATGTAACACTCAACAGAAATTGCACATTATTCATTTTGTGAAGCTACACTAGATGAAAGGCAGAAGTTCACCACATTTTTCCCCACCAAAAGTATAAAAAACAACAACAGCAAAAAAGATTGTTCTAAATGTATCAGCCGCCCCACTCTGCACTGGAACAGAAGGAGATAGGAATGATGCATGTATGGAACTACTCTACACACACAAAAAAAACGGTTAACCGACTTTGCCACCAACAAGCCAGCAAAAGGCAGAAGTAATTGCAAGAAGCAATGCCCATGAATGCGTCTGAATGGAAAAAGAATGTATTCTCATATTGTGGAAAGCCACCCCCTTCCTCCTAGAACAGAGATGGCAAACCTATGGCATGGGTACCACAGGTGGCACACAGAGCCATATGTGCTGGCACATGAGCCGTTGCCCTAGCTCAGCTCCAACGTATATGTGTGTGCTGGCCAGCTGATTTTTTATTTATTTTTATTTATTTATTTAATTAGATTCGTATGCCGCCCCTCTCCATAGACTCGGGGCGGCTCACAACAACAATAAAACAACTCATGACAAATCTAATATTTTTTTTAAAAAACCCATTGTTAAAGCAGACATACACACAAACATACCATGCATAAACTGTATAGGCCCGGGGGAGATGTCTCAATTCCCCCATGCCTGACAGCAGAGGTGGGTTTTAAGGAGTTTATGAAAGGCAAGGAGAGTGGGGGCAGTTCTAATCTCCAGGGGGAGCTGGTTTCAGAGAGTCGGGGCTTCCAGACATCAAAACCATTAAGCTACAATAGGAATTATTGCATCCCCCTCAAAGCAGTCCAAACATCAACCAAACGTAGCTCAGACAAACACCTAGGAGTTCTATTTTGCCTATAGAGCCAGCTATGACTCATATATAAACCCTAGATGCAGTAATGAACAGCCACAATTTTTACTGCCACACTGTGGGTGTGGCTTATTTTGTGGGTGTGGCTTGATGGCCATGTGACTGGGTAGGAGTGGCTGGCCAGCCATGTGACCAGGTGGGAGTGGCTTGAATGATCATCATCGTTCAAGTGAACTGTTAAGTCCTCAACTTACAACCTCACCAGTGTTGCTCGATGGGGTGACAATTTGCTTCACGTTTCCTGTGTTCTCCTTCCTGGGTCACCCCCACACTTCAGACTGGGTAGCTAGGCAAACGGGTGCTGCCAGAAGCATAAATGCTGCCAGCGCCCCTTCCACCCACACCTTCTGCTTGCACCTCAGGTGGGAGGTGGCCATGTGAGGCTGGAGGAGAGCCAGGCAGGAGAGAGGGAAGCTCGTCCAAGGCCAGGAAGGAGGAAAGAGGAAAAAAGCAAGGAGCGCTGACGCAGCAGCAGGGGAAAAAAAGAGAGCTGAGCTGAGACCAGTAATCCAGGAAGTGACTGCTGCTGATCAGCTGGACCTGCGCATGCAGCTTCATTTCCACTGGTGGAACTGTGTTCCACTCCGTCCTGCCTGCTGCCCACCCCTGCATACATGGCCCCTGGGAGTCTGACAACAGCCAATTGAATACATGTTCTTGCACAGGAATGGGAAGCTTAAGTGCAAATAGGCGTTGATTGCTTACCTGAACGCCTCTTCTTGTACGCTGAGCGGGTACAGCAGTCACGTGGGTTGCTCACTGTCCAATCCGCAGAGGACCGAGCCTAGTCTTTAAAAAGCCTGCTTGATCCACCCCTTCCCCAGAATTCGCGAATCTGTAGACTTAGGCGCAAGTGTGGTGACTCAATAGTGTTCAACTCTCATGATAGGAAAAGAGACAGGTTAAAGGAATAACCATAGTTAGAAGGAAATAGGGAGGGAAGTGACTGCTGTACCCGCTCAGCGTACGAGAAGAGGCGTTCAGGTAAGCATTCAATGCCTATTCTCCGTACCGAAAGAGCGGGTCCAGCAGTCACGTGGGACATACCCAATAGATGAGTCCCTAGGGAGGGATTAGTTCACTATCACGAGAGACAATGGATTGGAGGACTCTTCTGTCGAGGGCAGCATCCACTGAAGCATAAGAGTCAATTTTGTAATGCCTTATGAAAGAGTTTGGAGAGGCCCAAGTGGCTGCTTTGCAGACTTCTTCCAATGGAGCTTGAGTTGCCCATGCGGCAGATGTTTATTTTGAGAAATAATATATTCAGCTAAACAGTCTAGGGTCATACACATAAGTCAGAATAACAATCCAAATATTACCAGTTTCATAATCAGCAAAGAAAGATATCAAGCCTAAACACATTTTTGCTGTAATATATAACTCTCTTGCAGAGAGTTGCAGAGCACATATACAACGAGTAGCCATTAACAATGAATAGCCAGACAAAGAGAAACAGAGAGGATAACTCAGATAAATAATCAATGAACTCTAGCTCCGTCTTGTGGCAGTCTGCAACACCTTCAGCCAATGTATTGCCAAGCCAACAGTTACTTACGTACAGAGTCCTAACAACTCTTTTCCCTTGAATATATACGCCAGAATAAAATTGGCCTTTTTAGCAGCTTCCTCATTTTGAGAGAATATCACACTCTGCATGTACGGTTAGAAACATATTTGCCCATTTCCTACAGTCACACTTCCAAAATTAACTTAGTGAGCTTTCTCCTCTGTGTAATTCCAAAGAAATCAAAACTTTGCAGCCAAGGGAAGAGTTTCCTTCGGGGAGGGGGGGAAAATAAAATAAGATCCAGGCTGAAGGTTTACCATTTTCCGAAGTCTCTACACTTGAGCAGCACTGGAGATAAGAACAAACTTTTTTAAAAAATCCAAGATAATCCTCACTTTACTAATAAGCACTTTTATCTAAATCCTTCTTTAAGAACTGTGTTTCTTAGAATGGTGCCACAAGAAGTTTCCACGTCCAATTTACAGCTCCGATTCAGTCCGTATTAACCTCGGCGGCTGCCAAGCGATGGTGCCTGAGCAGGCGGGTAGGTCTTAGCAACTACAAAGCGGGGTTTTCGATCACTTGTCCTTAAAATTTTAGCTTCTGCTCTCCTCTAACACCCAGCTTTGCTAAGGAATGGGAAACGAACAGCTAACGTGGGGGTGGGTGGGGAAAGATGGCTTTAAAAAGTGATTGCTTTTTTATCAGCTGATACTACCGAATTCCGCATCCTTTAAGCATAATACAAATGAAACAATCCTTTGTTTTCTGGAGAATGGATTGGAAAACACGCCTGATAAAATCTGAGAGTACAGAAGTAATCCAAAAGAAGAAAAACAGAAATGGGAGACTAGAGAACCAGGAAAGGGATAGAATCAAGGTCACATGAAGTGGTAATACTAAGGCCACACATAGAATACTGCATTCAGTTTTATTATTTATTATTATTTATTATTATTTATTAGATTTGTATGCTGCCCCTCTCCGAAGACTTGGGGTGGCTCACAACAGTAATAAAAGCAATATAGTAGTGGAACAAATCTAATATTAAAAAACATATAAAACCCTATCATTATTTAAAAAACCAAACAGCACATTCATACCAAACATAAAACAAAGAATAAAAATGCCTGGGGGACAGGTGTCTCAACTCCTCCATGCCTGGTGGTATAAGTGAGTCTTGAGTAGTTTACGAAAGACAAGGAGGGTGGGGGCAGTTCTAATCTCCGGGGGGAGTTGGTTACCAGAGGGCCAGGGCCGCCACAGAGAAGGCTCTTCCCCTGGGGCCCACCAAACGACATTGTTTAGTCAACGGGACCTGGAGAAGGCCAACTCTGTGAGACCTTATCGGTCGCTGGGATTCGTGCGGTAGCAGGCAGTTCCGGAGGTACTCTGGTCCAATGCCATGTAGGGCTTTAAAGGTCATGACCAACACTTTGAATTGTGACCGGAAACCGATCGGCAGCCAATGCAAGCCACGGAGTATTGAAGAAACATGGGCGAATCTTGGAAGCCCCACGATGGCTCTCACGGCTGCGTTCTGCACAATCTGAAGTTTCCGAACATTAATCAAACCTCGAGGTGATGAGGGCATGAGCGACTATGAGCAATGACTCCCTGTCCAAATTTTGGTTGCCACGATGCAAAAAGAATGCTGAGGCTATAGAACAAGTGCAGAGAAGAGCGACAAAAATGATTAGGGGACTGGAGGCTAAAACATATGGAGAATGGTTGCAGGAACTGGATGTCTAGTTTAATGAAGAGATTCAACCTAGAAGTAAGGAGAAATTTCCTGAAAGTGGGAACAATCAACCAATGGAACAGAAGTTGCCTTTGGAAGTTGTGGGAGCTTGGAGCTTTATCACTGGATGCTTTCAAGAAGAGACTGGACAGAAATGTTGTAGGGTTTCCTGCTTGGGTGGTGTTCTGTTGGGCTCTCTGGTAGACTCCTCCCGAAAATTCACAGGTACAAATTTCAGACACATACACATTTGAAAATTCAAAACAATGTTCTTTATAATGAAAATTCACTTAAACTAAGCCCTCTTTTGGTATAGCACTCGTCTCCAAACAAACTGATAATTTGTACAAGTCTCTTATCAGTTCTGAGATACTTAGCTTGCAGCTGTGAGGCAATTCCCAGTCCTTCTTTCACAAAGTGAAACGCACTTTGCTCTGGTTTAGTTTCAAAGTGGGGAAAAATCAGCACACAAAAGGTCAAAGTCAGTAAAGCAGTCAAGAAACACAACGATCAGATAATCCTCCACAATAGCCAAACCCACAGGCTGCTATTTATAGCAGCCTCACTAATTACCACAGCCCCACCCAACCACAGGTGGCCTCATTTTCTTTGATAATAATCTCTCAGTTGTTGTTGCCTATGCATCGCTCTACACATGCATGGCTGTATCATTAACTCTTGTTCCGAATCCAAGGAGGAGCTAGATAATTGATCTCCTTCTGAGCTGTCTGCCCCACTCTCCTCCTCCCTGTCACTCATGTCTTCTTGGTCAGAGGAGCCTTCATCAGCAGATTCCACCAGGGGCAAAACAGGCCTGCAGCATGTGGATGTCTCCCCCACATCCACAGTCCTTGGGGCAGGAGCTGGGCCAGAGCTAACCAGAACAGGTGGAAGGTTGGATTAGATGATTTACAAGGTATCTTCCAACTCTGTTATTCTGTTTTGTTCAATACTGTTATTTCCATGTGACGTTTACTATCAAAATCCTCATTAGTACAAAAGATGATATATTGCTTCTTCAGTATATTAGATTGAACAATCTCATCTACTTGGGTTTCAGGCCACAACTATTTTGGCTTTTGGCAGATGGGCAATTTATTCCTTGTTGTTGAGTTAAGGTAGCACAGGGGTCCTCAAACATGGCAACTTTAAGACTTGTGGACTTCAACTCCCAGAATTCTCCAGCCAGCCATGCTGGAGAATTCTGGGAGTTGAAGTCTACAAATCTTAAAGTTGCCAAGTTTGAATATGTCTGATGTAGCATATGGCCTGTCTATAAAACACAAAATACATCACCACAAGATAGTACACACACACACACACACACACACACAAAGAACACACATCTCCACATTGAGCTGAGATATAAAAACAGAATGATCTCCGTTGGATTAAGCTCAACGGCTCTACTTTTCTATTTCTTGGCAATAACAGAGTAGTAGTTTGCCATTGTTCATCTTCTTTCAATTGGGGTTTCAATTTATCAGTTTAACTTGGATCCTAAGGATTCCGGGGGAGTTTAATAGAATAACAGAGTTGGAAAGGTCCTTGATAAGAAAATGAATCATCAGTATGAAAGAAGTATGTTTTAGTGGTTTAGAGAGAATAAGTGAAGAACGAATTGCAAAATGAACATATGAAGGAAGAAAGAATAAGCTGGGAGGAAGAAGTCCACAAAATTCATAGCTGCATGAAGGCAGACAAAAGATTTATCCTCTTTTCTTTATCTCTTGAGGAGTTATTAATACTTGATGCATTGTAATTGATGAAATTCTATATAAGAAAGGGAGGGAAGGAGAAGCATTGTATGGATAGTCGTCAACATAAAACCACAATTGAGACCAGAAAAACAAAACAGAATTAGAAGGGACCCTGGAGATCTTCTAATCCAACCTCTGTTCAGGTAGAAAATCCTACACCAGTGATAGCAAACGTTTTTTCGTTTGTCTAACACAGTGGTTCTCAACCTGGGGGTCAGGACCCCTTTGTGGGTTGAACAACCATTTCACAGGGGTCGCCAAGGAGGAGCTAGATAATTGATCTCCTTCTGAGCTGTCTGCCACACTCTCCTCCTCCCTGTCACTCCTCTCTTCTTGGTCAGAGGAGCCTTCCTCATCAGATTCCACTGGGAGCAAAACAGGCCTGCAGCATGTGGATGTCTCCCCCACATCCACAGTCCTTGGGGCAGGAGCTGGGCCAGAGCTAACCACAACAGATAACAGTTCGTTTTTCTTTTTAAAGTGTAATCTGTTTCAGCAGGATTTTACAGCCTTCTACATTAGCTTACTGGACAAGCCATTTCCCCTGTTTCCAGATGCGCTCCTGAGGATTGTCACAGTAAATTAGCGTGATGGCATAAAAACCAATCCACACCCTGGGAGTATATGATAAATAGTATCTATTAAAGTAGTTGGTAAGCCCTCCTGTGAGATATTCCCTCCCTGACCCAGAATTTAATTAGAATTATTTAATCATAATGAGACAGTAATAAAACAGCATCACCTGAATAATCTGTTTTATTACCTGCTCTATAATTAGCTCCTGTTGATCATAATTTCTTTTCGATATACAAAGAGTGTGATGTAATAATGCCTTCTAAAATACCTTTGAAGCAAAAGATATAGGTACAAGACGCACCCTGTAGCTATTATCCCTTGAAACAAACAACCCAAGATAAACAAACTAACATCCTCAGCTGGTCCCTGAAGATTGTATGGGTTGGTAGATTGAAGATGGGAATTCAGATACCAGTTTCTGTGTGTTGTTGGGAGGGTTTTTGTCATTTGTTTCTTTCTTTCTTTCTTTCTTTCTTTCTTTCTTTCTTTCTTTCTTTCTTTCTTTCTTTGTTTGTTTGTTTGTTTGTTTATTTATTTATTTATTTATTTATTTATTTATTTATTTATTTATTGTTAGAGATGAAAGGGACCATGAAGGCCATCGAGTTCAACCCCCTGCCCAAGCAGGAACCCTATAGCACACCAGTCATGTGGCAGTTCAATCTTCTCTTAAAAATGTCCAGTGTGTTGGAGTTCACAACGTCCGCTGGTAGGTTGCTCCATTGGTTGATCGCTCTGACCGTCAGGAAGTTCCTCCTTATCTCCATGTTGAATCTCTCCTTGGTCAGCTTCCAGCCGTTGTTCCTCGTCCGGCCCTCTGGTGCCCTGAAGAATAAAGTGATCCCCTCCTCTCTGTGACATCCCCTCGTATACTTGTAGACTGCTATCATGTCCGCTCTGGCCCTCCTTTTCTCTAGGCTATCCATGCCCAGTTCCCTCAGTCTCTCTTCGTAAGTCTTGGTTTCCAATCCCTTAATCATCTTGGTTGCTCTTTTTGCACCTTCTCCAGAGTTTCAATGTCTCTTTTGAAGTGTGGTGACCAGAACTGAATACAGTACTACGGGTGTGGTCGGACCAGGGCGTAGCAGAGTGGTATTAAGACTTCCCTGGTCTTGGAGTGTATTCCTCTGTTGATGCAGCTTAGGATTGTGTTGGCTTTTTTTAGCTGCTGCTGCACATTGTTGGCTCATGTTTAGTTGATTGTCCACCAAGACTCCGAGGTCTCTTTCGCAGTCGCTATTGCTAAGAGGGGTTTCTCCCAGGTTGTAGGTGTGTCCAGGGTTTTTTCTGCCTAGGTGTAGGACTTTGCTCTTGTTGATGTTAAACATCATTTTGTTGGTGTGGGCCCACTGTTCAATTGTTGGTGTGGGCCCTCATTGCTTTTGGTTTAATTGTTAGCTACTCCAGAGTTAGAAACATAGAAGTCTGACGGCAGAAAAAGACCTCATGGTCCATCTAGTCTGCCCTTATACTATTTTCTGTATTTTATCTTAGGATGGATATATGTTTATCCCAGGCATGTTTAAATTCAGTTACTGTGGATTTATCTACCACGTCTGCTGGAAGTTTGTTCCAAGGATCTACTACTCTTTCAGTAAAATAATATTTTCTCATGTTGCTTTTGGTCTTTCCCCCAACTAACTTCAGATTGTGTCCCCTTGTTCTTGTGTTCACTTTCCTATTAAAAACACTTCCCTCCTGGACCTTATTTAACCCTTTAATATATTTAAATGTTTCGATCATGTCCCCCCTTTTCCTTCTGTCCTCCAGACTATACAGATTGAGTTCACTAAGTCTTTCCTGATATGTTTTATGCTTAAGACCTTCCACCATTCTTGTAGCCCGTCTTTGGACCCGTTCAATTTTGTCAATATCTTTTTGTAGGTGAGGTCTCCAGAACTGAACACAGTATTCCAAATGTGGTCTCACCAGCATTCTATATAGTGGGATCATAATCTCCCTCTTCCTGCTTGTTATACCTCTAGCTATGCAGCCAAGCATCCTACTTGCTTTCCCTACCGCCTGACTGCACTGTTCACCCATTTTGAGACTGTCAGAAATCACTACCCCTTGTGTTTTCTCTCCCACTTACATCCCAGGGAGTCAGAGAGGAGCTGTATTGATCTCTTTCCAACACTTTCCATGTTTCCTGGGCTTAAATCATGGGGGTTTTTTGCTCCTGTTGCTGCAACCATGTCTAAATACTTTAGAAATGCAAAGTTGGAAGGGACCTTTGAGGTCTTCTAGCCCAACCCGCACAAATCCCAGTGGCCGCTAAGGTGCCACAGAGTTGGCCTTCAACAGGTCCCGTCAACCAGACAATGTCATCTGGCGGGGCCTAGGGGAAGAGCCTTTTCTGTGGCGGTCCCGGCCCTCTGGAATCAGCTCCCCCTGGAGATTCGCACTGCCCCCACCCCCCTTGCCTCTCGCAAGAGCCTTAAGACCCATCTATGTGGCCAGGCAACCCCCTGCCTAGACAGGAAACCCTACACCACAAATGGTTATTCAATATCTTCTTAAAACTTCCAGTGTTGATGCATTCACAAGTTCTGCAGGCAAGTTGTTCCACTGATTAATTGTTCTAACTGTCAGGAAATTACTCCTTAGTTCTAAGTTGCTTCTTTAAGGTCATCTCCATGGCACCCTACATTATTACTATTGCTTCTCCATCTCTTATGTGTACTTACTTACATTAATTTGAGTTACTTTCATTTCTTTATTTTTTTTTTCTGGTGGCATTAGCTTTCTGAGATGCATATTGTAGGAAATAAAATATTAAACAAATTGAACAGAGAGCTGACATTGGCAGAAATGAAGGTGCAGAAACAGTGGTACCTCTACTTAGGAACTTAATTTGTTCCATGATGAGGTTCTTAAGTAGAAAAGTTTGTAAGAAGAATCAATTTTTCCCATAGGAATCAATGTAAAAGCAAATAATGCATGCGATTGGGGAAACCACAGGGAGGGTGGAGGCCTTGTTTCCTCCCAGAAGATTCCTAGAGAGGCCCCATGAAATCTTCTCCCTGCCTTATCCGGCCCTGTTTCCTCCAAGGAGATTCCTAGAGAGGCCCCACAGAGGCTTCTCCCTGCCTTTTTTGGTTACAATTTCAGAGACTTGGGTTTGTAAGTAGAAAATGGTTCTTGAGAAGAGGGGAAAAAATCTTGAACACCTGGTTCTTATCTAGAAAGGTTTGTAAGTAGAGGCGTTCTTAGGTAGAGGTACCACTGTATGACATTTACCCCAAAGACCGTAGACCATTCCACATACAAGAGTGGGTATATTTATTGTTCTATTCCAGGCCTACGCAAGTTGAAAACAAAAGACGAATCCACGCACTGATATTTCAAATCAATCTTTTTATATAGCAAGCCTCATTTATGCAAGCCAAATTCAGGCATGTTGAGTTCATCTTGGCAGCTTCTCAGTGAGGGGAGTTAAAAGATAACAGTCCAGCAACTAGGCTCCTGCTGAAGATCAAAGCTAATCGCAAATTCATTTATGAGATAAAAATTCTCCAGTTTCACTGACTTAAAATTACAGCTTTCCAGCATCTCCGCAGACAGGGCACTTTTTCTCCAAGGAGTTTAGAAGGGAAATAACAGTTGGCTAGTGTAACCTAGCTGAAACCTCAAACATCAACTGATACCATTACAAAATGTTGAAACTCTACCCTGAATTTCCCATCAGCCACCTTTATATACCTATGGGGAGTGGTCAACGATTCCCTAGGGTTAAAAAACTACAGACTATTTCCTTTTCCCATACAAGTATTCTTGTCTTTTTCTTAGTCTTCTAAAGTAGACATCTAGTCATCATCCTCCTCCTCTTCCTTTAAGTTAGACCCTACTGTCATTGGCATATCTGCCACCTTCAAGTTCATCCAGATCTATTTCTCCCTCATTCTCTGCATCAGCTGACAAAACCACTGGCCCAGGGTACCAAGATGGGCCTGGGTCATCCTCCTCAGAATCTGTCATTACCAGAGTTGGTCGAGGACCTCTCACAACATGTTTACCCCATAGCAATTGGGGTTTGTGATGTAGAGATGACTGTAGCATAATATGTCCCCCCCCCCTCTTCTCCTGCATTTTAGGAGCATTTTATTATTGGATACAACATTGGGAACTAAAATTGAAAGAAAGCAACCTTGCATAGTACATACAATAACAGAATTGGAAGGGAGATTGGAGGTCTTCTAGTCTAACCTTTTGCTCAAGCTGTTAACCCTATATCATTCCAAACAAGTGGATATCTAGTCTCTTCTTGAAAACATCCTGTGATGGAGCACCAACAAAACTAGGGGAGGCAAGGAATAAATTGATTAATTTGTTCTCACTGTCAGGAATATTCTCCTTAGTTTTAGTTTGGATATCTCTTTAATGATCTTCCATCGATTACTTCTTGTCCTTCCCTCCCCCTTCTTCTCTATGACAGCTCCTCAACTACTAGAAGACTGCTAACATATCAGCCCTAGTCCTTCTCTTTGTTGGAATATAATAGATGCACCTAATTCTGTCCATTGTTCATTCTATGGTATAGCCTCCATACTCCTTATAGAATAGAATAGAATAGAATAGAATTTTTATTGGCCAAGTGTGATTGGACACACAAGGAATTTGTCTTGGTGCATATGCTCTCAGCGTACATAAAATAAAATATACATTTGTCATGAATCATGTGGTACAACACTTAATGATTGTCATAGGGGTCAAATAAGCAATGAAGAAGCAATATTAATAAAAATCTTAGGATATAAGCAACAAGTTACAGTCATACAGTCAAAATGGGAGGAAATGGGTGAAAGGAATGATGAGAAAAACCAGTAGAATAGAAGTGCAGATTTAGTAGAAAGTCTGACAGTGTTGAGGGAATTATTTGTTTAGTAGAGTGATGGCATTCGGAAAAAAACCTGTTCTTGTGTCTAGTTGTCTTGGTGTGCAGTGCTCTGTAGCGATGTTTTGAGGGTAGGAGTTGAAACAATTTGTGTCCAGGATGTGAGGAGTCAGTAAATATTTTCCCCGCCCTCTTTTTGACTCGTGCAGTATACAGGTCCTCAATGGAAGTCAGGTTGGCAGCAATTGTTTTTTCTGCAGTTCTGATTGTCCTCTGAAGTCTGTGTCGGTCCTGTTGGGTTGCAGCACCAAACCAGACAGTTATAGAGGTGCAGATGACAGACTCAATTATCACCTTATCTTTGAAATAAATCATTGGTCCATCAAGACCAATTGTCCATTCTGACTCTAGCAACTCCCCTATCTAGATTCATCCTTATTCCTGCATTTAATGTGGGTGGGCTGAGGAATTCTGGGAGTTGAGGTCCCCCAAGTCTTCAAATTGTCAAGGTTGGACATCCCCGGCCTAATTTATGCATCAACTTTGTCCTGGATAGATCCTTCCCAGTGTGACAGTCCTGGAAAAGAAGCCTTTAAGCTTCATGATTTCTCTGAATCCAACAAATGGCCACTTTGCAAAAATATTATTCAAATACATGCTATCATTGTGTCTCTGTGGCTGCAACTCCCCAGTGAGAAAAATACTGCAGCACATTGCTAAGTCTTAATCATTGTAAGAGTTGGAAGACAGCTCACAGACATAATTGATGCTATTTACAGAAGCAACAGCAAAAATCTAAGGGAAATAAAAGAATGAGAAATAAAGAAGCAATGCCATTATTGATGGGTGGTCTCATTTGAGAGAGAGAGAAAAAAAGGAAAGCAAAAGAAAACAGTTGTGGAATTTCTTTCCAAAGCCAATTTGCCAAGATGTAGCTCCAATTTAGCTATCTGCAAGCAGTGCAGAAATTCTTAGAAATTGCTAACATGTTACTCCAACTTTGGCTGGGAGACATTCATCTTGTTGTTATTATTTTGTCCTCCAAGATCTGCATGAATAACTTGGCTGGAGTTCACAAAGAGAGATCATTACAGATCTTTGAATTCTCTCAAGTTTGCAACAAAACATTAACACTGCAACAAATATATTGGTTAGTCAGATCCTAGAAAGTTTAGTCAGTCTAGAAAGCTTAGAACTACAACGCCTTAAACATGATCTAAGTATTGCCCACAAGATCATATGCTGCAACGTCCTGCCTGTCAATGATTACTTCAGTTTCAACCACAACAATACAAGAGAACACAACAGATACAAATGTAATATTAACCGCTCCAAACTGGACTGTAAAAAATATGACTTTAGCAATTGAGTTGTCAAAGTGTGGAACTCACTACCAGACTCCATAATGGCAACACCAACCCCCAACATTTTACCGTTAGACTATCCATGATTGACCTCTCCAGATTTCTAAGAGGTCAGTAAGTGGCGTGCATAAGTACACTAGTGTGCCTTCTGTCCCCTGTCCAATTGTCTCTCCTATATCTAATATTTCTTTTCTTCCACTCATATATATCTTCCTCTATCCTCCATTGATGCATTGCATTTTATTCTCATATCTTCTATCCTTTCTTTCTTTCTTTCTTTCTTTCTTTCTTTCTTTCTTTCTTTCTTTCTTTCTTTCTTTCTCTTTCTTTCTTTTTTCTTTCTTTCTTTCTTTCTCTTTCTTTCTTTCTTTCTTTCTTTCTGTTTCTTTCTTTTTTCTTTCTTTCTTTCTTTCTTTCTGTTTCTTTCTTTCTGTTTCTTTCTTTTTTCTTTCTTTCTTTCTTTCTGTTTCTTTCTTTCTTTCTTTCTTTCTGTTTCTTTCTTTCTTTCTTTCTGTTTCTTTCTTTCCTTCTTTCTTTCCCTCCTTCCTCCTTCCTTCCTTTCTTTATTTCGTTGAATTTCTATGTTGCCCTTCTCCGCAGATTCCAGGCAGAGCATTTAGACTCATATACTGCTTCATAGTGCTTTTACAGATCTCTCTAAGTGGTTTACAAAATAAGCCTCTTGCCCCCAACAATGTGGGTCCTCATTTTACCAATCTTGGGAAGATGGAAGGCTGAGTCAACCTTGAGCCGGTGGTGAGATTTGAACTGCTGAACTAAAGTACATTTCTTCCCCTGCCCAAGAAACTAGGTAGGATTTCAGACTTACCTTTATCTGACTGTTTTGTTGGCTGCATCTCTTCAGCTTTTCTCTGAAGGTCATTCCCATATACAATTACAATCACCTTACCAAACCATTCCCTAAATCTTCAAAGATCTCCTAAAACCCTTCAGACATCCAAAGATATTGCTCTGACATACATAATCAAACCCTATCCTCACAAGATTTAACTCTCAGCATTAAAGTAGATAATTTATTAAAACAGGACTCAGAATTCCAATATCTCTTTTGACAAGGCTAGATTAAGAAGACCTTTCATTGCAAATTATTTAATTTGAATATCACTGAGTAAATATTCCCGATAATCCCCTAACCTTCAACTGCCTAGCACAGCAGCAAAATTAGAATGAAACAGTAGCAAATCTAATGACTAGAATTAGCAGAGACAGGTTAAAAAAAAAAGCAACCCTACATCTTTAAAGGAACCATGGTGGCTCAGTAGTTAGAACATAGTATTCAGGCTAACTCTGCTCATTTCCTGGGGTTCGATCCTGACTGGCTCAAAGGTGACCCAGACTTCCAGCTTTCTGAGGTTGGTAAAATGAGGACCCAGATTGCTGGGAGAAATATGCTGACATTGCAAACTGCTTAGAGAGTGCTATAAAGAACTGTGAAGTGATATAATAATAATAATAATAATAATAATAATAATAATAATAATAATAATAATATTATTATTATTATTATTATTATTATTATTATTATTATTATTATTATTTAGATTTGTATGCCGCCCCTCTCCGAAGACTCGGGGCGGCTCACAACAGTAATAAAAAAGCAATAGGACAATAGAACAAATCTAATAATAAAAAAGATATATAAAACCCCAACAATTAAAAAACCATACAGCACATACATACCAAACATAAAATATAAAAGCCTGGGGGAGATGTCTTAGTTCCCCCATGCCTGGCGATAAAAGTGGGTCTTGAGTAATTTGCAAAAGACAAGGAGGGTGGGGGCCGTTCTAATCTCCGGGGGGAGTTGATTCCAGAGGGCCGGGGCCGCCACAGAGAAGGCTCTTCCCCTGGGGCCCGCCAAGCGACATTTTTTAGTCGACGGGACCCGGAGAAGGCCAACTCTGTGGGATCGTATCGGTCACTGGGATTCGTGCAGTAGCAGGCGGTTCCGGAGGTACTCTGGTCCAATGCCAATGTCCAATAAAAGTGAACTGGTCTGAATTATTTCTACATGACAGTGTAAAGTGTTGCATCAGGAAAAGAAATAGAGTGGAAAATAAAGCTGTTTGCTTATTAAGACACCAGGTGGATTACCACCAGAGGAACATACTGTATGTCTTCCCTTCAGGGGTAAAATCTAACAGGTTCTGGGGAAATGGTAGTAGAAATTTTGAGTAGTACAAAAAACCAGTAGTGGAAATTTTCAATAGTTCAGAGAACCAGCAAATACCACCTCTGGCTGTCCCCAGAGGGAATGAGGTGGGAATGGAGATTTTTCAATATCTTTCCCCCTGGAGTAGGATGGGAAGGGAGATTTTGCAGTATGCCATGCCCATCAAGCCCCACCACACACCCCCATCCCCCAGAGGCTCTCTGGAAGCCAAAAACACCCTCCCAGAGCCTCTGTGAGAGCCACAAAGCAGCTGCCTGGCACACACATGGACGTTGGAGCTGAGCTAGGGCAATGGCTTGCGTGCCACCAGATATGGCTCCGCGTGCCACCTGTGGCACCCATGCCATAGGTTCATCATCACTGGCCTGGCATTATTTATTATTATTATTATTATTTATTAGATTTGTATGCCGCCCCTCTCCGTAGACTCGGGGCGGCTCACAACACAATAAAACAGTTCATAACCTAATAATTTACAATTTAAAATATTTTCAAAACCCCATTATTAAGCAGACATACATACAAACATACCATACATAAATTGTATAGGCCCGGGGGAGATATCTCAGTTCCCCCATGCCTGACGACAAAGGTGGGTTTTGAGGAGTTTACGAAAGGCAAGGAGGGTGGGGGCAGTTCTAATCTCTGGGGGGAGCTAGTTCCAGAGAGTCGGGGCCACCACAGAGAAGGGTCTTCCCCTGGGGCCCACCAAACGACATTGTTTAGTTGACGGGACCCGGAGAAGGCCAACTCTGTGGGACCTAATCGGTCGCTGGGATTCGTGCAGCAGAAGGCGGTCTCCGAGACCATCTTCTGTATACAGTCCAAGTCTCACTGGCATATATCAAATAACATAAATGTAAACATAATCAGTGCTAGAAGGGAAGGGATTTACTCTCTCTTATATACTTAAGCTACTTAAAACCCACCTCTGCCGCCAGGCATGGGGAAATTGAGATACCCTTTCCCCCTAGGCCTTTACAATTTTATGCATGGTATGTCTGTATGTCTGTTTAGATTTTTTTATTATAATGGGTTTTTAATTGTTTTTAGTATTGGATTATTATTATATGCTGTCTTATTATTGCTGTTAGCCACCCCACGTCTCCGGAGAGGGTCGGCATACAAATCCAATAAATAAATAAATACAAGTGGGTTGCCCTGTCAGTTTTGGTGTGAGTGCTCTTTATTTATTTTATTTATTTAATTGGATTTGTATGCCGCCCCTCTGCGAGGACTCGGGGCAGCTCACAGCATATATAAAATCAGAACAATAATGTAAATCCAATTAATACTACAATTTAAAAACAATTTTTTTAAAAAACGTATCAACCAAACATTCAGCAATCATACTTAAGGCCTTCATTGGTCAGGGGGAAGATCTAAAAGTCCCAAGCATGGAAGCAAAGATGAGTTTTTAAGGTCTTTCGGAAGGCAAGGAGGGTGGGGGCAGTGCGAATCTCTGGGGGGAGTTGATTCCGGAGGGCCGGGGCTCCCACAGAGAAGGCTCTTCTCCTAGGTCCCGCCAGCCGACATTGTTTGGTCGACGGGACCCTAAGGAGGCCAACTCTGTGGGACCTCACCGGTCACTCTTAGCGGTTCCTTCGTTAGATAGTGCTCTGTCTGGGTTCCCCCAGACGTCAACACCAACTAAAAAGAGTAGCCAGACACGCTGGTAAACAGCAAAGTCATTTTATATCTTTGAAAACAAACACAGATAACAAAAACTGTTCTTACAAACTGGGATGCTATGAAGCTTCACAGAAGAGTCACGATGGCCAGACAATACAACAGGCTTCTTGCTGGCACACACACCACTGTAGATAATAAAACCCACACCTCCCCCAAGTTTTCAGCCTTCGAGGCCACAAGCCAGAATCAGAGACGCCAAGGATCGAAGCAAGGTCACAGGACTCCCAAAAGATAACTCTCCACAATACAGGAAGGGCGGGCCTGCCTTTTCAACCTTTCTGAGGAGAACCACACCCAAACCCAGCTGTTGCCTATTAGGGATGAAAATACCTGGCTAATTGTCCCCTTCTTTGTGCTGCCCTTCTCTGCCTCATATCTATGATGGCTTGTGCATTCTCATCTAATGACTCCAGGCTACTCGCTGGGGAGAGCTCCCCCCCAGGGGTCTCAGGCTGTTCTCCCTACTCCTCGTCCTGACATTCCTCTTCCCCGTCTGCCTGGTCCTCCTCCTGTTCCTCATCTTCCCCCTCTGAGCATGGAGCTGGCAGAGTTCCAGCCGTTCCCTGAGGAGCCTCAGACTGAATCACAACAGATAGTTGTTTAATTTTTGGTTGGGATATTGTTTGGTTTTAATCTCTTCTTATCTCTGTGTTGATTGATGGTTAGAAGGTCTTTGCCATCTCACACTGAGGATGTTGCCTAGTTGGGTAATGAAACATCTGTAAGAAAAGCTCCCTCAGTGAGCACACAGGTCCCAACAGTTCAACCTTGAGCTGCAAAAAATTACTTCTACTGGCAGCATAGAAACATGTTTGGTCTTGAAGTCTTATCCATTGTGCAAATAGTTTTTGTCTCCACTGACAGCTTCCTCAATCAGTCTGTGCCACAGGAAGCTTGGGTTGCTCAGGTTTAAAAGCAAATTTGAGAATAGTGAAATTAGAATTTATTGGAGAGTAATCTTTCTACTACTGTGTCAAGATTAAAGAAGTTCTGTTTTTTTTAAAATAGAATATAATTTTATTGGCCAAGTGTGATTTGACACACAAGGAATTTGTTTTGGTACATATGCTCTTAGTGTACATTAAAAAAAATACAGTAATACCTCATCTTACGAACTTAATTGGTTCACGGAGGAGGTTCGTAAGGCGAAAAGTTCATAAGACGAAACAATGTTTCCCATAGGAAACAATGTAAAATCAATTAATCCATGCAAGAACCCCCCCCGCAAAAACGCCGCTGCCCGGCTGTCACCTTTTGAAACAGCCGGTCACTTCTCAGCGTTCTCCCAATGCTGAACCCGGAGGTTCAGCAAAAGTTCGGGTTCAGGTTTGAGTGGCCACCGAGAAGCCCCGCCATCTGGCTGTCGCCTTTTGAAACAGCCGGGGGCTTCTCGGCGTCCTCCCGAACCCGAACACCAAACCCAAATTTTTGCCGAACTTCCGGGTTCAGTGTTCAGGAGCCCACCGAGAAACCCCACCGCCCGGCTGTTGCCTTTTGAAACAGCTGGGGGGGCTTCTTGGCATTCTCCTGAACACCAAACCCAGAAGTTCGGCAAAAGTTCAGGTTCGGCGTTCGGGTTCGGGAGGACACCAAGAAGTCCCGCCGCCCGACTGTCAGCTTTGCAAAAGAGCCGTGGAGCTGTCGGCCAGTCGGGAGGCTCAAACAAAGGTGGGGAATCCCAATAAGGAATTCCATGGGCGGAGCTTTGACATCACGGACACATCCTTCCTGGAGTCCACGTTTCATTTCAAAAGGCGACAGTGGGGCGGCGGGGCTTTGCCAAAGCTCTGGGTTCGGATTTTGGGCGGCAGGTTCGTAAGGCGGAAAAAGTTCGTAAGAAGAGGCAAAAAATTTCCAAACCCCAGGTTCGTATCTCGGAATGTTCATATGGCGAGGGGTTCGTATCACGAGGTACTACTGTATATGTTCGTCAAGAATCATTTGCTAAAGATGATTATCAGCAGCATGGAAGCATTCTCTGTTCTTATTAAGATGTACACAGGATACAGTTAATCATTGATTTACGACCACAGTAGAGCTTAAAATTTATGTTGTTAAGGGAAACATTTGTTAAGTGAGTTTTGTTCCATTTTATGCCATAACCTTGAGGGTGATAGGATTGAACTCCAGACTGTTGATAGAATTAGCCTACAATACTGCATTCTAACCAAAGTGCATCCAGATCTCCTAACAATCGATTCAACATCTATACAAAGGCTGTACAAAAACAAACTTGCACAAAAAATAATGTGTGTCGAATATCTGTTATCGCAGCGCAGCACACTGAAAATTATTCCCATGGATTCAATACACCAGTTTCCCCTCCTAATGCACATATAGACATATGCACAATCACACAAATAGACAGAGATCACCAAATAAGATTGAGCATTTTTACATATGGGAAAAGTAATTAATAAGCTGGAAGGAAAATAAAATTGGCCTCAATTAACAGAAGCTTTTTTTAAAGTCCCCAACAATTGAATGTACTTCACAATATCTCCAATTAAAGACAAATGTATGTGGAATTTTTAAGAGAGATGAAAATATTTATACAGAGAAGGTACACTTCCCCAGTCTAGATGGTTGACAATTTGTTTGTGCCTTCCCTTTAAATTTCAAAGTTAGATTCATTAGATTGGTCCCCTGCTGGAGATTGATAGACCCTATGGATTTCAGATGGAGCAGTTCCTGCTAATCTTCTGCATGGTCCATTGGAAGCCTTGATCACCACTTAGAATAAGAGGGTAACAGAAATCTTGGACCATATCATGCATATGCAACTTCAAAATGAAATAGAGAAGGAGGGAGGGAGGGGGAGGGGGGGAGGGAGGAAGAGAGAGGAAGAGGGAGAGAGAAAGAGAGAGAGAGAGACTCCAGAAGGATTGAAGAAGTCAAAATGGCAGCCATTACCGCATGATTCTGTTTGTTTGTTTGTTTGTTTGTTTGTTTGTTTGTTTTATTGTTTATGTTGAAATGGACCTGTGGGTCTTCTAGTCCAATCTCTTGCTGGTGCAGGAGACCCTATACCATCCCAGACATATGGCAGTCCAGTCTCTTTTTGAAGGTCTCCAGTGTTGGGGTGTTCACAACCTCCGCAGTCAGGCCATTCCACTGGTTGATCTCTCTCACCATCAGAAACTTCTTCCTTACTTCTAGGTTGAATCTCTCCTTGGTCAGCTTCCATCCGTTGCTTCTGGTGTGTCCTGGAAAACAGTGTGACTCCCTCCTCTACATAGCAACCCCTCAAGTATTTGTACACTGCTATCATGTCTCCCCTGACCCTCCTCTTCACTAGACTATCCCATGCCAAGTTCCTGCAAACTTTCCTCATATAGAATAGAATAGAATAGAATAGAATTTTTATTGGCCAAGTGTGATTGGACACACAAGGAATTTGTCTTGGTGCAAATGCTCTCAGCGTACATAAAATAAAATATACATTTGTCAAGAATCATGTGGTACGACACTTAATGATTGTCATATGGGTCAAATAAGCCATGAAGAAACAATATTAATAAAAATCTTAGGATATAAGCAACAAGTTACAGTCATACAGTCAACATGGGAGGAAATGGGTGATAGGAATGATGAGAAAAACTAGTAGAATAGAAGTGCAGATTTAGTAGAAAGTCTGACAGTGTTGAGGGAATTATTTGTTTAGTAGAGTGATGGCGTTCGGAAAAAAACTATTCTTGTGTCTAGTTGTCTTGGTGTGCAGTGATCTGTAGCAACGTTTTGAGGGTAGGAGTTGAAACAGTTTGTGTCCAGGATGTGAGGGGTCAGTAAATATTTTATTTTCCAGTCCCTTTATCATTCTGGTTGCTCTCTTCTGTACTTTTCCCAGAGTTTCGATGCCTTTTGTGTAGTATGTAGCCTTCTGATGGGCAATTATATAAACTTGATTCATAAAATAAAAATAAATGATTCAAGCCCCAGCTGGTTTTTATTCGTGTAAAAAGAAAAAAAAGAAAATAAAGTGCTCCAACCATGGTTGCGGCTATCAGTTTGTCTTTTTTGATACCCTTCCATGGATGCCCCTGGCTAGGGTTGAAATACTCCTGGTTCTTCCGTGCCTGTTGGTTGTCGGAGAGCCGGTCACAAAGGCAGTGTGAGGCTCTGTCCACTATCCAGATGCTGCCAGTTGGGTTCTTTTACCCTCTGCGAATGCACAAAACACTTTGCACATGGACAGAGGGTAAAATAGTATACCTTGGTATACCCATATAACATCTGTGCTCCACGAGCTGCATTGGCTTTCTATTGGTCTCCGGGCACAATTCAAGGTGTTGGTTATTACCTATAAAGTCCTACATGGCTCAAGGTCAAACTATCTATGGGACCGCCTCCTGCCACATGCCTCCCAGAGACCAATAAGAGCACACAGAGTTTGCCTCCTCCAGGTCCCATCAACTAAGCAATGCAGGTTGGAGGGACTGTGGGGGAGGGCCTTCTCTGTGGCTGCCCCAACTCTATGGAACCAACTACCTCCTGTGTCCATACCGCTCCCACCCTGCTGGCCTTCTGCAAGGCCACGAAGACCTGGCTTTGGCGGCAGGCCTGGGGGCCATGAATTTATACATCTTTCATGGTGAAACTTTATGAATGGTGTGTATGTATAAGATTTGACTGTATTTTTATATATAAATGGGTTTTATCACAGGATTGATTTTAGAGATTATATTCGACTTCTTTTTATTGCTTGTATCTTTTGTATTGAATCGAACTGCCCCCCCCCTCCTCGCCTTTCGGAAGATCCTTAAGACCCATCTATGTTGCCAGGCATGGGGCAGTTAGTACATGTCCCCCCCACTTCTGACCATTAAATGTTATGTATGGATATGATTGTGGAATGTTGATTGTGTTTTAAGATAATGGGATTTTAGTCATAGTTTTAATTATTAGATTTGTACATATATTGTTTTGTATTGTATGTTGTGAGCAGCCCCGGGTCTCCAGAGAGGGGCGGCATACAAGTCTTATAAATAATAATAATAATAATAATAATAATAATAATAATAATAAATAAATAAATAAATAAATAAATAAATAAATAAATAAATAAAAACACTGCACAGACTGACTACAAGCATAGACATGATGCTGTGGCACAGATGATCCACTGGAACTTGTGCCGGAACTACCATTTACCAGTGGCAAAGAACTGGTGGGATCATAAGCCTGAAAAAGTGGTCGAAAATGAGCAAGCAAAACTACTGTGGGACTTCCGACTTCAGACTGACCGAATTCTGAAGCATAACACACCAGACATCCTGATTGTGGAGAAAAAGAAAGTATGGATCATCGACATCGCAATCCCAGGGGACAGCAGAATTGAGGAGAAGCAGCTAGAGAAATTAGTGAAATACGAAGATCTAAAAATCGAGCTGCAACGACTCTGGCATAAGCCAGTGAAACTGGTCCCAGTGGTACTTGGCACGCTGGGCGCAGTACCAAAGGATCTCAGTGGACATTTGAAAACTATCGGAATTGACAAAATCTCCATCTGTCAATTGCAAAAGGCCACTTTATTGGGATTGGCAAACATAATTCGTTGCTACATCACGCAGTCCTAGGTGCTTGGGAAGCGCCCGACTGGTGATGAAATACGAAATCCAGCATAGTGATCTTGTTTGCTGTGTTGTATTGACATAATAATATTAATAATAATAATAATAATAATAATAATAATAATAATAATAATTTGTAAGCCACCCTGAGTCCTGAATGAATGAATGAATGAATGAATGAATGAATGAATGAATGAATGAATGAATGAATGAACGAATCCAAATGGTGGCATCCGGGCAGATAGATAGATGGAACCTCATGCTGCCTTCACGACCAGCTCTCCAATGACCGACAGAACCAGGAGTATTTCACCCCTGCCCCTGACCAAAGGGAAAGATTAATGTTTGTGTATGCATACGAAGCCATATGAAAATCCTGATTTGATTCCAGCTGGGGATTGAAAGAGGGCACAATTCAATCTCAGTTTAGGCTTTGAAGCATGAGGGGCGTATTAATTCAATTCAAGGCACTGCTGGATTTGATTTGCGGGAAAGATTTGTCTGCAGGCTCAGGTGGAGAAGTATCACATCACCTGCAGGTAGCCTAACATTTGGTTCAGTGTCACCAAAGCAACAGACATCGCAGAAGTTTTAGAAGTCTTAACCATGTCATCATGCTTCAGACAGATGGGTTCACAGGTTTCGCCACAATATTTTTTGAAAAATTTCCCCTGCCTTTCTCTTAACAGGGAGGAAATGACAGCAAGCAAGCAAGCAAAAAAGGAAGGAAGGAAGGAAGGAAGGAAGGAAGAGGAGGAGGAGGAGGAGGAGGAGGAGGAGGAGGAGGAGGAGGAGAAGGAGGAGGAGGAGGAGGAGGAGGAGGAGGAGGAAAGCTGAATGCAAAATAGACATGCTATTTTTCTGAAGCTTGATACAATCCCACAATGTTCTTTATGGGCTTTTCAAAGCCTGAGAAACTGGTTAATGGCTTGCAAAGCATTATTAGTGGGAACATCTGCCCATTCCTCCATTATGAGGCAAATGGTTAACTATCTTCCCCTATCCATCAGATGGTTGTTAGCCAGAGAATTAAATAGTTTTCACCCTACCAACTTAAGAGATAAATTGGCTGCTAAAGTGAAAGAATCTAGTTGGAGATTTCTGCCTCCTAATCCTTTTTTTCTCCTTTCATTAAATCTGATTTAACTCTTAAAAAGAAAAACTGTTTAAAAAGCCAGTTTTCTGCAGACAACAGCCTGACAATTTTCTGTCCTTATACAGTATAAACTATTTTATTAGGAAGAATCAGAAACCCTATAGGCCCACCAATTGTATAAGAGGATCTTGAGTAGAAAGAGAAGGCAAGACCCTCCCTTTCCCCTGACCCCCAACAAATGGTCCTTTCTGAAAACCTCTCTGTTTAAAAGGCTGTTGAAAATACATTTTCATGTTTCAGGATTTCTGAGCTCCATTTTAAAGATAATAATAATAATAATAATAATAATAACAACAACAGAGTTGGAAGGGGCCTTGAAGGTCTTCTAGTCCAACCCCCTTCTTAGGCAGGAAACCCTATACTTCTTCAGACAGATGGTTATACAACATCCCCTTAAAAGCTTCCAGTGTTGGGACATTCACAACTTCTGGAGGCAAGCTGTTTCACTGATCAACTGTTCTGACTATCAGGAAATTTCTCTTTAGTTCTAAGTTACTTCTCTCCTTGTTTAGTTTCCACCCATTGCTTCTTGTGCTACCCTCAGGTACTTTGGAGAATAGGTTGACTCTTTGTGGCAACCCCTGAGATACTGGAAGACTGCTATCATGTCTCTCTTCGTCCTCCTTTTCATTAAACTAGCCATGCCCAGTTCTTGCAACCATTCTTATGTCACTTTTTTCACTGTTGTTGTCACTTTGAACAGTCACCAAATGGACTTTTTAAAATCAAGGACTACCTGTCTATGCAAAGGGATAATCTCAGACATAACATCATGTTTTAAGGGGGATTAAATTTGTTTGTGTTTTTTAATTTATTTATTTATTTATCGGATTTGTATGCTGTCCCTCTCCGAAGACTCAGATTGGCTCACAACATAACAAACAACAAGCATACATCACACTTGTTTGCCAGAAACTAGGGTCTAGTGACCCCAAGCCTGGCGGCATAGATGGGTTTTCAAGTTCTCATTGAAGGCAAGGAGGGTGGGGGCAGTACAAATCTCTGGGGGGAGCTGATTCCACAGGGCCAGGGCCCCCACAGAGAAGGCTCTTCCCCTAGGCCCCACCAAGCGACATTGTCTAATTGATGGGACCTGGAGAAGGCTGCCTCTGTGGGACCTGACCGCTTGTTGTCCTTATATAATAAGTTGTTCTTGTTATTTATATATTTTTCAGGGGAATGAAAAGTAGACCTCTCACAATGCTGTATTATCTTGGATTATCAGCTCAGTTCTTAGGATTCTACGAAAACAAATGTATATATACAGTGATACCTTGTCTTACAAACTTAATTGGTTCTTAGGGTGAAAAGTTTGTAAGACAAAACAATGTTTCCCATAGAAATCAATGGAAAAGTGATTAATGCGTGCAAGCCCAAAATTCACACCTTTTGCCAGCCGAAGCGCTCGTTTTTGCACTGCTGGGATTCCCCTGAGGCTCCCCTCCATGGGAAACCCCACCTCCGGACTTCCGTTGCCAGCAAAGCACCCATTTTTGCGCTGCTGGGATTCCCCTGCAGCATCACAAAAACATGGAAGTCCGGAGGTGGGGTTTCCCATGGAGGGGAGCTGCAGGAGAATCCCAGCAGTGCAAAAACGGGTGCTTCACTGGCAACGGAAGTCCGGAGGCGGGGCATCCCAGCGGCAGCGGTGGGTTTGTAAGGTGAAAATAGTTTGTAAGAAGAGGCAAAAAAATCTTAAACCCCAGGTTTGTATCTCGAAAGGTTTGTATGATGAGGCGTTTGTAAGATGAGGTATCACTGTATATATAAATGATGTAGTTCAAAGTGTTTCTTGATGTTTATTTAATTTGAATGGAAGAGATAAAACCGGAGGAGGCAAATGGAATGGCAGTATTCACAGCCATGGTGGGTTGCTACCTGTTTGCTCCAGTTCCAATGAACTAGTAGTGGCGGCGGCGGAATGCTCCGCCCACCCACCCGGATGTCATCACAAACAATCCGTGCATGCATCTCTGAACCGGTAGCAAAGGTAACATTACTGATTCATAGGCTATCCATCATGACAATGTCTATATCTCTTATCTCTTTAAAATAAACTACATATCTACATAAGATATGTCAACAGACTCAAGCTCAACCCGGATAAGACGGAGTGGCTGTGGGTTTTGCCTCCCAAGGACAATTCCATCTGTCCGTCCATTACCCTGGGGGGGCAATTATTGACCCCCTCAGAGAGGGTCCGCAACTTGGGCGTCCTCCTCGATCCACAGCTCACATTAGAAAAACATCTCTCAGCTGTGGCGAGGGGGGCGTTTGCCCACGTTCGCCTGGTGCACCAGTTGCGGCCCTATCTGGACCGGGACTCATTACTCACAGTCACTCATGCCCTCATCACCTCGAGGTTCGACTACTGTAATGCTCTCTACATGGGGCTACCTTTGAAAAGTGTTCGGAAACTTCAGATCGTGCAGAATGCAGCTGCGAGAGCAGTCATGGGCTTACCTAGGTATGCCCATGTTTCACCATCACTCCGCAGTCTGCATTGGTTGCCGATCAGTTTCCGGTCACAATTCAAAGTGTTGGTTATGACCTTTAAAGCCCTTCATGGCATTGGACCAGAATATCTCCAAGACTGCCTCCTGCCGCACGAATCCCAGCGACCGATCAGGTCCCACAGAGTGGGCCTTCTCCGGGTCCTGTCAACTAAACAATGTCGGTTGGTGAGCCCCAGGGGAAGAGCCTTCTCTGTGGTGGCATCGGCCCTCTGGAACCAACTCCCCCCGGAGATTAGAACTGCCCCTACTCTTCCTGCCTTCCGAAAACTCCTTAAAACCCACCTTTGCCATCAGGCATGGGGGAACTGAAACATCTTCCCCATGGCATGTTTAATTTATATATGGTATGATTGTGTGTATGTCTGTTAGTATATGGGGTCTTTTAAATCTTTTAATTTTAAATTTGTTAGATTATTTATGATTTGTTTCCACGTGTTGTGAGCCGCCCCGAGTCTTCGGAGAGGGGCGGCATACAAATCTAAGTAATAAATAATAAATAATAAAGAACAAAAGAAAAGCCCTGCTGAATCAGGCCACAGCCCATCGAGTCCAGCATTCTGTGTCACACAGTGGCCCACAAATTGTCCATGGGGATCTTGAGTAGAAAGAGAAGGCAAAAGCCTTCCTTTCCCTCGACCCCCAACAAAGGATACTCAAGGGAATCCTCAACCAATGTAGAGGCGGCACATGGACATCCATTTCAATAACCACCGATACACTTGGCATCCAAGGATCCGTCTAATCCTGCCTTGAAGCTATCAAGGCTGACAGCTGTCACAACCTCTTCTGGAAGGGAATTCCATAAACCAACGACCCTCTGGATGAAGAAATATTTCCCTTTATTTGTCTTCACTTTCTTACCTCTGAGGTTTAGGGAGTGTCCCCTCGTCCTAGCATTGTGTGAAAGAGAAAATATTTTTTCTCTATCCACCTTTTCTATCTCATGCATGATTTTATATACTTCGATCAAGTCAACCCTTAAATGCAATCTTTCAAGGCTGAAGAGACCAAGGCATTGTAACCTGGTATCCTAAGGGAGGTGCTCCATTTCCTTTATCATTCTTGTTGCCCTTTTTTTGCACCTTTTCCAGTTCCATTATATCCTTCTTGAGGTGCGGTGACCAGAACTGTACACAGTTATCTCTACATCTGTATGTCGAACACATAAATTAGCAAATTATGCAAATACATGTTACTTCCTTGGTGATGTATCTTCTTAGAGTCCAGGTTGGATATGAATTATTGGAAGTGTCAACCCCTAACCCCCAACATTTTCCCCTTAGACTATCCACGATTGATCTCGCCAGGTTCCTTAGAGGTCAGTAAGGGGCGTGCACAAGTGCACCAGTGTGCCTTCCGTCCCCTGTCCAATTGTCTCTCCTTATCTCATTTATCTTTTCTTCCTTTCAAATTTGTTCACCTATATTTTTATATCCTTTCTTCTATTCGTTTCTTTAGTTATATTACTACATATCTATTCTCTTCAATGTGTATTATGTATTGGACTAAATAAATAAAATAAAATAAAATAAAAGCGCAGTCCCAAATATATTTGGGGGTCACATGGCTTAGAATAACCCTGATGAAATTTAGTTGACTGGGAATAACATTTGCATGTTGCCCTGAAACATCATAGTTATGCTCTAAACGGCTGCCATGCTCACCTGCTTATTATACCCCTTAGCTTGGTTCTTAATGTGCCACCAGGAGAAAAACGCTCAGTTATTAATAGCTTTATTCTCTACTTTTATAGCTGACTTGGTGGGTTGTGACATTCTTCTTCCCAAATCTGAAAGTATAATCTCTCCATTTTGCAGCTCGCCAAAACATCACTTCTGTCTGCCCCTAGTCAACATTCATCACTATTTACACTTGGTTTTAATTACTTTCCGAACATCAGTTGCTCAGGCTAGATTTGAAACACAGACACTCGTCCTCATCCAAACAAAAGGGCTGGTAAAAATGCATATTGTGTGGAAAACACTGATTTTAATCGAGGCAACAATGTTTGGCTTACTGCCTTCGTAGTAAGGTGAAAAGCTTCAAGGTTTTTTTCTAGCTACAATAGCTATCTAAATAAATACAATTTGAGCTGCTTTCCCAACCCATCAAATATGTTTTACACATGTATGGGAAAGGCAAAACAATAATTTTCTTGGCCACTTGTTTTGTCCAAACTTCAGGATGAGATATCCAAAAGGTTTTGCATGTTTTTTTTTAATTCAGAAACCGAGACTGAACTATTTTTTTCCAAACATCCGTGTGCAAAAACAGCCATCGATTTTTGGAGAGATTTGGGGCAAGAAATGAAGCTTTTGGGAGAGCGATTTTTGGAGAGGTTTGGGGCAAGATACGAAGCTTTTTGGGGAGCGATATTTGGAGAGGTTTGGGGCAAGATACGAAGCTTTGGGGGAGCGATATTTGGAGAGGTTTGGGGCAAGGTACAAAGCTTTTGGGGAAGCGATATTTGGAGAGGTTTGGGGCAAGATACGAAGCTTTGGGGGAGCGATATTTGGAGAGGTTTGGGGCAAGGTACAAAGCTTTTGGGGAGCGATATTTGGAGAGGTTTGGGGCAAGGTACAAAGCTTTTGGGGAAGCGATATTTGGAGAGGTTTGGGGCAAGATACGAAGTGAAAAGTCTGGACTCCGGTAGTCTTGAATCAAACTGGTTTATTCATGGCAAGGGAGAATACAAACACTGGAACGGTAGAATTGCCGGAATGAGGGCAACGGCTAACCCGTTGCCCTTTTATACTCTTTTTTTTACGCGGGCTTTTATCAACTGACACACATTTAACTTTCGCGGCTATTTTCTGAATAGCCGCGTCTTAACCAATCGCAGATTTTCTGCGAATATTTTTAAACAAACACAACACCCCTCCCTCTTTGGCTGAGACCATGATTACGTGTTAATCCACGTCACATAGTCCTGCAAGCGGATTGGTGGTTTCACAGATCTCTGGGACCTGCGCAGTTCATTTTGCTGGGAGCTGCTTGCCTGGACGGCTGGCTCCGTTGCTCCGCTAAGGCTAGTCTCTGACGGGCCTGGTTGCGATGATGCATTTTGATCTTCGCCAGCCGCCAGGGGCAACAAGCAGCCATCGCTGGAGTCTCGAGGTGGTTCTGGTAAGTCCTCTATTGGTTTGTCTACAGTAGGTAAAATGTCTGAGTTAGTCTTCATTCTTTTTCGTAGTTGGTCGACATGCCGATGCCAACTGCGCCCATCTGTTAATATTACAACGTATGTTTTTAAACCTGTTTTATCCAATACTGTGCCATCTTTCCACTTATCGTTTGAGTCATAGTCTTTGGCATAAATTAAATCCCCGATGTTAAACTGTCTCTCACTTTGTATTTTTATTTCTTTTTGGTCATTCTGGTAATTTGGGTGAATTCTGTCTAATTTAGAACGAAGGTTTCTGCCCATTAAAAGTTCTGCCGGGCTTTTGTTTGTTGACGCTGACGGCGTAATATGCTGAATAGTTAAAAATTCATCAATTTGTTGTTGCCAATCTCCTAGTGGTGCTTTGTTTAATGCTTCCTTTGTGGTTCTAACCATTCGTTCTGCTTGCCCATTAGCTTGGGCAAAATGAGGTGGAGTGAGCACATGTTTTATGCCCTGGTCTGCAAGAAATAGTTCCATTTGACGGGCTGTTAACTGAGGCCCGTTGTCAGATACCAAAATATCTGGAATACCATGTGTGGCAAACATTTTCCTTAATGCCTTTATAGTTGCACTAGTAGTTGTGGATGCCATGAGTTCAATTTCCAGCCACTTGGAGTATGCATCCACAACCAGTAAAAAGGATTGGCCCCTGATTGGTCCTGCAAAGTCAATATGTATTCTAGACCAGGGCCCTCTTGGTGTTGGCCACTCTGATGGTGTAACTTTTGGTGGGTTGGGTCTTGTTCTCTGGCAGGGTATACAACCACCCACCCATGACTCTATGTCCTTGTCCAAACCTGGCCACCATAAATGACTTCTGGCAATAGTTTTCATTTTGACTATTCCTGGGTGACCTATATGCAATAACTGCAATGCTTGCTTCTGTAAGGCTTTTGGAATAACCACCCTGTCTCCCCACAATATACAATCTTTTAACACATTTAATTCAAACTGTCTATTCTTAAAAGGTTGAAATTGGTTTGGTTGTTGTTCAATTGGCCATCCCTTTAATATCCATTGTTTAATATATTTCAAGATTGGATCTACTTGTGTCTGATTGGCTATTTCTGTTGCTGTTAATAACGTTTGTTTACTAGATTCAATTAATAAAACGCTTGAGGCAGGGGCTGGATCATTGACTAATTCTGTTTGGGGGCACCTGCTTAATGCATCAGCATTTCCTATGTCTTTCCCCCCCCTGTGGATTAATGTATAATTATAAGCGGCTAGAAAAATAGTCCAGCGAGTCATGCGAGGAGAAAGAAAGGCGGGAGTTTGTTTGTTTCCCGCCAAAATGCCTAAAAGCGGTTTATGGTCGGTGATTAATGTAAAGGGCCGACCACAAAGGTAATAATGAAAACGTTTAACTCCAGCGACAAGGGCTAACGCCTCCTTGTCGAGCTGGGAGTAATTCCTTTCAGCTGCCGAAAGAGTTTTAGAATAATAGGCTATTGGGGCTTCTGTGCCGTCCGGAAAGTTATGGCTGAGGACGGCTCCTATGCCGAACGGTGAAGCGTCGCAGGTAAGGGATAAGGGCATAGCTACATTATATTGCACTAGGACACTATTGGAGGAAAGTAAATTTTTTACTGCTTGGAAAGCGGCTTGTTCTTTTGGTCCCCACGTCCAGGCAGAGTCTTTCTTTAGGAGGTTATGAAGCGGTTCTGCCACCGTCGCTTTCTGTTTAAGAAAGACGGAATAAAAGTTAAGGAGTCCTAGGAATGCTTGTAAGTCTGTCTTATCTGAAGGGGTGGGGGCATTCCTTATGGCATCAACTTTGTCATTTGTGGGGTGAATCCCAAAACGATCTATTGTAAACCCCAAGAATTCAACTTTGGGCACAGCCCAAGAACATTTGTCTGCTTTCAAATGGAGTCCTGTTTCTTTAAATTTGGTCAAAACGCGCCTGATTCTGTCCCATAACTCAGATTTGGATGTGGCTGATATTAATACGTCGTCGAAATATGGAACGACCCCAGGAATATTATTTAAAATGCGTTCCATCAAACCCTGAAAGATACCTGGGGCAGTAGAGACTCCAAACTGGAGCCGGGTGCATTTAAAGGCACCTCTATGAGTTACGATTGTCTGGGCTTCAGAGGTGTCTTGATCTACGGTGAGCTGTTGATATGCCTGTGCCAGGTCCAACTTCGCGAAGATGGACCCATTTCCTAATGTGTGCAAGAGTTGTTGCACTACTGGGATTGGATAGGCATTATGCTGTAGTGCTTTATTAATCGTGGCTTTATAATCTGCGCAAATTCTAATAGAGCCATCCGGCTTAACGGGCGTTACAATAGGAGTTTCCCATTTAGCGTGGTCAGTGGGAACCAAAATGCCCTGAGCTATTAATTTGTCCAATTGTTCATCCACTTTAGGCAAAAGTGGAATGGGTATTCTGCGGGGCTTTAATCGGATGGGCGAAATATTTGGGTCCAAATTAAACGAAATGGGGCTGCCTGTATATTTACCCAGAGCGCTAGAGAAAACTTCGGGAAATTCTTTCAATAAATCATTTGGGTCAAAAGAGTCACATACATTGTTAACCCCTGAAATTTCAATACCTAAAGGTTGTAACCATCGAAGTCCCAGTAATGAGTGTTTAGGACCGTCAACCACTAACAGAGGTAAAAACCCTTGAAATTTTTTAAACGCAATAGGAACATTTAAGCATCCTAACACTGGAATTGAATGGCCCTGAAAGTCACTCAAACCCGGTTCCCACGGTTGCAAGTCAGTTTGTTTTACACGAGGTAAATATAATTTAAGTTTTTCCCAAGGCATTATGGAATGTCTGGACCCGGTGTCTAACTCCATTTGGCAGGGGTGGCCGTTGAGGAACAGAGAAACAAATAGCTTGTTTTCCGCAGCGGGAAAATTGCAGTTTACGGAAGAAGGGGAGTTACCTCGTTGGTTAGAAGAGGACGAGTTATCAGCCGGGCGGGAAACGTTGCGCGAAAACGGTGGTCGTCGATTCCTCGGTGAAAAATAGGGACGTTGGTTTTGTTGAGTTGCTGGAGTTGGGTTGGCGGCGCGGCAGACTTCGGCGATGTGGCCGCGGCGCTGGCAACGGCGGCAGTAGGCGTCCTTGAAATGGCAGCGAAAACGAGGGTGGTTTCCGTTGCAGCCGGCACATCTGTCTGCACGGGAGGCTTCTTTGGCGTCGTGGTCGGAGGCTCTTCGGATTTGGAGACAGGCGTCGTCTGGAGTAGCGGATTCTGAGTGTTTTTCATCAGAATGGCAGGCGTGCCAAGGCGATTCATCAGGAATGTGATGAACGGTTGAGGTTGCGCGTTTAATTTCGGCAACAGATGTTTCAGATACCTCGGAGGCTTTTGCTGCCTTAAGAATGTCTTGGAGAGAGGCATCCTCATCAACTAAGTATTTCTTCTGGAGCGTGATATTGGTGAGACCGAAAATAAGGCGGTCGATGAGCTGTTCCTCTGGATCCTTGTATTTGCACTTCGGGAGGAGTGCGCGTAGGCGAGTTATGAAATCGTTGGTGGATTCTCCGTCCGCTTGCTTCATCTGAGCGAATTGATGGCGGTATACGCGGACAGGAGTCGTCGGCTGATAATGGGCGGCAAGTTTTGCTTGTAGAGTTGACCATGCGACGGTCTCCAGGGTGTCTGGGTCAACGAGTGTAGAGGCTAGGCTGTAGACTTCTGTGCCGCAATAAGCGAGGAATATAGCTTTCTTCCTCTCGTCATCGGCGTCATGTAGGTTGCTCGCTTTCAAGAAAAATGTAAATTTGGACATATATGAGGTCCAAGCTTCCGTCTCGGAGTTGAATACGGGCGGCGGTGGAGCCATGGCCGAGTTCATGGCTGCGTTAGCGGGAGTTCGACCTCCTCGTCGCCACTGAAAAGTCTGGACTCCGGTAGTCTTGAATCAAACTGGTTTATTCATGGCAAGGGAGAATACAAACACTGGAACGGTAGAATTGCCGGAATGAGGGCAACGGCTAACCCGTTGCCCTTTTATACTCTTTTTTTTACGCGGGCTTTTATCAACTGACACACATTTAACTTTCGCGGCTATTTTCTGAATAGCCGCGTCTTAACCAATCGCAGATTTTCTGCGAATATTTTTAAACAAACACAACACGAAGCTTTGGGGGAGCGATATTTGGAGAGGTTTGGGGCAAGATACGAAGCTTTTTGGGGAGCGATATTTGGAGAGGTTTGGGGCAAGATACAAAGCTTTTGGGGGAGTGATATTTGGAGAGGTTTGGGGCAAGATACAAAACTTTTGGGGGAGCGATATTTGGAGAGATTTGGGGCAAGAAATGAAGCTTTTGGGAGAGTGATTTTTGAAGAGATTTGGGTCAAGATACAAAGCTTTTGGGGGAGCAATTTTTGGAGAGATTTGGGGCAAGATACAAAGCTTTGGGGGGAGTGATATTTGGAGAGATTTGGGGCAAGATGCCAAGCTTTTGGACTGGTGATTTTAACAGTGAGATGGGGTGAAGGAAGCGGCAGGCTAGGGGGGATTTTGGCAGCAGGATGGGGTGGCTGTGGGGAGCAGAGGAAGTGGAGGGCTAGAGGGAAAAGTGGCAGGGAAATGGGGCAGCCTTGGTGTTCCCTGCCTCAGGTGCAAGCAAAAGGAGGCGGGGAATTCCGGCGGGGAATTCCCATGCAAGCAAATGGGAAATCCCCGTGGTGACAGTCACAAGGCAGGGGAATCCCTTTGCAGTCAGATAGCTCATGCGCAGTAGGAGAGCCCATGGACCCGGGCTCAGGTTCGTAAGACGGTGTTCTGTCTGGGTTCCCCCAGACTTCAACACCAACTGGAAAAAACAGCCAGACACTCTGGTAAAAGCCAAAAGTATTTTATAGCTGGAAAAAATAAACACAGAGGAAAACCTGTTCTTCCCAACAGACAGGCTATAATACGTTACAGCAGAGTCCTGATGTCCAGACAATACAGCAAGCTTCTTGCTGGCACCCACCCCCCCCAAGGTTTCAATAGTCAAAGGCACAAACCAGGATTCCAAGACGCCCAAAGTTCACAGCCAGGTCCCAAGACTCTCAAAGATAAAACTCCACAAGCCAGGAAGGGTGGGTCTGCCTTTTAGCCTTTCCAAAGAGCACCACACCCAAACCCAGCTGTTGCCTCTTTAATGCTGAAAGTACTTAGCCAATTGCTCCCTTCTCTGAGTAGCTCTTCTCTGTCGCAGATCAATTATGGCTTGTGCATTTTCCTCTAAGGAATCCAGGCTGCTTGCTGGGGAGAGCTCCCTCTGGTGGGACTCTGGCTGTCCTCCCTCTTCTTCAGCCTGGGATTCCTCCTCCTCGTCGGCCTGCACCTCCTGTTCCTCAGCCTCTCCCTCTGAGCTGGAAACCGACAGAAGATCAGCCGTTCCCTGAGGGACCTCAGACGGAACCACAACAGACGGAAAGGGTTTTTAAGACAAGGCAAAGAAATCTTAAACCCCAGGTTCGTATCTTGAAAAGTTCGTATGACGACGGGTTTGTAAGACGAAGTATCACTGTATTCAGAAATCATTGCTTTCTCTAAATGTAAAATAAAATAAAATAAAAATAAAAATCAAGCGACAGTCTGGAGAGGCTTTAAGTTTGATTGACAAAGTTCCCATTGCCACCTCGGAAAAATGTAAATACCGTCCTACCAGTCAATGACTACTTCAGCTTCAACCACAACAACACAAGAGCACGCAACAGATTCAAACTTAATACGAACCGCTCCAAACCTGACTGTAAAAAATATGATTTCAACAATCGAGTTATCGAAGCGTGGAACTCATTGCCGGACTCAATTGTGTCAACCCCTAACCCCCAACATTTCTTCCTTGGACTCTCCACGATTGACCTCTCCAGGTTCCTAAGAGGCCAGTAAGGGGCAAACATAAGTGCACTGGAGTGCCTTTCGTCCCCTGTCCAATATTCTTTCCTTTCTCTCACTTATCATTTATATTTTCTTTCTTTCATATATCCTCTCTTCTAAGTTCACTTTAACCTTATATATATTACTACATGTCTATTTTTCTTCCTATGTATTTGTGTATTGGACAAATGAATAAATAAAAATAAAATAAACTTCTGAATAAACTTAATCTCCTCCAAACTGCTGGTATGACGTGATATCTAACCATAGAAATGTCTGCTATTTAACTGCCTCCCTTGCATTCCTTTGCTCTCATTTAATTATATTTTTAGGAATAACCAGCCTGGTAGCAGAAGGGGCTCCAAATTATCATAAGAGATACAATCAAATCAGCAGAATGTATTGATAGTAGGGGAATTTTAAAAAGCGAGATGAGAATAATTTGCTCTTATTTAATATGTTGGAAACATTCTTCTATTTAACTGGAAGGCTTCTATATTCATCCACTTGACAATTTCTTTTATCTATGTATGTTGTAATCAGTTGTAGATAAGAAACTGAGCTTTATCCAAGAATACCATCCTGCCATTGATTAATAAAATGGAAATCTACAGAAAATGTTTCACATATTCAAGGATTCCCCTGGTATAGCAAAGTATTTGACTTCGAAAATTAATAGGAAAAAGAAAATGAATCCCCTATTTCCTGGTTTAACAATAATTCACAAGTTTCAAGGTTCCATTAAACTTCCCTGGGAAGATAGAAGAAATAGAAAAAAGAGGCCAGATAAAGGAAATGAACCTGCTTAAACCCTTTGACTGGACCAATACTGAACAATGATGGAAATTTTATTATCTGAATAGTCAGAAAGTTACAAAAAGAAAAGAAAAAAATCCCACTAGCAGTTCCACACTTTTTCCTCCTCCGGAGATCCTACAAAATTGTGTTAATCTTGAAGATACCCTCACACCAGTGGTCAAACAGGTTCTGTTTGTCACAAGATGAGTCAGTTGGCATCATTAGATGATGATGATGATGATGATGATGATGATGATGATGATGATGATGATGATTAATATTTATTATTATTATTATTATTATTATTATTATTATTATTATTATTATTATTATTATTATTATTATTATTATGTCAGTACAACACAGAAAACGAGATCACTATGCTGGATTTCGTATTTCATCACCAGTCGGGCGCTTCCCAAGCACCTAGGACTGCATGATGTAGCGGCGAATTATGTTTGCCAATCCCAGTAAAGCGGCCTTTTGCAATTGACAGATGGAGATTTTGTCAATTCCAATGGTTTTCAAATGTCCACTGAGATCCTTTGGCACTGCACCCTGCATGCCAAGTACCACTGGGACCACTTTCACGGGCTTATGCCAGAGTCGTTGCAGCTCGATTTTTAGATCTTCATATTTCACTAATTTCTCTAGCTGCTTCTCCTCAATTCTGCTGCCTCCTGGGATTGCGATGTCGATGATCCGTAACTATCATGGTAACTATAGTGAAATAAAGTTACAAGGATGAAGCCAATGTGGGAAGATGAATGCTTATACAACATGGTGAGGACCTGTACAAGTGAAAGGTGTATGTATGTATGTATGTATGTATGTATGTATGTATGTATGTATGTATATATGTTATTATTTTACTTTATTTTATTTTACTTCACTTCACTTCATTTCATTTATAAGCCACCCAACTCCAAATGGACTTCAGTGAAGAGCTACAACAATTTTTACCACCACACTGTGGGCGTGGCTTATTGTGTGGGTGTGACTAGATGGGCATGTAACTGGGTAGGACTGGCTGGCTGGCCATGTGACCAGATGGGAGTGGCTTGACAATCATGTAACCAAGGGTGGCTTAAAGGTCATGTGACTGGGTGGCTTCAAATAGATAAGGTTTAAAATAAGTGCTTTGACTCTTTACTCAGTTGATTAAGTCACATTATTTGAATAACCACAAAACGGACAAATGACAGACTGCATTTTTTGCTGAGGAGCACAGTAACATTTTAAGGTTTTGTACTGAACCCACAAGGTTCAATATGATAACAGATTAGGCAAGTAGCTCAATTTTCTTTAATTGCTATAAAAGTTCATTCTAGATAATGATTAAAATGATTAAAGCATTGATGGGTAAAAGCATACTATTTAATTATGTCCTATTTTAAAAGTACTTAAGGATCATACTAAGGTACCAGAGAAGGAAGAACAATTAAAAAAAACATATTAAGTATTCAATAAATAACACATAAACTTACTACCCCCACTGTATTCCCCTCACACCCCTGTGGGGACAGCAGCCCATTACTGCCCTTGCTAAAATTTTTGAAGCCCACCCCTGGAGGGAACCATTGCAGAGGAATCTCTAAGTTGCTTGAATATTTCACCTTGTAGATGATTTTTAGAGCAAACATTTGCTGGAAAACCCAGCTGGCTACCATAGTCAGTAAACAACCGATATGACATGAAGATGAGAGAACCACTTAATTTAGTTTTCTTCTCTGTTTGCTCTCTCCATTTTGATTTCCAGTGGAATGGAAGGACATAAACAAATGAGAAGAAAGCAACCTATTCTGGACAGTCAGATAGGATATTCAAGATGACACATTGTCCAACCTTGACAGCTGCAAGATTTCAATGCAACATTTATGAAATGATTTGTGGCTGGGGAATTCTGGGAGTTGAAGTGCACAAGTCTTAACATTGCCAAGGTTGGACACTCCTGATTTAAAGCAAAAATATTGAATCTTTTCAAAGGCCAAGGGCCAATTTAGCTCTTTAAGTGACATGTTAAGAGCAGCTTTATTTATTTATATTTTATTTTATTTTATTTTATTTTATTTTATTTTATTTTATTTTATTTTATTTTATTTTATTTTATTTTATTTTATTTTATTTTATTTTATTTTATTTTATTTTATTTTATTTTATTTTATTTTATTTTATTTTATTTTATTTTATTTTATTTTATTTTATTTTATTTTATTTTATTTTATTTTATTTTATTTTATTTTATTTTATTTTATTTTATTTTATTTTATTTTATTTTATTTTATTTTATTTTATTTTATTTTGTCCAATACATAATACACATTGAAGAGAACAGATAGAATAGAAAAGAATAGAATAGAATAGAATAGAATTTTTATTGGCCAAGTGTGATTGGACACACAAGGAATTTGTCTTAATGTGTAATAATATAAATAAAGAAAAGAATAGAAGAAAAGATACAAAAGTATAGGTGAACATATTTGAAAGGAAGAAAAGATAAAGGAGATAAGGAGAGACAATTGGACAGGGGACGGAAGGCACACTGGTGCACTTATGCACGCCCCTTACTGACCTCTAAGGAACCTGGAGAGGTCAATCGTGCATAGTCTAAGGGAAAAATGTTGGGGGTTAGGGGTTGACACTACTGAGTCAGGTAATGATTTCCACGCTTCGACAAATCGGTTGCTGGAGTTGTATTTTTTACAGTCAAGTTTGGAGCAGTTAATATTAAGTTTGAATCTGTTGCGTGCTCTTGTGTTGTTGCGGTTGAAGCTGAAGTAGTCATTGACAGGTAGAACGTTGCAGCATATGATCTTGTGGGCAATACTTAGATTGTGTTTTAGGCGACGTAGTTCTAAAGCTTTGGGGTAGTACCGGTACGGCCCAGATCCATGAACCAGTAGTGGCAGTGGCAGGCACAAGCATCCGTGCAAATCAGTAGCGATGGGATTTACAATCCATTACTGGTTGGGAGGGTTGAGTATTGGACAGGATCCAAAGACAGCAGTGGGAAGAATCGAGTAGACTGCATTTGATTTATATCCACAGCTAAAGAAAAATTAATTCATCCAATGGTGATTGCTTTCCAAGGATTGAACCACGTTCCCCATAGCCCTGGTTAAAATCTAAAATTCAACCATGCGGAGATTTTGCGTTCAAATCTTGTATTTCTATGATCGACTTTCCAGAGTAAAACTTAACACATTTTGTAATAGAATACACCAGCCTGTGTTGTGGTTAGCTCTGGCCCAGTTCCTGCCCCAAGGACTGTGGATGTGGGGGAGACATCCACATGCTGCAGGTCTGTTTTGCCCCCGGTGGAATCTACTGATGAAGGCTCCTCTGACCAAGAAGACATGAGTGACAGGGAGGAGGAGAGTGTGGCAGACAGCTCAGAAGGAGATCAATTATCTAGCTCCTTCTTGGATTCAGAACAAGAGTTAATGATACAGCCACGCATGCGGAGAGCGATGCATAGGCAACAACAACTGAGAGTTTATTATCAAAGAAAATGAGGCCACCTGTGGTTGGGTGGGGCTGTGGTAATTAGTGAGGTTGCTATAAATAGCAGCCTGTGGGTTTGGCCATTGTGAAGGATTATCTGATCGTTGTGTTTCGTGACTGCTTTACTGACTTGGACCTTTTGTGTGCTGATTTTTCCCCGCTTTGAAACTAAACCAGGACAAAGTGTGTTTCACTTTGTGAAAAAAGAAGGACTGTGAATTGCCTCACAGCTGCAAGCTAAGTATCACAGAACTGATAAGGGACTTGTACAAAGTGCTCTTTGTTATACCTAAAGAGGGCTTGGTTTAAGTGAATTTTCATTATAAAGAACATTGTTTTGAATTTTAAAACGTGTGTGTGTCTGAAATTGTATCTGTGCATTTTTGGGAGGATTCTACCAGAGAGCTCGACAGAACAGCCTGTATTACAGGATCATAAAATGGAAGAATATTTTTTTCATAAACAAACAAACAAATGAAACAAAATAAAATAAATCCTTCATTAGTCTTTGTCTGTATTGTTATTATCAAATTTATCATCAGCTTTATTTCCCGCCCATCTCACGCGTCTAAGTGACATTTTTACAAAATTCACAGAAGCTTTGATTGTGAAAATTGCTGTTGCTATTTTACAACTATCAGATACCATTTCCATGTGAAAATGCATTTCCCCCCCACTGCTCCCCCCACAAGATGCAAACTTGTTAATTCAGATCTATTAAATCATTTCAGTGTGATTATACCTGGTTTTCATCAATGAACAGCTGCCGAGAAACAGCTCAATGGAGGATGCATTAGGTGAATTATTTGGGGTTCGGGGGAGGGGGGGCAATGCAATGGACTTTCTTTGTTTGCAAAATATTAAAATCAGGGGTGGATTCTACTTACCTTCCCCACTGGTTTGCATTGCAACAGAAGTATATATTTTGCGTGCATGCCTTCCCAGAAATGACCCACTGTGCATGCCCAATACTCAGTGAAGGGCTGCAAAACATTTTGCTGCCACACTGTGGGTGTGGCTTATTTTGTGGGTGTGGCTTGCTGGCCATGTGACCATGTGGGAGTGGCTTGACGATCATGTGACCAGGGGGTGGTTTAAAGGTCATGTGACTGGCTTAAAATTGGCCAACTTGACGTCACTCATGTCAAGGGTTTGGGTTAGGGTTAGGCCTCCCCTCACCCCAAAGTGATACAATTTCCCTCTCTATTTACTATTACTGAACATCCAAAATGTACTATTTAATTCTATGTATATATGCCATATGTGTACATGCATACTACACACAGGCACACAAAAATATACATTATTTATGGGTGAACAGGCGGTAGGGAAAGCAAGTAGGGTGCTTGGCTGCATAGCTAGTGGTATAACAAGCAGGAAGAGGGAGATATATAGAGTGCTGGTGAGACCACATTTGGAATACTGTGTTCAGTTCTGGAGACCTAACCTACAAAAAGATATTGACAAAATTGAACGGGTCCAAAGACGGGCTACAAGAATGGTGGAAGGTTTTAAGCATAAAACGTATCAGGAAAGACTTAATGAACTCAATCTGTATAGTCTGGAGGACAGAAGGAAAAGGGGGAACATGATCGAAACATTTAAATATGTTAAAGGGTTAAATAAGGTCCAGGAGGGAAGTGTTTTTAATAGGAAAGTGAACACAAGAACAAGGGGACACAATCTGAAGTTAGCTGGGGGAAAGATCAAAAGCAACATGACAAAATATTATTTTACTGAAAGAGTAGTAGATCCTTGGAACAAACTTCCAGCAGACGTGGTTGATAAATGCACAGTAACTGAATTTAAACATGCCTAGGATAAACATATATCCATCCTAAGATAAAATACAGAAAATTGTTTAAGGGCAGACAACATGGATCATGAGGTCTTTTTCTGCCGTCAGTCTTCTATGTTTCTATGTTTCTATTTACTATATAAACTGTACGTGTATGTACACACACAAGCATACACAGCTCTTCTAAAATTATACACATTCAACATCATTTACTGCAATAGGAAAACCATACCCAGAATCCGGAAGGGAAGAAAAGAAAAAAAAATCATTTTTTTTCTACCAGGTCTGCGTACCTGACCAATTTTTTTCTACCGGTTCTGCATACCTGACCGTACCTGTAGGAGCCCATCACTGCCAGTACTATAAAAACAAGACAGTAGCAACCACACTGCCACTGAGAGAACCGGCTCACAACCAGCGAATCAGCCTGGGTCGCTGCTGGGTTCTGTGACCCAGGCCACCAAGTTACTACCAGTTCTATAGAACCAGGCCGAGCCCACCTTTGATTAAAATGCAAGACAATGATGTTGAGCCATATATTTAAAGGCAAAACATCTATCTCGGCTTGTACAAATGCTCTTAACTGCTGCTGTCTTTGCTATTTCATCTCCCCCTACTTCTCCTCCCATTTAATCAGACATTATTTTTTTTCTAAATCGAGTCCCCCAGGACAAGAGAGGAAAATGATGAGGGTGTAGCATATAAATACAGAAGTGGAGCGTGTGTTTTATAAGTAACTCTGCTCAGAGATCAAGCAAAGTGTCACTGTCTATATCCATCAGAAAAGAATCAATGTACAGTAATTATATTTGTAGTATCAATTCAAGTCATTATTCTAATACAGACCAGCGGACCCACAAGAACAATTTACAAATGATCTGGTGGTATTTATTGCTTAACTCTTTCTTGATCTAAGAAAAGGATCCCTACGTTTTCTTGTAGGGAAAGAAAATGGACCTATGTTGAACAGAATCAAGGTGTGACATGACAGTGTCTATATCACTCTAATAATATTGGATTCTCAGCATGCATTCAAACACACACACATATACACGAGCACACACAATCTGTTTCCTCGACAGGCTGTGAATAAAAGAAAGGAACTCCGGATTTCACCAGACTATCCAAGTCTGCAGGGAATGTATTGGATCAATCATTTTTACCGAGCCCCATAGCTCCATCCAACTGCATAATCCAATTTCAGATCCCTGCTATTTTAAGATGGAAACATCTGAAAACTCTACAGTAAGTAGAAAATGAACTTCACATGCTTAAAAAAAGGAAGGAAGAAAATAAAAGAAAGCCCCACACTGCCCAGTGGCTACCATACGACCACAAATTATGCATTGTAAAGATTGCTTGGAGGTGGGTGATGCTTCTAATTATTATTATTATTATTATTATTATTATTATTATTATTATTATTATTATTATTATTAATTAGATTTGTATGCCGCCCCTCTCTGTAGACTCGGGGCGGCTCACAACACAATAAAACAATTCGTAAAAAATCTAATAATTTTAAAAACATTAAAAAAAAAAAACATTATGGTACAAACATACCATACATAAATTGTATAGGCCTGGGGGAGATATCTCAGTTCCCCCATGCCTGTTGGCAAAGGTGGGTTTTAAAGAGTTTACGAAAGGCAAGGAGGGTGGGGGCAGTTCTAATGTACGGTGGGAGCTGGTTCCAGAGAGTTGGGGCCACCACAGAGAAGGCTCTTCCCCTGGGACCCAATAAACAACATTGTTTAGTTGATGGGACCTGGAGAAGGCCAACTCTGTGGGAACTATTCGGCCGCTGGGATTCGTGCGGCAGGAGGCGGTCCCGGAGATAGTTTACTGTTGTTTTGAATTGCCCAGAGTTGTGCCTTCACATTTGGGCAGCCAAACATATCTTTTACATACGCAGATAATAAATTATCCACCCCCTGCTGACCTTAATCCTTACAAAACCACTCTGAACACCTCCACATCCAACCAATCCCTGAAAGCTTGTCCTCCCTCTTGGGAACAGCCACAAAGATAGCTTCCACCCACCACTTGAAGTGGGTGGAATTCTCAATTTTCCTCTGTTAATCCGAGGGAAAAGCCTCTAGATGTCAAACATGCTACTTTCACTTCCTCAATATCAGTTTATTTATTTATTTATTTTCTTCCTAAGATGTCTGGGGCAAAGTTTTCCTCTGTTCTATTTCTCTCTTGACTTTCCACATGTACTCTCACAGTGTGGCACCAACGTGGAGCGTGAGATGCTATTAATAAACGGTCTAACGGGCAGATGGAGAACACTTCACAAAAGATCATTTGGCATCAAAATATATTTCCATTTCACAGGGCTCCCAGAATCCAATCGCTAACTGTTTTCATGCTTAGCTGATAAGCAGTGGAGAAGAGAGAATATACATACATACATACATACATATATGTATACCGGACCAGAATATCTCCGGGACTGCCTTCTACCACACAAATCCCAGCGACCAGTTAGGTCTCACAGAGTTGGCCTTCTCCGGGTCCCATCAACTAAACAATGTCATTTGGCGGGACCCAGGGGAAGAGCCTTCTCTGTGGTGGCCCCGAACTCCCCCCAGATATCAGAGTTGCCCCCACCCTCCTTGCCTTTCGTAAGCTCCTTAAAATCTACCTCTGTCGTCAGGCATGGGGGAATTGAGACTTTCCCTTCCCCCTAGGCTTATAAAATATATGCATGGTATGTCAGTATGTATGATTGGTTTCTTAAATTGGGTTTTTTAAAAATTAACTTAAATATTAGATTTGTTTACATTGTATTATTATTGCTGTTAGCTGCCCCAAGTCTGCCCCAAATCTGATAAATAAATAAATAAATAAATAAATAAATAAATAAATAAATAAATAAATAAATAAATAAATAAATAAATAAATAAATAAATAAATAAATAAATAAATAAATAAATAAATAAATAAATAAATAAATAAATAAATAATTCATAGCCATACCCGTACTGGGATTTGAGGATGAGGCCGGAACAGCTGATGAGGCCAGAACAAGGCTGAAATAGTGCTATCCTAGTCTCCCTAAATTTTTAAACAATCAGCAAAAACATGTGATATGTACAGAATATAGTTTGTCAGCTATGAATAAATTAACTGCCTTGAAATGGCCCTGGGTTGGGCCTAGAGGCAAAAAGGAGCTGTGACGTTCCTTCAAATATACCAGGGTGATCCGCCAGAAAAGAAAACACACAAACACACACACATATTTGGCCTTGGGTTCTAGAAGGAGTGGGGCGTCGTCTGACTTCTGGTTTGGAATTACAATAAGAGCCCTCACCTTCTTCCTCCCAGTTTGAACATGGGTGCAACGAAAGCTGGAAGGAACAACCACTCCTCAAAAAAGGAAAATATGCCTTTACAGAAAATTATAGACAGGTTATAATCAGTGTTCCCTCTAATTTTTGGGGGGAGTGGGCGGAAAAGTATAGTGTCTGAGCGGCAGTCCCTTCAGGACTGGGCAGCACAGAAATAATAAATAAATAAACAAACAAACAAACAAACAAACAAATAAAAAACCCACCCTGTTTTGCCTCAGAGAATTTCAAAATAAAATACTGTACTGTGTGTCTATAACAGTGAGCTCATAATAGGGCAACTCTATCAATATCAAAATGCCACTTAATTAGTTGAGCTAGTTTCAAACTAGATTTTGATTTTCTTTCTCTCTTCCTTACTCCCATTCTTTTTCTTTCTCTTTTCCTTCCTCTCTTTTTTCTCTCTCTTCCTCTCTCTTCCTCTCTCTCTCCTTCCCTCTCACTCTTTCCCTCTCGGCTTCTGGGCAGGTTTGGAAAACTCTGAATTGATGATGATTTTTAAGTGAGCGATTGCTCACTGCTCAGCTTAGAGGGAACTATGGTTATAATGGTCCAACGGTCTGAGCAACACAACATAATGATATTCAATGCTTTGCAACCAACCACATTTTACAGCATGCATTATACACATGGACTTTCTCTTGTTCTAGATCAGGCATGTCCAAGCTTTTGGCTTCCCCGGACTTCATTGAGTAAAGAGAAAATACAGTATCTTGGGCTGCATTTAAATATATAAAACATGGTAAATGTATATAAATGCACATAATAACGTTAAAAGTTTACGATCTTGTGGGGCTGAAGTACTAGCTGGCCACACGTAGTCCACAAGTTGGACACCACTTGTCTAGACCAACCCTAACTTCCAGTAATAAAAACAATGATTTGTCAATAGATAATTTGAAACTCCAAGGTGACCATTAAAAGATGTTAGCACTCAATGTATTTTTAATATACACAATAATATATATAATAATAATGAATGGATCTCAACCATCAATAGCAAGAGTAACTTCAACATATAGAATCTCATTTGTTTGCAGGGGGGGGGAGATAAGGAAAGTTTCTTCGACAAGCTCCATTACTTATTTGTGCAAACAATCTAGCTACTTCATCTTCTCCACACCCTTATATGAATAGTATAGTATAGTATAGTATAGTATAGTATAGTATAGTATAGTATAGTACAGTACAGTATAATAATATAATATAATATAATATAATATAATATAATATAATATAATATAATATAATATAATATAATATAATATAATATAATATAATATAATATAATATAATATAATATAATATAATATAATATAATATAATATAATATAATATAATATAATATAATATAATATAATATAATATAATATAATATAATATAATATAATATAATATAATATAATATAATATAATATAATATAATATAATATAATATAATATAATATAATATAATATAATGCAAATTGTCCTAAAAACTTGAGTTCCAGGTATAGTTATAGATGAAGAAACAATAGATATCAGAATTTCCAGAGTATTTCAAAATGTTATTATACTAAGATTTCATCAGCCCCGGATGACATAGTCAGAGTGTAAAATCCCCATTGAAGAGATGCTTGCTTGCTTGCCTGCCTCTAGAGCAGGCTCAGAACAAAAGTGATTGATGTGGGTGAAGAACAATGAAGACCTATCACAAGATCATGGGCAAAACAGATGACTTTAGAGGAGGCAACATGAGGATTAGATTAGATTAATTTATTGGATTTATATGCCGCCCCTCTCCGCAAACTCGGGGCGGGAGAGAGCAAGGAGAAATACCTTCAAAGTAATGCCTAATAGCCCTGCTTAAACCCCCCTAGGGGGAGAAAGAGTCAATGCACAATGGGGAAAGAGGCAACAGAAGTTACGTCACCATCTGTCAGCAAGACTAAAACAAAAACAACAAAGGCAATTACAGGAGGGTGAAAAGGGTGTGGGCCTATTATGTGTGCAATGACTAAATTAATTGGCAATATATAAAAGCAAGCATCTCTTCAATAATAATTAATAATAATTTATTAGATTTGTATGCCGCCCCTCTCCGAAGACTCGGAGCGGGTGGGGATTTTATACTCTATCAATGTCAGCAGGGGCTGATGAAAGCATAATGTAATAAAAAAAATTAAATATTATGGAGATTGTGATGTCTATCGTTTCTTCATATAAATTTCTACTGGTTTTGTAGGGCTTCAATCATTTTGACCATTAACTTTCATCTTTCTTGTTAATCTCAATCAAACCGTTGATTCTGGGGTAATCAAAAAAGCAAAAGTAACCAAGACGGCATCAGATAAAAACTCAATTTTATGAACAATTCTAAACAATACTGTCCTTTTGCTTCAGTTCCTTAACAGTTACTCAAAAATCTCCACCATATGCATAAACAAACAAATTTTTTTAAAAAATAGTGTTTAAATTCTGGTTGCAAAGAGATTATAAATCGTGTGTTAGCAGATCTCATTTTGGATACATAAAGCAGCTTCGATGTCTAATCTTAAACGTAGAGTCGCACACATATGAAACATACCAAGATTATAAAGATGATGAAAAATGCACCCAGAAGTGAACTATAGTGAAATGAGAAAGACTGGATTGGTCTTACTTTTCACAAATCTTGTTGTTCAAGGAATTAACAGCCATTTGTTTTGTTTTTTTTTCTTTCTGCAAATATACCAGAATTTTTGAAGCTTCCAGAGACATTAGCAGTTAGAGACTTACCTAGAAAAAAAATAAAATAAAGAGAAGAATTAATAAACAAAGCTGTCATAGTATGACATAGATTTGTTTTGCCATCAAATATGACAAACGGCCAGTTTACTGACATATTGTTCATGCATTATTAATATTATTATTATTACATTTAAATTAAGTTTTCAATTTTATATAACAACTAAGCAAATTTTGTTCACAATGAAAAAGCAGTCAACTATTCATCCAGAATCACATATATTATAATCAACATAATGGTCTTTCAAAAGCGCCAGTGCAAGATATACCAAAAAAAAAGTAATTCAATTTTAAAATGCTAATCCAAGACAGTGACACAAAACAGCATAATACCCACAAAAACCAGGAATGAAGAACGACATAATCACCTCAATTTATACTAAGTTGTGGGGCATAAAAGAATCTTATGACACCAACCCACCCCCATTACTGGGACACAAAGAATTCAATCACATTTCCAGCTGTTATTGTTCACTTTCTTAACTATACATTTTAAACTCTTCAGTCTCTCATACATACATCCAAATATACAATAGACCCCAGCTCAAAGCCTAACTAGTTCAGGAAGGAAGAAGGATAAAGTTTGTAGTGAAAATTCATAATATTTCATTCTTGAAGAGCTAGTTTGGTCTAATGAAGTGAGAGCGTACGTGTGTGTACCCACACCCCTAATACAATGCTTTTCCCCAACTCATGCTTACACAACTGCCCCCCCATGCTCCCCCCCGTGCATACACAAAGACTCACTGAAGCCTTCGGAGCCAATAGATGGTGAGAAACGGGCCCAATGGGCCTACCAGAAGTTGGCTTCTGAACTTTCAATAGGCCGGTTGTGCCAATTTTTGCCTTCTCCAGGTTTCAGGAGGCTCTCCTAAAGCCTTGAGAAGGCAAAAATGGCCTCCCCTCGCCCTTTGAAAAGCTGGAAATCAACTGGCCAGTGAGAATATGTGTGCTGGAGCTGACATAGGGCAAACCTCACGTGCCCTCAGATATAGCTCCACGTGCCACCTGTGGCACCCGTGCCATAGGTTCACCATCATGAGTCTAGTGGTTAGAGCATCAGGCTAGAAACTAGGAGACTGTGAGTTCTAGTCCCATTTTCGGCATGAAAGCTAGCTGGGTGAATCTGGCTTTCTTTCTTTCTTTCTTTCTTTCTTTCTTTCCTTCCTTCCTTCCTTCCTTACTTTCTTTCTTTCTTTCTTTCTTTCTTCCTTCCTTCCTTTCCTTTCTTTCTTTCTTTCTTTCCTGTCTTTCTGCCTTCCTTCCTTTCTTTTCCTTTCTTTCTTTCTTTCTTTCTTTCTTTCTTTCTTTTCTTTCTTTCTTTCTTTCTTCCTTCCTTTCCTTTCTTTCTTTCTTTCTTTCCTTCCTTCCTTCCTTCCTTTCCTTTCTTTCTTTCTTTCCTGTCTTTCTTTCTTTCTTTCTTTCTTTCCTTTTATGCCGCCCCTCTCTGAGGCCTTACAACATATAATAAAACAATGTATAACATTTTAGATCCAATTAATTAAATATAAAATTTAAAAACCCAAGTCATAAAAAGCAGTAATTTCCATTCAATCAACTTTCCTTCAGCACATCCATCGGCTAGGGGGCAGTTAATAGGAGACTGTGAATTCTAGTGTCAACTTAGGAGTGAAAGGCAGCTGGTGACTTTGGGCCAATCATCAAAGGATTCTAGTCACACCTTAGACGTGGAAACCAACTGGCTGACTTTGAGACAGTCACTCTCTCTCAGGCCAACTCCTCTTGTAATATGCAACATGTTGGTTGATTTGAGACTTAAGTTGCATTTTTATCTAAAATTCCTGCAAAGTTGGCATTTCCTTTGCAAAACTATGGCAGAGCCGGCAGGCGTTCCCTGTCTCATTGGTGGGAACTTTTGACTCACTCCACCTCCTGGGCTCATATCCTTCTGCTAATGGGCCCGAGCAATTTATTTTCTCTTTTTACAGAAAGGGGATGAGGATTTTGGGGGGATTAGTCTGGGACCTGTGGTGCAGTCCTGATTGAACATGTTTTTCATTCTCTCACTGATCAGCTGATGACTGCCTGCTAGTGATTTTTGATGTCCTCATAGTTTCAAGGGAAGATGATTGGCAGTTAGCTCCAAATTATTTTGGGGGGTGGGGGAAGGAACAATGGAAAGGGAAGAGAGTTTGAGTGACACATTAGGTGCCAAGTATCAGGTAAAAGATTCATACCACCTGAACAGGAACTAGAGGGTTTGTTTTATTTTATTTTTTATTTATTTTATTTTATTTTATTTATTTATTTTGTCCAATGCACAATAATACACAATGAAGGTTATAGAGGATATAGTAGAGAAGAAATATGAGATATAGGAGAGACTATAGGACAGGGGATGGAAGGCACTCTAGTGAGCTTATGTACGCCCCTTACTGACCACTTAGGAATCTGGAGAGGTCAACCGTGGATAGTCTAAGAGTAAAATGTTCGGGGTTAGGGGATGATACTAGGGAGTCCGGTTAATGAGTTCCACGCTTCAACAACCCGATTACTAAAGTCGTATTTTTTACAGTCAAGTTTCAAGCGGTTAATGTTAAGCTTGAATCTGTTGTGTGCTCTTGTGTTGTTGTGGTTGAAGCTGAAGTAGTCTTTGACAGGCAGGAAATTAAAAAAAAATAAAAATAAAATATCCTTCTCCTGCCATGTCCACCAAGCCACCATCCAGTCAGAGCTGAAGAAGTTTCTTAGATGAGAAGCGAAACATCTTTTAAAAAAAACCCACAAGAAAATCTAGTTGCCTCTTGAAAAAAGCACCACTCCTGCTTGAATTCCCAAGTGAATGAACTTCATTTGTGGTGGTGTATAAGTTAAAATGTTGAAGTTTGGCAGTTCAAGATCCAAGTATCAAGGAAGACTGTGACCTCCAGTTCTTGGCTACGCTGCTATCAACCAGCAAGAATCGGAGTGGCAAAGTGGTTAGAATGCAGCACTGTAGGCTACTTCAGCTAACTGCTATGTGTAGTTTAGCAATTCAAATCTCACTGCTGGCCCAAGGTTGACTCAGCCTTCCATCCTTCCAAGGTGGGTAAAATGAGGTTGGGGGCAGTAGGCTGATTCTGTAAACTACTTGGAGAGGGCTATAAAAGCACTATGAAGTGGTTTACAAGTCTAAATGCTATTCCTACTGCTAATTGAAAGCATAGTAAATAGGTACCAAATTGGTTGGGAAGGAAACAGCATTTTGTGAGCCTCAAGTTACTGTATGTCATGCTTGCCAGATGGCCAGAGAAGCATCTTTGAACATTGATAGCTTTCTGAGTTAAGAAATGGAGATGAGTTTCTTACAGTCACTAGAGTCAGACATAACTTTATTTGTTTAACCTAGAGAGAATATGGAGTAAGATAGGTGACTAAAAAAAGATACAGATACAGTGGTACCTCTACCTAAGAATGCCTCTACTTATGAACTTTTCTACATAAGAACCAGTTGTTCAAGATTTTTTTGCCTCTTCTCAAGAACCATTTTCCACTTACAAACCCAAGCCTCCGAAACTGTAACTGGAAAAGGCAGGGAGAAGCCTCTGTGGGGCCTCTCTAGGAATCTCCTGGGAGGAAACAGGGCCAAGAAAGATGGGGAGAAGCCTCTGCGGGGCTCTCTAAGAATCTCCTGGGAGGAAACAGGGCTTCCACCCTCCCTGTGGTTTCTCCAATTGCACGCATTATTTGCGTTTACATTGATTCCTATGGGAAAAATAGCTTCTTCTTAAAAACCTTTCTACTTTAGAACCTGGTCACGGAACTAATTAAGTTCGTAAGCAGAGGTACAACTGTAGTATCATACCACTACTGATGTATAAAGAAGATGTTGCTGATGCTTTTCAGAAAACCAAATGTGATTTTTTAAAAAAAATAGCATAAAACATAGTGATAGGAAGCTTTATTTATCCAAACACCTGTTAGAAGAAATTTCTGACTTAGATTGCTGACATTTTTCTCCTGTGAGAGCAGGGGAAGATACAAGAGGTTCAATTATTCCTGACTTGATATTAACTAGGAAGGAACACTTACTCAAGGAAGTGAAAGTAGGAGGAACAGTGGAAGGATGATATTAAGCTGAACTTCTCGGATTTTAAAAGATTAAAATTAGAATTAAATTAAACTCTAGTACATATCTCGGGTTTCAAGAAAGTGAATTTTAATGAACTCGGAGTGAGGGTAAGTAGGATATAATGAAAGGATAAATTAGTGGGAATGAAGATCGAGACAGCAGAGAAAGCTAATGTGGTAGCAGAAAAAAAGTGAAAAATTTCAAAATAAGCAAGAGCAAACTAAGAACATAAGTATCCAAGAAAGAAATTAAAACGGGGGTTGATTATCCAGTTTTAGTTGTCAAAGTGTGAAAAAGAGGTTGAGATATTAGAAAGAGTGCAGAGAAGAGCAACAAAGATGATTAGGGGACTGGAAGCTGTTCTTTCTGGGTCACTCCGGAAGCCAAGACCAACCCAAAAAGAGAATCCAGACACACCGGTAAAAGGCAAAGGCAGTTTATAAAATTCAAGAAAAACACAGGTAACAGAAAATGTCCTTACAAACAGGAAAACGCTGTATCTTCAAATATATCCACGAAGGCAAAAGTCCATGCAGCAATACAGGATTCTTGCTGCCAAGACGAGGCTGTAGATAGCAGACCTACACCTCCCACGGGTCTTCCAAACTGCTGGGCCACAAACCAGGAACAGAGATGTCGAGAACAAAGCAGGACACCGTAACTCCAACTGATAACACTCCACATAGCTTCAAGGGCTTGCCTGCCTTTTAAACCCTGCTAAGGAGGACCACACCCAAGCCCAGCTACTCCCAATTCAGTGCTGATAATACTTCTTTAATTGCTCCTTTCTTTGATCTGAACATCTTTGTCGCATGTCAATGACGGCTTGTGCTTCATCACCTAATGACTCCAAGCTACTGGCTGGGGAGAGCCCCCCCAGGGCTCTCATGCTGTTCTCCTTCGTCCCATTCCTGACTTTCCTCTCCCTCATCCGACTGTTCAGCCCCCTCCTCCTCGCTGTCATCCTCCTCCAGGCATGGAGCCAGCAGAGACACAGCCAGTCCCTGAGCAGCCTCAGGCTGAACCACAACAGAAGCTGAAACATATAAAGAACGATTGCTGGAATTGGGTATGTTTCATTTAATAAAAAGAAGGAGTAGGGGTGTTATTATAGCGTTCTTCCAATATTTCAAGGGTTGCCACAAAGAAGAGGGAGTCAAACTATTCTCCAAATCACCTGGAGTCAGGAAAAGTAGCAATGGGCGGAAACTAAACAGGGAGAAATGAAACAGAGAACTAAGGAGAATTCTCCAGAAGTTGTAAATGCTCCAACACTGGAAGTCTTTAAAGAAAAGATTGGATAACCATTTGTCTGAAATGATATAACTCAAACTCAAACTCAACCCAGACAAGACAGAGTGGCTGTGGGTCTTGCCTCCCAAGGAAAATTCCATTTGTCCCTCCATCACCCTGGGGGGGAACTACTGACCCCTTCAGAGAGGGTGCACAACTTGGGCATCCTCTTTGATCCACAGCTGACATTGGAACATCATCTTTCGGCTGTGGCAAGGAGGGTGTTTGCCCAGGTTCGCCTGGTGCACCAGTTGCGGCCCTATTTGGACAGGGAGTCATTGCTCACAGTCACTCATGCCCTCATCACCTCGAGGTTCGATTACTGCAACGCTCTCTACATGGGGCTACCTCTGAAAAGTGTTCGGAAACTCCAGATCGTGCAGAACGCGGCCGCGAGAGCCATCGTGGGGCTTCCCAGATTCGCCCATGTATCTACAACACTACATGGCCTGCATTGGCTGCCGATCAATTTACGGTCACAATTCAAAGTGTTGGTCATGACCTTTAAAGCCCTACATAGCATTGGACCAGAATACCTCCGGAACCGCCTGCTACCGCACAAATCCAAGCAGCTGATAAGGTCCCACAGAGTTGGCCTTGTCCAGGTCCCGTTGACTAAACAATGTCATCTGGTGGGCCCCAGGGGAAGAGCCTTCTCTGGAATCAATTCCCCCCGGAGATTAGAACTGCTCCCACCCTCATCTTCCGTAAACTACTTAAGACCCACCTATACCACCAGGCATGGGGGATTTGAGACATCTACCCCCCCAGGCTCATTATAATTTATGTTTGGTATGTATGTGCTGTTTGGTTTTTAATTATGATAGGGTTTTTAGTTATTTTTAATATTAGATTTGTGCCATTATAATATTGTTTTATCGTTGTTGTGAGCCGCCCCGAGTCTTCGGAGAGGGGCGGAATACAAATCTAATCAATTGATTTGAATTGAATTGAATAAGGTTTCCTGCTTAAGCAGGGGGTTGGACTAGAAGACCTCCAAGGTCCCTTCAAACTATAATATTCTGTGTTGTTCTATTATATTCTATTATATTCTATTCCTCTACTCTACTCTACTCTACTCTACTCTACTCTACTGTTCCCTACTCTATTCTGCTATATTCCACTCCTCTCCATTCTATTCTATTCTTCAAGAACGGCAGAAACATATAGCCTGGAATTTGTAGCAGTTATACAGTAAGAGAAAAATGGAAATTGATAACAAGTAATCACAGAAAGTCGGATGGAATTTTATTTTACAGCTGTATAAGCACAGTTTCAATAAAGGGAATTAAGAATTTTTACTTTATTCCATACTAGATAATGCCCTATCCACTTTTGGCCATGATACCTTAAGAAGGTTTCATTTAAAGCTGAATCGGTTTGGAGGATGCTTAGAGGAATAATAAGTAAGAGCCATGAAAAGTGATTGAAAAAAAAAAGGGAACATTTAGCCTTGAGAAATTAAGATAAGGTAGTGGCAGGGACATGATGCTGCTCTTCAAATGGGTTTATGTTACAGGAAGACACATTCCTAGTGAATTTTTAGGGAAAAGTCCCTAACACTAAATAGCAAAGCCAAATTGATAAAGCAAAGCCAATTGATAAAATGGATAGCAGTCTCCCCTTTGCTGATTGCATTCAAGCAGAGACCAATTCTTCTTATTTGGATTCTTGCATTAAGTGAACTCATTGCTAACCTTCCATTTTGGCATATTAAGAGTCAATCATTTCTGAAATCATATACCATCATTTGGCGGGACCTAGGGGAAGAGCCTTCTTCGTGGGGGCTCCAGCCCTCTGGAATCAGCTCCCCCCAGAGATTTGCGCTGCCCCCGCCTTCTGTAAAAGTTTAAAAACCTATCTGTGCTGCCAGTCTTGGGGCCATTAGACCCTAGCCTCCTGGCCAACGAGTGTACTGTGTCTTGCTGCGTGACTGGGAATGAATGATTTTAAATGTTCTTAGAGTTTTTAAAGTTTTTTAAGTATATTAATTGGATTTTTTTAGATATGTATATTGTTTATTGTTTTGATATGTTATGAGATGGCTTGAGTCCTCAGAGAGGGGCAGCATACAAATCCAATGAATGAATGAATGAATGAATGAATGAATGAATGAAGGAAGGAAGGAAGGAAGGAAGGAAGGAAAGAAGGAACGAACGAACGAACGAACGAACGAATGAACAAACAAACAAACACTATTTCCAAGAAATAACATAAAGATTATTGCCTCCATTGGATGGAGAATACTGAATACAACAGCAATGATAAAACTAAAACCACAATGCTCAACCTGTTCCACAACCTGTTCCCCTGTTAATTCATGACCTCTACTAGTGGAACAAACTGCTCTCTCATCTTGACAAATAATCCTTGACTTGTAGCAATAATTACAATCACAAGTCATGCTGGTCATTAAATGGGTCGTTATGTGACTGACCAGATTTTATGATATTTCTTGTGACCATCAATAAGTGAACATGGCAGTTATAAGATGGACACCATGGTAATTAAGCAACTATATTGTCTGCAGTGGTCACTTTAGCTGCTCCGAGTTTTTGGAGAAGGGCAGCATACAAATCTAATAAATTGAATTGAATTGAATTTCTAGAAACCAGAAGTAAACACCAGTTTCGGGGGGGGGGGGGATTGTAAAAACCAGGAGAATGTTTGTTGGTTGGTTGGTTGGTTGGTTGGTTGGTTGGTTGGTTGGTTGGTTGGTTGGTTGGTTGGTTGGTTGGTTAGGTAGGTAGGTAGGTAGGTAGGTAGGTTGGTTGGTTGGTTGGTTGGTTGGTTGGTTAGTTAGTTAGTTAGTTAGTTAGTTAGCTAGTTAGCTAGTTAGCTAGTTAGCTAGTTAGCTAGTTAGCTAGTTAGTTAGTTAGTTAGTTAGTTAGTTAGTTAGTTAGTTCAATACACAATGAAGATTATAGAGGATATACTCGTAGTAAAATATATCAAAGAAAGAAGAAAAGATATAGGAATACAATATATCAATGAAAGAATAGAAGAAAAGATATAGGAATAGAAGAGAAGATATAGGAGATATAGGAGAGACAATAGGACAGGGGACGGAAGGCACACTAGTGCACTTATGCACGCCCCTTACTGACCTCTTAGGAATCTGGAGAGGTCAACTTAGGCATGCAAGCTGGCTGGCTGATTTTGGCCCACTCACTAGGAGATTGTGAGTTCTAGAGATGTTTTAGGAATGAAAGGCAGCCGGAGACTTTGGGCCATTCACCAGGAGATTGTACGTTTTCATTACGTCTTAGGCATGGAAGCCGGCTGGGTGACTCTTTCTGTGTAACTCCCCCTGTAATAGGGGGTGTTATACCAAGTTTAGCGGAAGACTTTGAGAGTTGCAACCTGGTGGGAGTTGTTACTTACTGCTGCTACCAGTATGATGCACACACAACTCTGCATCCTTGGCCATGCAGTTCATGAAGCCTAGAACTGTGCTGGCTCTTTTGGCAGCTGCAGCACACTGCTGGCTCATATTTAATTAGCTGTTTACTACAACTCAAAGATCCCTTTCACAGTTGCTACCACTGAGCCACGTATCATCTATACCAGACCTGGGCAAAGGGTGGCCCATGGGCTGAATCCAGCCCTCCCGCTGTCTGTGACCAGTCCGTGGAGTTTGGGGTCCGCTCCAGTGCGAGGATGAAAGAGCTCACCACGTCTGCCGGGACTCCTCTGGTTCCAGCTTTCCTGATAGATCATGATGAAAGCAGGAACTGGAAGAATCCTGGCAGATGTAGTGACCTCATTCATCCTCACACTGGAGAGGACCCTGACCTCCTACCAAGAGCGGCTGAGCACAGAAACCACGCAAACACTCCAGCACAGTGACTGTGGTGTACCGTGTTGCCGTGAAGCAAACAATCATCTGTTTGGAACACATATCGCATCTCAGACATTAACACCCTTGAAAATGTTCAAAAATACTTCACAAGAAGAGCAATTCATTCCTCCAGTCGAAACAGAATACCCTACAAAACTAGATTAACAATCCTGGGTCTTGAAAGCTAAGAACAATGACGCCTTAAACATGATCTAAGTATTGTCCACAAGATCATATGTTGCAATGTCCTGCCTGTCAAAGACTACTTCAGCTTCAACCACAACAACACAAGAGCACACAACAGATTCAAGCTTAACATTAACCGCTCCAAACTTGACTGTAAAAAATATGACTTTAGTAATCGGGTTGTTGAAGCATGGAACTCATTACCAGACTCTGTAGTATCTTCCCCTAACCCCCAACATTTTACCCTTAGACTATCCACGGTTGACCTCTCCAGATTCCTAAGAGATCAGTAAGGGGCATACATAAGCGCACTAGAGTGCCTTCCATCCCCTGTCCTTTAGTCTCTCCTATATCTCATATTTCTTCTCTACTATATCCTCTATAACCTTCATTGTGTATTATTGTGTATTGGACAAAATAAATAAAATAAAATAAAATAATTATGGGTCTATAGAGTGGGACTGGGTGTTTAGGTCAGGCCAGGGTCTGCATCTTTACAGTATTAGATAGAACTGAGTTAATTATATTAGTCCGACTCTCTAAAACAGGGGTCCCCAAACTTTTTACACAGGGGGCCAGTTCACTGTCCCTCAGACTGTTGGAGGGCCAGACTATAAAAAAAACCCCTATGAACAAATCCCTATGCACACTGCACATACCTTATTTAAAGTAAAAAACAAAATGGGAACAAATACAATATTTAAAATAAAGAAGTAATAAGTAAGTAATTAAGTAATTAATTAATTAAGTTTATTAATTAATTAAGTTTATTAACAAGTAAATTTAAACTTAAATCAACAAACTCCATTTCTCCTCCCTCCCTCCTTCCTCTCCACTTCTCTCTTACCTCTTCCTTTTCTCTCATTTGTTTCATTTTCCCCTCCCTCATTCTTTCCCTCCATCATTTTCTCATTTTTCTCTTTCTCTCTCTCTCTTTCCATCTTTTCCTCTTCCTTTCTCTCTGTCTCTATCTCTCCCTCTTTCTCTTTCTTTTTCTCTCTCTGTCCCTCTCTCTTTCTCTTTCACTCTCTCTCTTCTCTCTTTCTGTCACTCACTCTCTTTCTAACTCTCCCTCTTTGTATCTCTCACACTTTCTTCCCCTCTCTCTATTTCTCCCTTTCTCTCTCTCCCTTTCTCTTTCTCCTCTTCAATTCTCTCTCCCTCGCTAATCCTCCTTCTTTCTCTCTCTTATTATACCGATTGGTAAAATCTCGTGTGCTGCTGCGGGCCGGTTAAAAGACCTCAGCGGGCCGCATCCGGCCCGCGGGCCGTAGTTTGGGGACCGCTGCTCTAAAACCATCCCAATTTTTCATGCGGCCCCATGGCAAAATTAATTGCCCATCCCTGATCTATACTGTACTTCCAATATTTCAGGAAACAGGTCAGGTGGAATATAAAATTATTGAGTATGAATAAGAATACGGATGTTCTGAAACTCGGAAAGCCAGTCAGCTTTGTTGCAACAATGGGGTAGGATCCAAAGCCCAAAGGAGGAACTTATGTCCTAAAGCATAATGGGAGCTACAAAATGAAATCACCCCTTTATTCTAAGCCGTCCAATACAGTAAAACAGTAAATCGTAAAACTCTGAATGGCATCCAAGACCATTGCAACTTTACCAGCATGAGGCTCAATGATAAGGGTTTTACAGGCTTATTATTCCTTCAGCGTGCAATTTATAAAGATTAAAGATGATCATTTGCAGATAAACGCGACTGTTTACTGCCGTGGCACTGCCATTAAAAAATAACACTTTTTATTATAATAGCGGTTTACAGCCCACAAGAGCAAAAACGGCCCACACAGCTTTTGCTTCTCAGTATCTGAGAGGGACAAATACAGATGCACATAGATTGCAACATGAATTTAAAAACCCATATGCAAACTTGATATTTAAAACAACTAGTGATGGGCGAACCCAATGGTGTTCGGGTTTGGCAAGTTCGGACGAACTTTACGCAAAATTCGGCCAAACCTGAACCGAACCTGAACCCTAACCTGAACGGGGAATCCCACCAAGAGATTCCAGGGGCGGAGCTTTGACGTCACGTATACCAGCAGGTTGCTAAGGATGCCAAGGTGATCACTTCCTGGATTCCATAGAATCCAGGAAGTGATCACCTTGGCATCCTTAGCAACCTGCCGGTGACGTCAAGGCTCCGCCCCCAGAATCTCTTCGTGGGAGGGATTCCCCAGCTCCTTCAAAGGGAGGTCTTCATGTAAAAATAAACATTGTTATTTTTACGAAAAAGGACGCCGCAGCAGCACTGCAAGCAAAGGGCGGTCCTTTCATGTAAATATAAACAGGTTTATTTTTACGTGAAAGGACCGCCCTTTGCTTGCAGCGCCGCTGCGGTGTCCTTTTTTGTAAAAATAACAATGTTTATTTTTATGTAAAGACCTCCCTTTGAAGGAGCTGGGGAATCCCTCCCACAAAGAGATTCCAGGGGCGGAGCCTTGACATCACTGGCAGGTTGCTAATGGAATCCAGGAAGTGATCACCTTGGCGTCCTTAGCAGCCTGCCGGTGACGTCAAAGCTCCGAACGCCGAACATGACCCCGAACTTTGCCCGAAGTTTCAAAAAATTTCGGGTTCGTGTTCGGCATACTGAACACCGCAAAATTCAGTATGGACCCAAATTGTGCGGGTTCGGTTTGCCCATCACTAAAAACAACCCACACAGATGGACCACTTAGGGTTATTTTCTTTTTTTTGAAGGTGAAAAAAAGCTAAGTCCGCACAATAAACTTTCCTTCCCTCCCTGCAAGGTGAAGCTCGATTATGGGAGAAGTTAACCG